>NC_135369.1:203083844-203419469 GCF_049243985.1 Paroedura picta | reverse complement strand
AACCAGTGAGCTTGGCCCCCAGCTCTGCAGGGGCCCATTGGCCCTGACGCACACAATAAAGCAACAACTGCTGTCGATAATCAGAGAATCTGCATTATATCTTATGATTGGGGCAATACTTTCCTGCCTGTATTTTATTGAGTACCCTATATACTTGCGTATAAGCCTAGTTTTTCAGAACCTTTTTTCACACTGAAAAAGCCCTCCTCAGCTTATGCCAGCTATATACAGTAATTGAAATAAAAGCCTTCTCTAGCCAATCATTGCACTGCCTTTTGCAAATGTGTACTGCAAGCTGAGCTTGCTCTGGCAGCTTGTAGGACATCAACAGTTTGACTGAGGGACTCTGATCTTTCTTTCCCTTTTGCCTTCTTCCTCTTCATAATCACTTCTTCCAAACTATTCTTTTGGTTTCTGTGGGTGAAAAGCGGGGTACAAAAACCAGCAGCTATTCATCCTCTTGACTTTTCTGTATTTGTGGGGGGTGAGGCTGGATGGAAGAGCCTGTGATGATGGAGCATTTCCCACCCTCGGCTTATATGTGAGTCAATAAACTTGCCCAGATTTTGTGCTAAAATTAGGCACCTTGGCTTATACGTGGGTCGGCTTATATGTGAGCATATATGGTGATCCCAAAGAATATTTTAAATGTTTCATGTAGGAGATTTGTATTTATTTATTTTTGCCTGTAAGTTAGTTATAGGGTGACAACCCTCTTAATAAAGGGATAGCCTTCAATTTAGGCTAGACCTTGCTGCTTTCTCCAAATGAAATGATTTCACCTTAAAAGCTGCCACCACTTCTGCTGGATACGCGATGCCAGTGGAACTGGTAGTCACACGGAACTGCCTAATAGTAGAAACGAAATGAAATGGTGCACATTAGTCACTTTTTAACACAAAAAATAACATAAGAAGGACCTCAAAAGGGCTTACTTAGGACTACGAACAACCTTATTAAGATTTCCAACGGATTTTTGCGGTGGAGCCTGGGGAGGGCAGGTTTCGGGAGGGATGTCCATTGGGCATGATAACAGAGTCCACCCTCCAAAGTAGCCATGTGCTCCAGAGAAACTGATCGGGGCCATCTGGAGATCAATTATATTAGCGGGAGATCCCCAGGTGCCACCTGGAGGTTGGCATGGGGAAAGTTGGCCAGAAAGCCTAAGGCCTGTGTATGAGGGGGAAGCTGGCCTGAGGCCTATAGACCGCTGTGCTCCCCAGCCTCAGGCATATGTTCATGACAACACCTATGATAAAAAAAATTATTTTGATAAGAGAGTGCACTTTAAAGCAGGGGTAGTCAAACTGCGGCCCTCCATATGTCCATGGACTACAATTCCCATGAGTCCCTGCCAGCGTTCACTGCCCCACACATGGCGTTCCCTCTGTAACCTTGTGGCTAATAGCCACTGATTGACCTCTGCTCCACATGTGTATCTGATCTCCTCATCGATATACATAAAAAGCGATTCTTCCTTCTGATGACATCCTGAATGCTATAAAGCAGGGATAGTAAAACTGCGGCCCTCCAGATGTCAATGGATGACAATTCCCATGAGCCCCTGCCAACGAATACTGGATTGGGGCCCCTCCCTCTGTGTTGGTTGAGGTCTGGAAATTATGCACACTTATAAGGAAATGGATGAGTACTTCTTTAAAAAAACCAAAATCAGATTTCTCTTTCATATGCAAGTCACAAAACAAGTTGTGCCCAAGATATCAACAGGAAGTCTGGCAGCTTACCTGGCACAGGAAGAATCTCCCTGGAAGCTTGTCCAGATAGGGAACACCCCCCACTCCCATGCCCCAAGATAGACAAGCCTTGATATCAATATCTTGATAAGCCTTGAACTAATTCAATTATGTTTATCAAACTTTTTACAGAATGGTTCATCTCTAACCGCTCCTGCGGTTAAATAAAAGGGTAAGGCCACCTGGGGAGGAGTTAGGGCGGGCCCTGTCCAGGATAAAAACTCAGAGGGCCCAATCAGGAGCCGCTTTGCGGCTCCTGATTGGCCCCTCCAAGTGTCCATCCAGGGCCAAGCAGCCAATGGGGAGGCACGCGAAGCGCCTTCCTATTGGCCCCTCACCAGGACAGACCAAAATTCCATTCACCCAGCCCAGTCTGGCTGCCAGTCTGCTCCTGACCACCAAAGGGAGAGGAGGTCAGTAGGGCTGCCAAGGGGGATGAGAACAGAGGCTGTGCCGGCCCTTTTCGCCCCAAGGCTGTCCTAACTGTCAAGTCCAACTGCAAATTGCCTCAGAACCCTGACAGAGCTGGCAGGAGGCTGAAGAGTGCTCCCCCTCCCCCCTTCAGGCTTGCTACGAAGGAGCCTCTGACAGGCCCTGACTGAGGGAAGGAGGCCTTTCCAAGAGCAACGCAGGGGAGACTGAGGGCCTTCCTTTTGAGGGGGGGGGGACTTTCCCCTTCTGCCAAACAGTTGCCTGACAGGGAGGACACAGAAAAGCCCCTTCTCACTTTAAAATACTGCTCTGGCCAGGGGTTAGACACAGCCAAGCCATGTGTCTTTCTTCTTTGCAACTCTCTACAGGTTTGAGGCCACTGCACAGCGTTATTCTGCAGAGGAAACTGGCTCTTTTGTCTCCTGTTTCATCTGCACAACAACCCTGTGCAGTAGGCCTCAACATTCAACCCCGTGCCTTTATAGACTGGACAACTCCTCCCCTTCCTCTTCCCACTGCCAAGCTCTAGCACCCGTTGTATTCTTGGAGACAACGGGCTTTGCCCCTAGTTAGATAATAACCTAATTGGGTGTGTTATTCGGACTGTATACAAATCTGTACCCAGTGTGGCTCTGGGTGGATGCTGAATTTCAGATATGACACAGTGCCGCCCCTTTTTAATCCTGCAGCGATTGAAATGGTATTTTGAAAGAATTCTCTGGCATTGTGGATAATTTGTATAATTTGAATCTCTCCCCACAATGGGTAAAAACGAACCTGAACTCCCTGGCACGGGTGTATCATCCAGCCCTAATGAAGTGTGACCAGCCCTGATCAGAGCTAGGGCCTTTTTGGGCCTGGCCCTGACTGGTGGAATGAGCTCCCGGAGAACATCAGGGTCCTGATTGGCCAGACACAGTTCTGCAGAACCTGCAAAACAGAGCTCATCTGCCAGGCATATGGTTGAGACCAGCATGCCCAGAAGAACCAAAATATCATATGGGCATCCCCTACTGGGACTGGGCACTCTTACTGTCTATTAAGTAATGCTGCAGTGTAATACTTCTATCATTTTAAAATGTATGTTAATATATTTATTGGAATGGGTTGCATTGATATTGGTCGTATTGTTATAAGCCGCCCCAAGATGGCTGTCACAATAGGGGGAAACCTATACATCCTTATCCATTGTTCCTCTTAATATTTGTGAAACAGCCCTGGGGGTGGAGAGTGTCCTGGCTGTCTGAGTTGGAATAGGGCCAATCAGGGTGCGGCCAGAAGAGCTGATGGGCCCTGCACCTACAGCTCCTGCCCTCCCTCCCTGGACGCTTGCCACTTTGCTCTCAGACGCTGCAGGAGCCAGCATGTGAGAGAGAGACACAAAGACATAGAGAACCCTGCCAGATCGCAAACCAGCACTGATTGCCTGCTGTGGCTCCTGCTGCAAGAGAGAGAGAGAGAGAGAGAGGCCCAAACGCGTGCTCATTTCCTGCTACAATCAGCCCTGATTACCTCCTATGGCTCCTGCTGCGATGGGGAGAGAGAGAGAGAGAGAGAGATCTACGCCTGCCAGTGTCCCCTGAGTCCTAGCACGCATTGCATTCCTGGTTGCAATGGGCTTTCTTGCTAGTACAGATATAAATCAATAAATAGGGTCAATGGCATAATATTCTTCTGAGGTCCTTCCCCTCACCATACTCTACCTCCAAAATCTGCAGGAATTCCCAAGGCCAGAGTTGGCAACCCCAACTGACGCAGCTGGAGATGGCAAAGGGAGGAAGACAATCGATGGGGATCGCTTTGAATTATGCCAGTCACGACCTGAGAGAAGCCTTGGGGACAAGCTTGAGAAGCCACACGCTTGGTTAAGGAAAGCCACACTGACCTTATCGAAGAAGGGCTTTGTGTAACAGCTTGCGTGATCACCCGGGGCGGCACTTTTTCCTGAGGTTTTGTTTCCCTTTCTTCTGTTTTAGTCGTGAAGGTCTCGGCCAACCAGCCCCGGACAGGCACCGACAGCGAATCCAACTGGCATCCACAGAAATCATCCCCAGAGTCCAGAAGGCATCTGCAAGCCATAGAGGCAGAGGTGAAGGACTGCAAAACCCTGAACGGCCATCTGGAAACAGGGAGCCAAGAGCATCTGCCCCCTGGGAGGAGGACCATGGTGTATTTGTTTGTCTTTGTATTTATATGCCACTCTTCCCAAAGGCTCAGGGCAGCACACACAAGTTAACATAAAGGTAAAGGTATCCCCTGTGCAAGCACCGAGTCATGTCTGACCCTTGGGGTGACGCCCTCCAGCGTTTTCATGGCAGACTCAGTACAGGGTGGCCTTGCCAGTGCCTTCCCCAGTCATTACCGCTTACCCCCCAGCAAGCTGGGTACTCATTTTACCAACCTCGGAAGGATGGAAGGCTGAGTCAACCTTGAGCCGGCTGCTGGGACTGAACTCCCAGCCTCATGGGCAGAGCTTCAGACTGCATGTCTGCTGCCTTACCACTCTGCGCCACAAGAGGCTCTAAAGTTAACATACAATATAATCATATAATCTGTGAGATATAGCCTATTTCCAATAGCCACTTGTGGATATGAAAGTTGGGCAATGAAAAACTCGGACAGGAGAATGGATTTGTTTGAACGCTGTATGTATGTATGTATGTATGTATGTATGTATGTATATTGTATGTATGTATATTGCCCCTCTCAGAAACCCATCTTGGGGTGGTTTACACAATTAATTCCAATAAATTAATCACGAACAAGCTACAATTATAAAATTTACAATTGCAATTGTTCGCTCTCTCACCAGCCTTACGGATAGTGATACACCACCACAGTGGCCCACCAGATGTTGAACTGAGGAGGAATGAGGAGGGGGGCGGAGGGCTGTGGACGGATGGGAGGGAGGCATGAGATCTCTTTGGACTTGTCTTTAATTGGATGGCCTCAACTGTAGGCCCGGCACGAGAGCTCCGTCCTGCAGAACTCAGAGAGCTCCGATAGGGCTCTGAGCTCTCTGGAGAGCTTGTTCCACCAGGCAGGAGGCCAGGCTGAAAACACCCTATTCCTGTCCGAGGCCTGGAGAAACCAGATCTAATCTTTTCAAGAGGGGTCTAATGGGGGTCGAATTCAGGGCTGCCCATTGTGGAAATGCATGCAATCAGGTGTTCCCAGCACGCATTAATTGGGAGACATTTGGGAATGCCCCTTTCCTCACCACCATCCTCCCTCCCTCCTCTCTTCCTTCCCCTCCCGCCATTCTGAAAAAATAGCCTTTTAGTTTTTTAAAGGGAGGGGTGCTTGCATTACAATGTTGCTTCATAGGTTTTTAAAAGAGCAGTCTTGCCAGGGTTATAATGTTATTGGGGTTTCTTAAAAAAAGCTATTCAGGGCACTTTGGGGGGGGGAAGGAGGAGTTGGCGATGAAGGACACAGAATGATGAGATTAAGGGGCACGATGAAAAGAAAGGTGCAAGCAGACGCCGTTTTGCAAAAAGTACATTTCTGGAAAAGGGGGAGGGAGCAAAGCATGATGGGAGGCTGCCTCGGTCAGACTCAGTGCAGAAAACATGGTGCGAATTTCAGCCTGGGAAATAAGGGGAGGAAAGCCCAAATGTGGAAATGCTAGAATCGACTCAAGGACATCCAAAGCAAGACTAAAAGAAGGTCTGTCTCCTAATGCAGAAATGGCCCCAGGGGCAACTGCTCCACTAAGGACTCACGGCCCTGCCCTGCCCCTCCCGCTCAAGTACTTACTGTATTGTGGTAGAAAGCTTCTTTTTGTTTTTTTGGTTCATGGCTTTGGATTTTGCTGTGCTCGAGTTTTTTCTGACGCCATGCCCTTCTTTTTTACCTTGGCTCATATTGGCAGCCCTCTGTGTCTGTTAAGCATCCCTGCGGCGGGCGGTGGCCTTCAGCTAGAATTATGCTAATACAGTCGCCTGCTAATCCTATGTGTGCGCCATTCTTACCGATTCCCTATTGAGGCTGAGTTCCACAGGAAAAGGCATCGTTGCAAGCCCAGCCGGGAGCATTGTGATGTCGCAGGGATGTCACAGCCGTTCTGTGGTCTGTGGTCTGGGTTCTCCCTTTCCGTGGGCTTGTGCCGGAGTGTGTTTTAGTCTCCCTTATGATGCAGAGGAAGCAAAAGTGCTGGACAGATGTATGTCAGAAGAATTCAGGCATCCTGATCACTGGCAAGGGTGACCTAACTTGCAAATCTCATGAAAATAAATGCACCTTTTTATCATAGTTGGTGTGACTGTTGTGGATGGGGCTTATCAGAGGCTTGGAGCCACAGGCTGGTAGCACTGACTGTGTCTTTTGATTGCTGACGGTTTAGAGCAGGGGTAGTCAAACTGCGGCCCTCCAGATGTCCATGGACTACATTTCCCAGAAGCCCCTGCCAGCATTCGCTTCTGGGAATTGTAGTCCATGGACAACTGGAGGGCCGCAGTTTGACTACCCCTGGTTTAGAGCCTTATAATCATTGGACTGATCATGGACCAATAAGAGGCTGCTGTTAAGGTCCAATCAGTGGGCTGGGCGGGGTGCCTCAAAGTGTATATAAGTTCTCTGTTGCTTTCCTTGGGAGTTCAGTGTTTGCTAAACAGAGCTGGTTGTTGGAGGTTTGCTTAAGAGCCTCTTGTGGTGCAGGGTGGTAAGGCAGCAGAAATGCTGTCTGAAGCTGTCTGCCCATGAGGCTGGGAGTTCAATCCCAGCAGGCGGCTCAAGGTTGACTCCTTCCGAGGTCGGTAAAATGAGTACGCAGCTTGCTGGGGGGTAAACGGTAATGATTGGGGAAGGCACTGGCAAACCACCCCATATTGAGTCTGCCATGAAAACGCTAGAGGATGTCACCCCAAGGGTCAGACATGACCCGGTGCTTGCACAGGGGATACCTTTACCTTTATGGTGTCTTACTGAACCCATGATTTAATCGTGGACATCAGAGAGCAAGGAAATACTGGAGTATGATTCATGATGCATGTAGAATCCTGGCAGCTGTTACCATATATTTCACAAGTCCACCATACCTTTGAATAAAAGGTGGGGTCCAGAGAGCTCTGAGAGAGCTCTCCAAGGTCCAAGGTCACCCAGCTGGCTTCCTGTGGAGGACGAACGGGAATCAAACCCGGCATTCGAGATTAGAGGCTGCCAGTCTTAAGCACTACAACACACTGGCTCTTTTCTTAAAACCTGTAGCTTTAAGAAGGGAGGAGTCCGTTTCCATAGCAAGTCTCAAACAACAGACTGCCTGCCTGGCCCAGGGTTTGAGACTCCAGCATCCGGAGCTGCAAAATCCCTGGGGAAACTGATTTCAGTCGGACTTGTCTAAGCAAGAGTTAGTAGAGCTGCCTCCCAATGATGATTGCCAATATTAGGTAAAAAATCATTTATAGACCAACACTAATAGAACTTTCCTTCCTTCCTTCCTTCCTTCCTTCCTTCCTTCCTTCCTTCCTTCCTTCCTTCCTTCCTTCCTTCCTTCCTTCCTTCCTTCCTTCCTTCCTTCCTCCCTCCCATCCTCCCATCCTCCCTTCCTCCCTCCCGTTCTCTCTCCACAGGGCTTTGCAGGAGCCCCGCAGCCTTCTTTGGTCTCCCTCTGCCAGGCAAAGGCGGCATGACTGAGCTGCACCAGGCTGTTGCAGCAGGCAATGCTGAATCTGTGGACGAGATCCTCCGGCAAGGGCAGTGTGACCTGAATGCCAAAGATGCCGACTGGAACGACAGGACGCCGCTGCATTGGGCAGCTATCAAAGGTGGGTGGCAAACATACAGAGCTTAGCGCTGCCAACTCTGGGTTGGGAAACACCTGGAGGTTTTGGGGGTGGAGCCTGTGGAAGGCAGGATTTTGCAAGGGGAGGGATCTCAGCAGGGTCCACCCACCATATCCATTAAACTAGATTCTAGAAGATCACCGCGTGCCACCAGGAGGTTGGCATCCTTAGTGGAGGACGGGGTTTGGGGAAGGGAGGCAATTGTAGGCAATTGTAAGCAATTGTAAACTCCCTAGGCCAGGGGTAGTCAAACTGCGGCCTTCCAGATGTCCATGGACTACAATTCCCAAAAGCCCCTGCAAGCATTCGCAGGGTGTCTGTTGTGGGGAGAGGGAGGGAAAGGTGTTTGTAAACTGCTTTGTGACTCCTTCGGTAGTAGAAAGCGGGGTACAAAAAACCCAGCTCTTCTCCTTGAAAAGTGTGGACATCGTAGGGTTGCCAACATCTAGGCAGGGGTTGGTGCTCTCCTCCTGGAAACAACTGATGTCCAGATGACAGAGATCAGTTCTCCGGGAGGGGATGGCTACCGAGGGTGAGCATTGGAGCATCATATTCCCGCTGAGCCCTCTTCCCTTTCCAAATGTCACCCTCCCCAGGGATTCCATCCCAAATTTCTACGAATTTCCCAAATGGCAGCCCTTGGACTACAGGACCCTGTTTCCCTGAGAGCAATAAACACTAATAGAACTTTCCTTCCTTCCTTCCTTCCTTCCTTCCTTCCTTCCTTCCTTCCTTCCTTCCTTCCTTCCTTCCTTCCTTCCTTCCTTCCTACCTTCATTCCTTCCTTCCTTCCTTTTGACCAGGGGTAGTCAAACTACGGCCCTCCAGATGTCCATGTACTACAATTCCCAGGAGCCCCCTGCCAGCGAATGCTGGCAGGGGGCTCCTGGGAATTGTAGTCCATGGACATCTGGAGGGCCACAGTTTGACTACCCCTGCTTTTGACGGTACTTTCATAGCATCTCCTCCACCGCCTCTTCCTTGCGTTTCTCCCAGGGGCATCAAGGATTGTGAAACGACTCGTGGAACATGGGGCTCGTCCCTGCTTGAGGACCGATGCAGGATGGACCCCCACCCATTTTGCGGCTGAGCTAGGGAGGCTGGGGGTGCTGAGGACGCTCCACTCTTTGCACGCTCCCATGGACGCCACCGATCTGTATGGGGACACACCAAAGCGGATGGCGGAGATCTATGGCCACAAAGATTGCGTCAAGTTCTTAGAAATGTGAGTGCTGGCCACTGGGTTGAAGGCAAGTAATTTCGGGAAAGCAGCCTTCCTTTCTGAGGCTAAGACTGGTCGTTGATTGGGGGCTGGAAACCAAAACTGGGGGACTTGAAGGTTATTCTGCTTGGCCTCTTGGTTCAGTATCACAGGGGGGGGGGGAATTGAAACCAAGGTAAAGGATGTGGCCTTGAATCCTCACTTCCCCTCCCCTGCTTTTGCTCAGCGGTTATTAGACTAGGCATCCCCAATATGTTGGGAATAACTCTCTGTGGGTTGTCTCCTGACTTGAGACTCCAACAGGAACTCTCTTCATCATAGCGTAAGTGGGATAGAGAGGAACACTGACCACTCACCTTCTGATCTCACTGACCTGTCCCTACAGCAGCGGTTCTCAAACGCCGTAACACCGCGACCCCAACTGCAGTGGCAGGGGTGGTGCGCACAGGCACTCAGGTGCAGAACAATCTGGAGGTGGTGTGGAGGTGGCCAGTGCCATCGCTCTGCTGCTGCTGGCTGCTACTAGCTGCTGCTACCACCCACCACTACCTGCTGCCACCCGCCACCTGCCACCCGCCGCTGCCTGTCACCTGCCTCCTGCTACTGCTACTGCTGGCTATAGCCACCAACCTGGCAACTCCGCGGATGGGGCTAGTCGATCCCACTTGGGGTCGGGACCCCAAGGTTGAGAACCACTGCCCCTAGAGCAGGGGTAGTCAAACTGCGGCCCTCCATATGTCCACGCACTACAATTCCCAGGAGCCCTCTGCCAGCGAATGCCGTAGTTTGACTACCCCTGCCCTAGAGGGTTATTTCCTGAATCTTCTTTTTCTTCTACTCCATCCTCCAACATGATTCCAGCATCTCTCATCATCCAGCTATTTAGATTAGAATAGCGAATGCTGGCAGGGGCTCATGGGAATTGTAGTCCATGGACATCTGGAGGATCACAGGTTGACTACCCCTGCATTAGAATGTTTAGCTAACCTGGCCTCTGTGCCATGTTGTAATCCAGATGCCTTAGTTTGACACGACAAGGTTGATTTCCTGCCATTATATTTTTATGCTTACCATCCTCCCCGGACATTCCTCTCCTCGCCCTCCTTAGTGTCCTGTAGTTTCCCACACTTTCCCATTCCTTGAAGCCCAAGTGCTTATCTCTTTGTTTCGACTCCTTTGAACTGTGCCTGGTTTGAGTTCCCAAAGGAGGCATCTTGCTTATCCTTTGTTTTGTGAATCAGTTCTAACTATGTCTTTGATGTATTAGTACTTGCAATTCTCCAATAAAGAAACTTTCTTCAAAAAGTTTATTTATTTAGAATTTGAAGACTCTCACACTGTCCTTTTCTGCCCTGGTCCTCCTTTTTCATTTCTTTCTCCTAGGGCTGAAGCAGAGTGCAGGGAGTATCGCCGGGAAGCAAAATTCAAGGGAACACCATTAGATGAGACTGATGAAGACTGGGAACTGAGGAAGGGTGAACTTTTGAAAAGCAAACCACCCGCTCTGAAGAAACACACAAAGAAGTGTGTAAGAAAAGATGGCCATTAAATTCCATAGGACGTCAATGAGAAAGCCCCAGAATGCTAGACATGCCCTGGCGTGGGATCGCAGGAACAAAATGGCAGAGGTTGGTTGGCCCACTAACACACAACAGGAATCCCCCGACCTTTTGGAGCCTGCAGGAGTTCTGACAACGGGTGGTGAGCCCAGCTACAAAATGGCTGCCACAAAATGGTCCATAAACAACTCCTGGGACAACTCTCTGATTGGCTGGATTTGGATCCTTCACCTGCATGTTGCTATTCTGAGCAGAATGTCCACATTCACAACACATGGAAATAATGTCAGCTTGTCGGCATGTAGTGGCTGTGGTGGAGCCATAAGCAGAAACTCCACAAGTTCCCCGTGGGGGATTGGGATTTCCCCTGCTGTCTTGAGCTCCAGAAGGCTCAAGGTGGGGTGGGAGAGTGGTGCCAAAGTGGAGGTCCCTGGGTCCCAGTGGGGGTCTGGCATCTATACTGTAATTTGATCCAGGTGGGCCTCATGGTTCTGAGAAAGCTCCAAGGGGGCTTGCTGACCCGGGATGCATGCTCAGAAACCAAGGGACCATTTTGGGGGATAGAGGAAGATGTGATGGGGGAGAAATCTTCACATGGGGTGCAGAGAGGCAGGTGGAGAACTACAGGTTGAGACAGCGCAAAAACGAACCTAATGCTCTGTGAAGGAATAGCATCTTTGATGTCTCTAGGTGTTGTTTGATCTCTGCCCATATATCTTGAGGCACATGAAATGCGAACTGCAGTCAGCTGCAACCACACCTGGTGTCTCCTGAAGGCCGTTCTCTGTCAGGTTAATTGTTTAAGCCAGCCTTTCTCAATTATTTTACCCTTGAGAAACCCCTGAAACACTCTCCAGGCTTTGAGAAACCCCAGCAGTGGCGTAACTATGCAGAATATAGCTGGGAAGCATATCTGTGTTCACAACCACCTGGGGCCCCTCCCCTTCCCACCACTCCAGGCCTATCATTGGCCATTTGGGGAGGGGGTGGGTGGGTCAACATGATCGTACACAGTCATATCACCCAATACATGTTTAACAAAATTTTAAAAATATCTGCATAAAGAATAATTAACTCCCACTGGTTCGAGAAACCCTTCAAGAGCTGCCAAAATACCCTAGTTGAGAAAGCCTGGTTTAAGCTTGGGAATCAAGCTAGCAGGAACATCTGATCATGTGAACCATTAGAGCTGAAAAGCAGGTTGAGTTGGAAGGAGGGAAAGGCCTGTTTTGGAACTTGGTGTGAGGGGACTGCTGGAGAACGAGGTAGCATCAGGATGCTGGAAGGAGAACCAGCCCATTTTGGGCAATGTATGACTAGACCCCTTGGGATTTTTCCAAGGAGAGAGTTGGTGTTTGTTGCCTTGCTGTCCGTATTGTGCTGGCTCAATTTATTGTTGCATCCTTTTAAACAATCCCCCTTAATAAATATTTCTTTATGACAATCGTCTGCTTGCTCGTACATCAATACTTTGAGGGAAAAAGGGGGCTCTGGGGCTCATTCATTCACAGGCTCTTGGTAGCCAGATGGACAAGAGTGGTCTCCTAGATGCACGGCCGGAGGAACACATGGAAAATATGTACCATTAACATGCGCTGTAAGCCAAGAAATGTTGTGAGCCAACATGAGGGTGTTTTCGAGAGGGGTCGGCTAATAACAGAGCAAATAAAGAAATGAATACAACATGAACAGAGACAGAACATTTATTACTGAACCCCAAGAAAACACGAACAGTCCAACATACTGGAAAAACCTTCTTAAAAGGCTGTATGGAAGTAAAGTTTAGAACATGCGACCTAGAAAAGCATGAGCGCTCATCTTTCCCACATAGAATGCATTAATTCAAGCACACACAAAGGAACGCATAACATAACTTCTTCTTCTAGCAATTATTGACATCATACATAACAAATAAGTTCAGTTACCGCCCCCCCCCAAAAGGAGATTTGGTTCTTATATGCCGCTTTTCTCTACTCGAAGGAGTCTCATAGCGGCTTACAGTCACCTTCCCTTTCCTCTCCCCACAACAGACACCCTGTGAGGTGGGTGAGGCTGAGAGAGCCCTGATATCACTGCTTGGTCAGAACGGAAGAAGAGTTGATTCTAATATGCCACTTTTCTCTACCAGAAGGGGTCTCAGTGGGGCTTACCCTTCCTCTCCCCACAACAGACACCCTGTGAGGGAGGTGAGGCTGAGAGAGCCTTAATATCACTGAAGAAGAAGAGTTGGTTCTTATATTCCGCTTTTCTCTACCCAAAGGAGCCTCAATGCATCTTACATTTGCCTTCCCTTTCCTCTCCCCACAGCAGACACCCCATGAGGTAGGAAGCTCAGAGTGAAGCCTGACTGGTCCCAGGTCACCCAGCTGGCTGCATGTGGAGGAGCAGGGAATCAAACCCAGGTCACCAGATTAGAAGTCAGCGCTCCTGATCAACACTTTGAGTTCCCCTATTTACATTTTTCAGTCTGTGACCTCCTTCAAATGTGCTAGGGTCCCCAAATGGGCCATGTGGCCCCCATTGAGAACAGCTGCTTTGGGGGATGCACTCTATGGTTTTGGCCCGGTCCTCTGCCAGTGGTTAGGGGGACTGACCTGGCCGTGCTTGGTCCTCATAGTAGGGAATGAGGGGGAGAAGCACAGACCTTCATGGCAGTGGGGCATTACTGTCCCCTTGGCAAAAACTGGAAATGACACAATGACTGCTCTAGCATCTGCCACAAACCAAAGCATTCTTGCAAATGCTACAAATATCTAAGGATGTCACTTCTCTTTTTTTACCCCACTATGGCCCCACTATGCAGGACCCGCTCCCCAGTTCCTCTCAGGCTTTGCCGACTGCCGTTCATGCATAGTGGGTGAGTTTAATTTCAGCGTTAATTTCTGCATTCCTGTGGGGAGGGGGAATTATTTATGGACATGCTCAGGGGAGGCAATAGTGAACAGCAAGGGGGACAAATGCCCTTCCATTCCTTCCGTGTCCCTCCCCCTCTCATCAATAATCTCTGGAGACTAGGCCAAGAAAGATCAGTAAAAGCACGGATCCTTCTGCCAACATGGCTGTAGCCATAAAGAGTGACTGACCCTGATCCATGGAGCTGGTTTTGATTCCCCCCTCCTCTTCCAGTGAAGCCTGCTGGGTGACCTTGGGCCTGCCTCAGTTTCTCCCAGGGCTCTTTCAGCTCCATCTGCCTCACAATTCCTCTGTGGTGGGGAGAGGAAGGGAGGGAGACTGCAAGGTGCTTTGAGACTCCTGACATTAGAGCAGGGCCGGTTTCTCCATGCAGCACGTGTAGGATGTGCTACGGGTCCCACGCTTCCAGGGGCCCTGCATGAGGAATTCCCCCTCATGGATGAGGGCCATAGTCTCTCTCCTCCCCCCTTTTCCTTCTTTCAGGACACTTGTAGTGACACCCCTTTCCACAATGGGGGGGGGCCCCTCCGCCCCCTGTCTGGCTGCTCCCACAACAATAGTACTCTGTTAGGGCCCTGCAAACCCTTAAACTTGCTGTTGGGCTACAGGCCCTACAAATCCTTAAATCACTCCTGCATTAAAGGTAAAGGTCAAGGTATCCCCTGTGCAAGCACTGAGTCATGTCTGACCCTTGGAGTGACACCCTCTAGTGTTTTCATGGCAGACTCAATATGGGGTGGTTTGCCAGTGCCTTCCCCAGTCATTACCGTTTACCCCCCAGCAAGCTGGGTACTCATTTCACTGACCTCGGAAGGCTGAGTCAACCTTGAGCCGGCTGCTGGGATTGAACTCCCAGCCTCATGGGCAGAGCTTTCAGACTGCATGTGTGCTACCTTACCACTCTGTGCCACAAGAGGCTCTAACTCCTGCATTAGAGGATTATAAAAAGCTACTGGATGACCTCTATAGCTGGACCCCCCCCCACACACACACCTGTACCTTACTCCCTCTGCCAGAATTATGATTTTATGATTATGATTTTAATCTGAATCTATGTGTCCCCACGTTGATGGGAGCTTTGTGGTGGAGCGATTGTTTTGCCTGTCAAATATTTTAAGTCATTTGTAATTGGGCTTTATAAAGCCTTATAAAGCTTTAGAAAACTTTGTCTATGTTTTAATGAGGTCCTTAACAGGAGATGGGTGGCCCAAAAATCTCATAAATAAATGAATACCCTTGAGAGCCAGCTTGATGTAAAGAGGGGCAGAGTCTAATCTGGAAAACTAGGTTTGATTTCCCATTTCTCCTCTGCATAGAGTTCACTGGGTGACATTGGGCCAGTCCCTGTTCTGAGATTACCTCACAAGGTGCCTGTTGTAGGGAGGAGAAGGGAAAGGTGATTCTAAGCTGCTTTGAGACTCCCTTAGGTGGAGAAAAGCGAGGCAGAAAATCTCTTCTTCTTTTCCTTAGCACATTATGTTTTCAGCCAAAGTTTGTATCTGCTGGACTCTGGGGTGGGTAATTGTCTAAGCCAGGGGTAGTCAAACTGCGGCCCTCCAGATGTCCGTGGACTACAATTCCCATGAGCCCCTGCCAGCATTCGCTGGCAGGGGCTCCTGGGAATTGTAGTCCACGGACATCTGGAGGGCCGCAGTTTGACTACCCCTGGTCTAAGCACTAGATTCCCGAAAGGTCAGACCCCCATAAGCAGGAAGCGCCAAGAGAAACAATTTGTGCTCTAGCACGCAAATCTGAGGAGAGAAACTTGGTGACACTTGCCGAGTCCACAACAATTTGCATCTTTACGTATCATTTACATACTTAAAGCATAGACTGACAGCCAGGTAGACAGAGCATAAGCTGTCATTTTATACTAGCTTGCTAATCCTTTGGCACCGACAAGCACGATGAACCGAGAGGGGAGCAAAGTTCCTTGAGGTGCATCCTGTACCACAGGCTCTCAGCAGCCCCGGTGGGGAAAGGAGAGTTATGCACATTGGAATGGACGGAGTATTTCAAAGGACTGGGGAGGGGAGGGGGGTTGGACCCCAGGCCCAACACCTTCATGAAATAACTGTCATGACCCACAGAATGGTCACCCAGAAGTTTGCCTTCTGACCCAACAGTGCAAAAAGCATCTGGCACTTGATCAAAGGTGGTTTATTAGAAGGAATGTCCAGGAACAGGCATCAGTGGAGGTTCATCACAGCAAGGGAATTGATGGAGACAGTTTGAACAAAGGACCCACAGGGGTAGAGATTTAGGCTCCTGCCCCTAGGGTCTAGGTGGGAAACAGGGTTTTCTAGAGAAAAGTGTTTGAACTCAGAGGTGTGAATAATGGTGCCAGTTGGGCTGGGTTATTTCCCTAGCTGGCCTTCCACTCCTAGCCGCTACAAGGAGTGGGATGAAATTAATTCAACAGAAATTCCATCTAAACATCCGGAAGGAATTCCTGACAGTTATAGCGGTTTCTCAGTAGAACAGGCTTCCTCGGGAGGTGGTGGGTTCGCCATCTTTGGGAATTTTTAAACAGAGGCTGGACAGCCATCTGATGGAGGGACTGATTCTGTGGTGGTTCAAGGGGGTGGCAGGTTACATCGGATGAGCGATAGGATTGTGAGTGTCCTGCATAGGTCAGGGGGTTGGACTAGATGACCCATGAGGTCCCATCCAACTCTGTGATTCTATGATTCTAAAGGTTGTTTAACATTTCAAAGTGGAACACAGGTGACACTGCTCGCCTTTTGCGGTGAAGCAAAGCAAAAACAGGAAAGAAGGGGAGGGGTGGAAGGGAGGAATCCACCTCCAGGCCTGGACAAACATGGGGACATGACAATAATGTGCAAAGAGCAGTGACCATATTTTTCAAGAACGTGTTTTTCTTTAAAACGCTAATAGCCGAGTAGAGAAGTCACCGAGTTTCTGATAGTGGGTAGAGGACAAAAGGGTTAAACCTCCTATCCCTTTCCTGCATGGCCCCAAAGCAAATCAAGGCTGCATTTTAATGTTATATTAAAAAAATACGAGGCCTGATCACTGCGTTGCCTGTTTGAGCCCTTATCAGGTCTCTTTATAAGCAGATTCTCTTTTCTTCATTTCAAGAAGAGGCCTGCACTAGGCCAATTCCAACACTCCCTGGGCCCAAGGAAGCACGCCTGGCCTCAACCAGGGCTAGAACATTTTCTGTCCCCCCCCCCAGTGGAATGTGCTCCAGGAGGAGATCTGGGTCTTGCCAGAACTGGCACTGTCTGCAGGGTCTGTAAAATGGAGCTCTTCCACCAAGCTTTTGGATGGGGCCAGGGATTTCTTAACATCTATATTCTGTTGAAGAGCCTCTTGTGGCGCAGAGTGGTAAGGCAGCAGAAATGTTGTCTGAAAGCTCTGTCCATGAGGCTGGGAGTTCAATCCCAGCATCCGGCTCAAGGTCGACTCAGCCTTCCATCCTTCCGAGGTCGGTAAAATGAGTACCCGGCTTGCTGGGGGGTAAACGGTAATGACTGGGGAAGGCACTGGCCAACCACCCCATATTGAGTCTGCCATGAAAATGCCAGAGGGCGTCACCCCAAGGGTCAGACATGACCCGGTGCTTGCACAGGGGATACCTTTACCTTTACCTTTTATATTCTGTTGGGCCCTCCAGAACCCTGAATACTTCCCCCCAAAATGCCAAATGGGAACAGCTGGATCGAGCCAGTGTTAAGGACAGGACAACTGTGAATTATGGTTTAAACCTTGGTGTAATGCTGTGGATATTTTTAATGAAAATAAGTTGTAGTCTAGTTTACATTTTTGTGTTACAAAGATGATGTTGACCCCCCTGAGCCATACAGGAGGGTGGGATACAAATTCAGTGAATAATAATAAGGCTCTTCTCCATCCCGCACTTTTCAACACTCAGTCGTCCCCCGATAGCCAAACTTAGGGATCAGTTCGGGGGGGGGACCCCAGATAGGTCCCCCCAGCGATGTCACTATATTCTTCTTTGCTCTGTCGTCTAGAGTCGTCCTTCCGCACCGTGCTTGGGAACAATGTATGTGACAGACAAGCTGACCCAGTTTCCATCCTTTTGCGTTCTCCTTCATTTGCAAAGAGATCTGCTTTATTTGCCAGATTTCCAAACCGACAAATCGGAATTGGACACAAGCCCAGCTGAAAAAATCCAAACTGATTAACAGGGCTTTCATGACAAGGCCACCACTGACACCAGTAGCCTAACATCTGGCTTCTGCCAGTGAGCGCTTACACTGCAGGGGTAGTCAAACTGCGGCCCTCCAGATGTCCATGGACTACAATTCCCAGGAGCCCCTGCCAGCGAATGCTGGCAAGGGCTCCTGGGAATTGTAGTCCATGGACATCTGGAGGGCCGCAGTTTGACTACCCCTGGCTTACAGGGATGTCTTAGGTAAGATTTTGTCTTCAACAACAAGGGAACATTAACAAAGCCAGACATTCTCCTACAAAACGCAGAATGAATCCCTTCTCTGGCTTCTGTCAAACCAAGAAGGTGTGCCGGATCCAATTTGTGAGTCTAACGAAGGCCCTTTTCAAACGAGGATTGCCCCAGATGATAACCTGGGATTGTGCGGAGGGACAAATGTAGACTAAGATTGTGATGAGCTGGTACGTCGGCCCTGTTTCGGAAAACACATTGGACAGCAGCAGCATCAAGCCCAGGAAGTTCACGCTATCCACGATCAGGAGCAACCCGATGGTTTTCACGGCCTGGAAATGGGCAGCCATGCTGGGGCTGTCGAATCCTGTCCAGCCGCTCTGCATCTGGTGGGCGTGTCTCCACAGAGAGAAGAGCAAGAGGCCCGAGGAGGCGAAGGAGATGCAGAAGGCCACCGAAAATCCCATGCTGCAGTGCACAAACAGGCTGAGCAAATTGGTTTCCCACGTGAAATCTTCGAGCGTCTGGTTTGTGGAGGCAGTGCTGTTTTTGCAATTCCTGCTGTAAATGCCTTGGAAAAAAGGGTACGTGTTCACCAGCGAGCCAAGCACCGCAGCCAAAAGCATCCAGGGGACCAGCTTGGAGATCCTCAACTTCAGGAGTACGAACAGGCGGTGGCCGAAGTTGGCGATTTTTATGCAATAGAACGAGCAGAGGCAGGCAGAGAAGCAGAAGGAGGTGCACGTCAGGAACCAGATGGCCGCCTTGAACATCTGGTAGACGCTGGTCACTTCGAAAACCCGCGTCGAGATGGACATCCAGAAGACCTTGACGAGGAAGAACTGCAGGTAGCAAAAGCGGGTGGTGCCCAGAGCCGTTAAGATTTTATCAATGGATTTCAGCTCTCTGTTTTTCAGCCCGTGGATGCAGCTCTCGGCGACAAGGAAAGCGTTCAGGGCCATTCCGAGGAGAGCCTCGAAGGCTGAGAAAACCAGGAAGCTGACGGACGAGAGCGAAGTGTTGCTGACCGTCGGAGTTCTGCACCTGCTGGTCTCCATGACTTCAGGGATTGTGTCCGACGAGGCAGTGGGGAGCGGCTCCCCGATGGAGGACAGCCTGTGCTTTATCTGCCGGGAGAGACTGGGAAGCGTTTCTGCGGCAGAGCACTTTATGTCCCTCGATTTGCATTCCGCCACAAGGGCACCGGGGTAAAGCAAACGAGAGTTTTGCAAAAAAGAGCTGATGCTGAAACAAAGCAACGGGCCTTCTGGCCAACCCGCAGGCCACGAAAGCAAATGATGCGGCACGGAGTGGACAGGGGGGTGGGGAGCCCTCCACATGCAGCTGGACTAATCGCAGTTCTGTGAGAGCTGTTATCAGAGATGAGTTCTCTCAGAGCTCTCTCAGCCCAACCTGCCTCACAGGGTGTCTGTTATGGGGAGAGGAAAGGAAAGGGATTTGTAAGCTGCTTAGGGGCTCCTTTGGGCACTGAAAAGGGGGTGGTGTAAAAATAACACCTCCTCTTCTTCTTTTCTTATTGATGTGAGTGTTACATTGTGCAAGTCTGGAAAGCAAGTCAGTTGGGTTTGCCGAAGGGTGGCAGCTAGCGATTGCCCCCATGGCACACAATCCCTGTCTCATCCCCAGCTCCAGGGAAACCAAAGGCCAGGCACACAGAGCCTTGATGCCAGGGATTCAGGATGGGGCTGTAGCACTCTGACCCAAGTCAGGAATACTTAGAACAGAAAACTGCCCACCCAGGTGGCAAGAAATGCCCTTAAAGAGAGGAGGAAAAGGAGGAGGAGGAGGAGGAGAAGGAGGAGGAGAAGGAGAAGGAGGAGGAGGAGGAGAGCTGAATTTTTGTTACCCACTTTTTACTGCCCCAAAGAGTCTCAAGGGAGCTCACAACTGACCACCCTTCCTCTCCCGACAACAGACATCCCATAAAGTGAGGCTGAGAGCTCTGAAGGAACTGTGACTAGCCCAAGGTCACCCAGCAGGCCTCATGAGCCTCAAAGCAGCTTACAATTCCCTTCCCTTCCTCTCCCATAGAATAATAGAGTTGGAAGGTACCTCATGGGTCATCTAGTCCAACCCCCTGCCCTATGCAGGACACTCACAACCCTCTCGCTCATCCAGTGTAACCTGCCACCCTCTTGAGCCTTCACAGAATCAGCCTCTCTGTCAGATGGCTATTGAGCCTCTGTTTAAAAATTCCCAAAGATGGAGAACCCACCATCTCCCGAGGAAGCCTGTTCCACTGAGAAACCGCTCTGTCAGGAACTTCTTCCGGATGTTGAGACGGAATTTCTTTTGAATTAATTTCATCCCATTGGATCTGGTTTATTCCTCTGGGGCAAGAGAGAACAACTCTGCTCCATCCTCCATATGGCACCCTTTTAAATACGAATATGGTTATCAGATCCCCTCTCAGTCGTCTCCTCTCCAGGCTAAACAGACCAAGCTCCCCCAACCTTTCTTCATATGTCTTGGTCTCCAAACCCATCACCATCTTTGTTGTCCTCCTCTGGACACACTCCAGTTTGTCTACATCCCTCTTCAACTGAGGGGCCCAAAACTGAACATAGTACTCCAGGAGAGGCCGAACCAGAGCAGAGTACAGTAGTACTAGCCCTACAACAGATACCCTGTGAGGCAGGCTGAGAGAGCCCTGAGAGATCTGTGACTGGCCCAAGTTCACCCATTAGGCCCGCTGAGTCCCCAAGCAACTTAAAATCGCCTTCTCTTTCTCTCTTTCTCTCTCCACAGCAGGTAGGTGGAGCTGAGAGAGCTCTGAGAGACTGGCCCAAGGTCACCCATCAGGCTGCATGTGGAGGAGGAATGAGGACTCAGACCCAGTTCTCCAGACCAGAGGCCACTGCATTTAACCTTGACACCACACTTGTTCTCACCAAGCTTAGCACCAACAACGGGGGCTTATGGGAGTTGTAGTCCATGGACATCTGGAGGGCCGCAGTTTGACTACCCCTGCCCTGGATCATCCCCACAAAACAAAGGCCCAGGTTGACTGCAGTCCCCGCAAGAGATGTTGGCTCCGTTGCTACACCATGGACCAGGGGTAGTCAAACTGCGGCCCTCCAGATGTCCATGGACTACAATTCCCAGAAGCCCCTGCCAGCATTCCATGGACATCTGGCGGTCCGCAGTTTGACTACCCCTGCCATGGACTCTTCCACATTCTCGTTTTCCTCATTCGTTCCTATTGCTTTGGGGTTTTTTCTGTACATCTTGGGTTTTCACTAGTGTAGGCTTTCTCAACCAAGGTTTCGTGAAACCTGGGGGTTTCTTGACGGCCCTGGGAGGGTTTCCTGAATGGGTGGGTGGTTTTTTAAAAATATATTTTTACAAAATTTGTTAAGCATTTGATGTGACCATATATGGTCATGTCAACCCCCTCCCCCAACTGTCCAATGATGGGCCTGGAGGGGGTGGGCAGGGGAGGGGCCCTGGGTGGGCATGGACACACCTCTGCTTCCCAAGTATATTCTGCATGTCTTCTGGGGTTTCTCGAAGCCTGAAGGTTTCAGGGTGTTCTCAAAGGTTAAAAGGTTGCAAAAGACTGCTCTAGTGCAGGGGTGGTCAAACTGCCAACGTATGGTGGCAGGGGCTCATGGGAACTGTAGTCCATGGCAGGGACTCATGGGAATTGTAGTCCATGGACATCTGGAGAGCCACAGTTTGGCCAACCCTGACTAGTGGTTAATTTGATATTGCATCACTGTATGACCAACATCTCTCTCTGCGGATTTAAAGTACAGGCTTTTATGCAGGATATACAGAGAGGTCATATCAGATCAACCAGCAGAGGGAAGCAAAGGATGTGCAGAACAGGGCTGGGGGAACTCTGAAGCCATAGGAACACACAAGTGGGGAAAATGAAAATGCAAAATGGGCCTGTATCTTCTGCCAGGTGTATCCCACCATCTAGAAAAGGGGCAGGGCAGACTCAGGAATCACAAGAGAATGATGTGCAGAATCTGAAGCACTCTTTTCTTTGGACTTGCCCCCCCCCCCCCAAATCCCTCCAGTTTGGTGTAGTGGTTAGGAGTGTGGACTTCTAATCTGGCAAGCCGGGTTCGATTCTGCACTCCCCCACATGCAGCCAGCTGGGTGACCTTGGGCTCGCCACGGTGCTGATAAAACTGTTCTGACCAAGCAGTGATATCAGGGCTCTCTCAGCCTCACCCACCCCACAGGGTGTCTGTTGTGGGGAGAGGAATGGGAAGGCGACTGTAAGCTGCTTTGAGACTCCTTCGGGTAGAGAAAAGCGGCATATAAGAACCAACCCTTCTTCTTCTTCTTCTTCTTCTTCTTCTTCTTCTTCTTCTTCTCCTTCTCCTTCTCCTTCTCCTTCTCCTCCTCCTCCTCCTCCTCCTCCTCCTCCTCCTCCCCACCTGGGCCATAAAGCATTGAGACATGGTGGGGAGGAGGAGTGGTCCCATGGGTCTTGAGTGGTCCCATGGGACTACCAAAATGATCAATAAGAGTCCAAGTCACATACAGAGTGACTGTATGTCATTCTTAGTGTGGCCCCCCCTTGAAAAAGGAACCTTGGCTCCAGGAAGGCCACCTGCACGCACATGCACCACACCATCCCCTGCACAGACACACCTCCTTAGAGTCCCAGGGTTCTCTCCAGGGGCTCCTGATGTTATCACTGTTCTCTCAAAGAGGATGGCACTCCCCATCCTCTTTGTGCCATCCTCTTTGCCCCACCCCTTCATGTAAGCCCCTAGTGTGGCGGATGTCTGACGGTCGGAGGGCCGTGACTGCATCAGCTGTTGTTGGTCGGCTGCATCCCTGTGGGCTGCCAACAGGGGGTGCCACTAGCAGTAGCCAACCTGTGGTCCTCCAGATGTCCATGGACTACAATTCCCATGAGCCCCTGCCAGCGTTCACTGGCAAGGGCTCATGGGAATTGTAGTCCATGGACATCTGGAGGACCACAGGTTGGTTTCCCCTGCTTTAAAGCTAATCAAGTGCCTCTGAGCTCAGCCTTCGGAGATTCTGTTGTTGTCTAAATGTATATAAGTAGGGGGTTTATTCCTGGGGGGTGGGGAGGTTCAGTCTTGTTGCTTCCTTCAACATCCTCTCACTGCTGAGATCAATAAAGATCTGTTTGTTTGCCTAGTCTTCTGGCATTCATCCTTGCAAACCCACATTTTTTATAGCTGAGTGTCCCCCCTTGCACCCCCTCCCCCAGCATCAATGGTTTATTTATCAGGTGCCTTTTACAGAAAATGAACACTGCCTAGGATTGCCAGGGAAATCCCCATTTTGGCATGGCTCCCCCCCCCCTTTGGGCTATCAGGAACCATGGGAACCCCCCCCCCCCAAATCCAGCCTCTTTCACAGAGATCCTGACCCACTGTCCACACTCCCCCTCTCAGCCCATTACCGGAAGAGTGTCTGATCAGCTGATGTCACCTGGAAAGGGAGGGGGCACCCTGGCTTTTTGGGAAAAACTCTATGGTAAATTAGCTTAATTACCAGTGTTTTCCCCCAAAATCAGAGTGTCACCCCCAATGTCTCAAACGTGCTGACATCACTTTCACATTATGTTGGCATGCTGGATGTTTTTCTTGAGTTCGGGCAAATGTGCTTCTAGGAGCTCCTGGAGGGCTCCCCCTTGCCCTGCCAGCATCGTGGAGGTGGCTGGCAACCCTGGTCTTGCCCCTCTAAGTAGCCTTATGTGTTTCCGTCCTCAGAGTTGGGACCTGCCTCCTTCAGGACTCCATCTCACCTTCAGAAGCTTGTTCTTCTGCAGCTGTCCTCTGACAGGAGACCCCGACTCCCTGGTGCTTCCTCTTTTTTCTGTCCAGCTAGTGCTACCCTTCATCACAGCATTTCTTCCCCATGTCTCTAGGTAAGTTCCAACCATCCTGCTGGAAGGACAAGCCCCCAAAATACAAGAACTTCAGAAGAGTCCTGCTGGATCAGACCAGGGAGCCATCTAGTCCATCTGTCTCACTCAGTGGCCAACCGGTTCCCTCCTGGGGCAGCCCTCCTCCCTGGACATCCTAAGGTATTGTCAAGTCCCAGCTTGGGGGGAGGAAGGCCACCCTGCCAGTAATGCCCCAGTCCCAGCATGTTCACTGTTGGCAGAGTCTGAATATGCAGAGAAAGCAGAGAAGTGGGCAGCTTAAAAAATAAAACTGATTTATTTTGAAGACAAACAGCTATGTAAAGAAAGAGAGAACAAGAGAGCTAACTCTCTAGCTGATTTTTGCAGTGGTTCTTCTGATCAACTGCTGTTCCGGAAGCAAGCAGGTAGGAAGTGTGCTAAAAAAAAGCAGGAAGTCTTCTGTTGAGCTAATCAGGACACTGGAGGAGATCATTTGAAAATCACCAGGAAGTTCCTATCCTGTCTATGCGAAATATACATGTCTTCCAATGCCCCCTACAGGACACTCTTTATATTCTGCTTAATTATGCACACTGCCGCTCTTGCATATTCCAGTGTTCAGTCCACTCAGGTGGGTGATGGCTAGGGTTGCCGTTGGCTAGGGTGCTGTTGGCAGGGGAGGAGGGTGCTCTCCGGGAGCTTCCCCCACACTTACCCAACCCAGAAGAGTGTCTGTTGTACTGTCATCATCTGGAAGTGACCTCAGCATGTTGGAGACATCGGAGATGACACTCTGGCTTTTGGGAAAACTCTATGGTAAAAAGATCTAACCATAGAGTTTTATCCTAAACCCAGATCGTCACCCCCGGCAACCCCTGGTGATATCAGCATGTTGGGATGTTCTTCTTGGTTCTGGGGAGTATGTTTGTTTGGGAGGATGTCTAGGGGAGGTGAGAATCGCTGCAAAACCAGCTGTTTTTTTGGAGGAATTTCTTCCTGTTTTCTGAAACCCCCAGAGCAGGGGGAGCATGATGAAAGCAGGGGGGTCTCCTGGCCCTGGTAGGGGTCTTGCATCTGATGGTGCAGGTCCTACACACAACTGTCACAGGCTCCCTGCCTCACACAGCACTATATTGAGAATAACTTTTCTTACAAAGTGGGTAGCAGTACTTAAGCATATAATTAACAGCGGACTCATTAATGCCATGATTGGCTTTGGGATTCAACAGGATCTGTTTAATTTATCCAGAAACAAGAGGAAAGCAGGGAGATTTTAAGTCCCTGAGAAATCAGTAGCACTTCAAAAATGGACATCCGGATGCTTCAGTTGCATTTCGTGTTTAAAAATGGGCACAAAACCGGTCTAGGAAAGGCAGGCTGACAAAACAATGTGATTTATTGTGGGGCACATCTGGATTCTCAGCTGGAATAGACAGAAGTAACCACAACAGGTCCAATTTCATGGCTGCTGTAGAAGCAACTATTATTTTAATGTTTTGATTAGATAAATATTCTGACAGTTACTATGCCAAAGAGTTATTCACTTTTTAAAGGAAAAAAAAAACCCTAGATCTGTAAAGAAATAGAAAATTAGGGGTTGCCGGATTTACTGTGCCCGAATTCTTTAGGAACATTCAACCCAGGTTCAGAAAACCTATGCCCTTCTCTATTCCCAGTGTCTAAGAATAATAGAATCATAGACCCATAGGGTTGGAAAGGGCCATGCAGGCCATCTAGTCCCACCCCCTGCTCAATGCAGGATCAGCCTCAAGCATCCAGGATAAGTATCAGTCCAGCCACTGCTTATAGAATCATAGAACCATAGAGTTGGAAGGGGCCACACAGGTCATCTAGTCCCATCCCCTGCTCAACGCAGGATCAGCCTCAAGCATCCAAGATAAATATCTGTCCAGCCGCTGCTTGAAGACCGCCAGTGAAGGGGAGCCCACCAGCTCCTTGGGCAGCCCATTCCACTGCTGAACTAGATTCACAGAATCCTAGAGCTGGAAGGAGCCATCCAGGCCATCTAGTCCCACCCCCCTGTTCAATGCAGGATCAGCCTAAAGCATCCAGGATCTGTCCAGCTGTTGCTTGAAGACCGCCGGTGAGGGGGAGCTCCCCACCTCCTTAGGCAGACAGTTCCACTGAGATCTAGCTGATATTTTTCTACATGTAGTTTAAACCCATTACTGCAGGTCCTGCCAACAGGGACCTTTCTCTGCCCTCCTTTGACAACCTTTCAACTACTTCAAGAGAGCCACCCTGTCCCCTCTCCACCTCCTCTTCTCCAGGCTGAACAATCCCAAGTCCCTCAGGCTTTCCTCAGAGGGCTCAGTCCTCAGGCCCCAGATCCTCCAGGTCGCTCTCCTCTGCGCCTCTCCGTTTTGTCCACATCCTTTTTGAAGTGACGTCTCCAGAACTGCTCACAATACTCCGGGTCTGGCCTGACCAATGCAGCACAGAGCAGGAAATGGTATGCAGTAAAGATGCTCTTATTCTCCTTTCACAGGCAAAGAATTTGTCCCTGGAATCTGTGCTGCTCAAATTGTGTGCTGCTCAATTCTGTGCTGCTCAAATTGTGCAAGTAGCAGATAGCGTGAAGCAAGTTCATACTTTGTGCAAAGTCTCCCGTTTCCTAAAAAACCTTCCTTGAAACCATTCCAACTGAAGCTGTAAACCCACCTGGGAGACTGGTCTGCTACCTCCTGCACTGTCCGGACCCAGGTGGGTCAAGCGGATCTCGTCAGATCTCAGAACCTAAACAGGGTCAGTTCTGCTTAGTACTTGGATGGCAGACCGCCAAGGAAAGCTGGGGTTGTTACACAGAGGCAGGCAAAGGCAAACCATCGCTCTTCCTCTCTTGCCTTGGCCCGATGGGTTCACCGTAAGCCAGCTGCAACATTTTATTTATTATTTATCATGTGGTGTGTATGTAGCATAGCCGTGAGATCAGAGGACTGTCTGGCAGCCAGGCAAGGGACAATCAGAGGTGATTTGCCATTACCTGCCTCTGCGCCATGCCCCCTAGTGTTCCTTGGAGGAACTGCCACCCAAGTCCTTGGCGGTCTCCCATCCAAATATTAGCTTGGGTTGGCTCTGCTTAGCTTCCGAGATCAGAATTTGACGGCACTTCCTACCACCTCCTGGGCCCATTCTGCACACTTTCAGCGTACTTTTGCAGCTGGATTTCCCTGTGCGAAACAGGAAAACCTACTTCTACAGTGCAATGAAAGTGCATTATCTGACGTGTGCGGAATGAGCCCTGTCAAATTCAACTGACGTTTTGCCCTGAGAAAAAGAGGGGTGCATGTTACACAGATGAATGGAGAGAACGAATGGGATGGCCCTTTTGGTCCTGGGCGACCCACATCAGGACTATGGGCTGCAGGAGAGGCCACAAACATATTCTGTGGATTCACTGATCCTGTCTCCCTCATCCCCTGACTGGTTAAGCAGACGCACTACCCCCAATTTCGAGAGCTGGTTCCCTTTGTCAGCATAACAGAAAAATGAAAAGACAAATGCTACATGTTCTGCAGTCACCGAAGAAAGATGATCCCCGAACAAATAATTTCTGAAAACGGAGGCGCTCTGATGTGAATGGTCCATGGGTTCGCCCATTCTAATCCAATCTCAGCTACTAAGCAGGGTTAGTGTTTGGGTGGGAGACCACCATGGAAGTCTGGAGCTGTTACACAGAGGTAGCCACCTCTAGTCTTGAAAACCCCAGGGATTTGCTATAATTTTGTTGAGACTTGATGGCACTTCACACACATGAAGTGAGCAGATATTTGGGGCGTTCCTTCGTTTCACCGCTTGCACCCTGCGTGCTGCAGGAATGCTTTTTTAAATTTGGGATTGTTCAGAATCAGGACGATGGAATGCACCGAAGGGCAAGCATTAACAACAACTGTAATCATGGAGATTAGGTTGTTGTTGCCGGGAAATGCATTGGTCAGTAAGATCATCAACGCCACAAAGTTGACAAGGTACGTAATCACGAAGTGCATTATCACTTTCACTGCTCGGACGTGAGCGGCCATGCTTGCGCTTCCGCCGCTGGACAAAACGTCTCTCAGTCGCTGCGTGTGACGCCACAGGGAAACGAGCAAGAGAACGGCGGATGTGACGAAAATGACTAAACCCACCGAAAAACTCAAGCCGCACACGTATAATAGCTGGTCCGAATCAGTTTTCATGGAGATCTGATTTGCGGTGGCGTTTCCCGATGTTGTGGCGTTTTGCATGTTGCATTCGGAGGTGTAGATCGGATTGTAGAAAGGGATGATGTTGACGAACGATAAAAGCTCAGAACTTAAGAGCAGGGCCGGAACGGCCTGGGATATCTTGAGCTTCAGAGAGATGAATAAACGATGGCTGAAATTCGCAATCTTCAGACAGTAGAAGAGGCACAGGCAACCTGCAAGCCAGAAGTTGGAGGAAATAAAGAACCAGAGGGTGGCTTTCAGTCCTTGGTAGACAAAGTCCTTGTAGTAGATCGTAGGGCTTAATGTTTTACATAGAATCCGTAACATTCCTGTGATCAAGAAACAAAACCTGTTGGCAGCCAGGACCATCAAGATTTGGTCCCCAGCGCTGAGAGATTTGTTTTTAAGTCTACTGATACAGCAGATGGTCACAATGAAAGCATTTACCCAAGCCCCGACAATGGACTCCATCCCAAAGATCACTAGCATGGTCAACTTGAATGCAGTGAGCTCATCCACAGGAACGCTACAAGCATCGGTAGCCATCTTTTGAATGTTACAGGTGCTTCAGGCAGGAAGAGGTTCTTCTCTGTGCAGTCCACAGAAAGGTACAAGAAACTCCAGCTTGGCACAGTCTTCAGAACGGGCAGTAAAGGACGTCCAGATAACAGCAGCGTGCTTGCTTTTTGAGGGAACGCAAATGCAGAGAGGATAGTGTTACTCTGCCTTCTATCAGATTTGCATGATTTGACCGACAGAGGAGAGTACATAGTAGAAGCCAGTTTGAGGGATCACTGAGAAGATGGACATAATCAAATCAGGCCAGAACAAATTCGACACCATTCATATTTACACACAACCGATTCCAGAAAGGTGACCTTCAACGTCTACTACAGCCTAATGGCAAAACTCACACACACACACACACACAGAGTGAGAGAGAGAGAGAGAGGGAGAGAGACCTTATTGGCATAACAAAAATAAAGAAATAGAACAAGAATAAAATGCAGTACGAAACCAGGTTCGCAAAACGAAATGATTGCAGATAATCATAGGCGATTATGAGCATTTCTAGTGTTCACCCATTCTGTAAACTAGCGATCCCCAACCTGTGGGCTGCGGACCACATGTGGTCCTTCGACTAATTGGAGGTGGGCCCCGAAGGACGCCTTCTTCCCCCCCCCCCTGGCCCTTTACTTCACCCCCCTGGCCCTTTACAACACACTTTGGGTGTCATTGTCTCCCATCACTCCCAGATGGGACTATCTCGTTGCAGAGAAACAAGCTCAGGGTTCCCATTGATTTCTCATTGTCATGAGTTAAAATTTCCATGAAAATAAAATGTTCCTGATGTTCATTGTTGTGGCGTGTCTGTATCTTATTTTGAAGGGATGTTTAAACATTACCATAGCGATCAGAGAGCGTTAGGGCAGTGGTTGAGAGTAGAGGAGTAAACTACCCCCCCCCACCGGGCCTCAGTAAAAGGCGTTGAGTGGTCCCCGGTGAGTGGTCCCCGGCATTGAGTGGTCCCCGGTGATAAAAAGGGGGACTACTGCTGTAAACAACTGAAATTTGAACTAAAATCAGTGCATTTGTTTGCCTTCACAGGGTCCTTCTCATTCAATATTACCCCAAAACAGTGTTTCCCATCCAAATGCATAAGGAAACCCTCCAAGCTGGGCGACAATTCTCAAAATGTGGACAGTCTAAAATCACATGATCCAACGCATCCGGAATAGAACACGCCTGCAGGCTCAGCCTTTGGGAAACAGGGGTCTTATTCAACCTGCCTTTTGTTAAGTTAGACGGGAAAATGTTCATTCTGGCTAGCAAAAATGCTCTTCACAAATGTAGGTTGTCTAACACAGAAAGATGGGAATGTATTTATTTCCCAATACTCTGGCAAACATGAATGAACTGCCTCAGACCTTAAGAATTGAATTTCCAGATTCTCCAACCTATGGGTGACCTGCAGCAATATTGATTTCTCACCATGTCCGATCAGCATGGACAGATCTCATCCCGTTATTGCTATTTTCTGCTGGACTGATACTGACACAAAGGAATCTTGTAGTATAGGGGTAGTCAACCTGTGGCCCTCCAGATGTTCATGGACTACAATTCCCACGAGCCCCTGCCAGATGCTGGCAGTGGCTCATGGGAATCGTAGTCCATGAACATCTGGAGGGCCACAGGTTGACTACCCCTGTTCTAGTACACTGGAAAATAGACTTCCTTGGTGGCTCTTAAAGGACCACCTAAACCAGTTCTTGAAAGTTTGCTTCCATGCTCTTGTTGCAATCAGGGGCTGGCCCAGTTCCGCAACCAGTGCTGCAAACTTAGGCACTCCGAGCAGTGACTGCATGAAAGAGGCAGTTTTTCTAGATCTTCATTTATTGCCTCGATCTACACTGGAACCCCATGTCAGGATTGGGCATTAATCCTGCTGTGTCTTGGATTTGGGCCTTGCCTGTGTTTGCCTTGGTATATTTGGCCAAAGCTTTGTCCATTCTCCCAGAAAGCCTTGCCTGCTGGAGAGCATCACTCTGCAATTGTGCCTTTTCCCAGGGAGGGAAGCAGGTGGCCTAGATGCTTGTGTTGTTTTGTCTCAGCTCCTGGTCCTACAGAGATATCTGTGCTTCCAAGACTACCAGCTGTGTGGGAAAGAGTTTTAGCTTTTAATATCCACCTCCTTCCATTTATAATAATACTTTGGATTGTTAGGTTAAGTCTTGTAACTCTTTGTTCCATTTCCTGTTTCGTTGCCATCCATATCCATGGTTCCTCTTCATATTTACGAAATTGACCAGGGGGGTGGAATGTGTCTGGCTCCCAGCGATTGTACGGACTCAAATTCAGCCCGATCAGGGCGGCTTCACTGGCCACACCCAGATTGGGCCAGCCCCTACAGCTGACGCCCTCCAGGAATATCTTGGAGGGCCCAAATCCAGCCCATGCTGAGGCAGCTGCATTGGTTACTAGCCATAGCCCGGATCAGATTCAAGGTGCTGGTATTTGTCAGGAATCAGGCTGAGCCCAGTGTGGAGTCCCAGGTGAAAGCGCATTTGAAATCCAACAGTCAGTTGCAAATTTCAAAAGTAGCTTTATTAGGCTAAGTCCACAGAACGCTAAAGCATGCCAAGATCTTCCTAAGCAAAGATCTTGATAATAACAAAGTGTGAGGGGAACAAGTGGGGTAGTTATAGGGCTCACCAAGTAGGGGAGGGGGGCCGAAGGTATTTCGGCGGGAGAGCAGAGAGGTAACAAAAGAAAGCCGGTTCCCAAGCAGCCAGATGGCCAGGAATCTTATCAAGCGGTTGGCACTTTGTTGAGACTTTGAGTTGTCTCCGCAAGGACACTTACAGTAAGATTGATACATTCGTATGGAGCCTCTCCCGCTAGGAAAGGAAGGGAGTGAGGATCTCAGAGGACAGGTTTATTGCTTTACGGCCTTGGCCAGAGCCGGCCGGAGAGACCAGAGAAGTGTGAAAAAATGCAGGAACGGATGGGGCCATGGATGGCATGAATCGGGGTTCATGATAGTATTAACCTTTAAAGCCATCCGTGGCTTGGACCCTGCCTGTCTGAGGGATCACTTCTGCAGGGCTCTTCACTCTGCGAGTACAAATCTGCTCATGGTCCCTGGCCTTACAGAAGCACCCTCGGCCTCGAACCGGACCAGGGCGTTCTCTGTCCTGGCCCTGATCTAATGGAATGAGCTCCCGGAAGAGCTGAGGGCCCTGACAGAGCTGTCGAAGTTCTGCAGGGCCTGTAAAACGGAGCTCTTCCACTACGATTGAGGCCAGGGCCAGGAAGAACTGAGGCCCCTCCTCCGGACAATGCTTAACATCATGCAAACCCATGCTGGGATGCTGGCTAAGGATGCGGATGGGGGAGGGCAGTCAAGGGATTAGGCACCCTTCTTGGCTCTGTTTTCAAGGGGAGTGTTGATTGGTTTTATGGGGGGGGGGGTTATCAGTTTTTCATGTAACCCGCCACAAGTCTATGGAAAGTGACGGGATAGAAATTCAAATAATAAATGAATGAATGAATGAATGAATGAATGAATGAATGAATGAATGAATGAATGAATGAATGAATGAATGAATGACATCCCTTTCTATCTTATGTTATCAAGTTGGATTTTTTTTGTTGCAAAACCCAAAAGAAGATGTGCCTTCTTAAAAAGGCCATGGAATCTGAAAAGCTAATAAGCCTTCACCTTTTATAATTAACCTTTATGACTGAAGAGCAAGAATTCAATAGACGTTCAGGATTTCCAGGTCAAAGGTTAGCTCTTGAACCTCTTGCTTTGCATAACTTCCTGTCCCCTCCCACTTGTCCATCTCTCCTATTTTTACCCCTGGGGTGATCATACTTCAGATCTCCACACCCTTGCTAATAAAAATAAAACATTACCCAGTGAATAGCCTGAACCTGTACCGAACTTAGAACAGCCATGTGACCCAGATACAGTCCATAGTCCCCGTAGTATCTAAGGCCTTAGTTGTTGTTATTGTTATTGTTGTTATTGGCATGTAACTGCCTGATTCTAAGAGCATGAAATTGTAATTTTACCATGTTATACCTATTAGAGTTACATGTTAGATTACACTTCTAATGAGACAAGCCAAAAAGATGGCAGGTAGAAATCATGCAAGCAGCAGACACATGCGTAATAAAGGCAGTGTGAAATTGAGTCTTATAGTACAGTGGTCCCCAACCTTTTTCAGGCCAGGGACTGGGGAAGGGGGAGAGGGAGGCCTGGGGACCGGGGGGGGGGAGGGAGGCATGGGCGCGGCACGCTGGCGGGCACAAATGCGCAGACGCGGCAGCTCCGCACCTGTGCATTTGTGCGCGCTAGCGCTTCCCCCCCCCCCACTGTGACGGGACCGATCGGCCGCTTTGGGTTGCTTTTGAGCGATTGGGGGCGGGGGTTGGACTAGATGACCCAGGAGATCCCTTCCAACTCTATGATTCTAAGCAGACACCCCAGGCATGACACAATTGCAAATAAGGGTGGGAAGGAGAGAGGCTGCAGGGGAAAGTGGGAGACAGAATGTGCCGTGTGGTTCCTTTAAAAAGTGGTGCCCGGTCAGTCCCTTGGCCCATCTCCATCCCTAGGTAGCCAACCCACTAAAGGCCCATAGCTAATCCAAATGGGGCCCTTCCCTTCTCCCTGAATGGTGGGGAAAGTTGTGGAGGGTCTAGCCAGCGGGAACAGTGAGGGCCATTCTGCACCAGGATCTATGTAGCAAATTGGTTTCGGAACGAATAAACACCATTTTAAATAGTGGAATTCGTCGTTATGCATACCTGCCTTTGTAGTGGAATCCAGTTACGTTTTTATCGTTTCCCACATGTTTCCGGTCTCGGCAAAAATCGCTAGCCAGGAAGCGATATTGCCAAGCTGTGTCCCGCCCCTGGCCGTCAATCAAACGAGCAGCCAATAGGCGGCCGTTATCATTCTCCCGAACAGCCCCTTTCCCTTTAAGGAAGGTTTAAAAAATAAAAAGACACACGTTGCAACGAATCTGCATAGATTCGTTGCAACGGAAAGACCCATCTAGCTAGCAGGTGATGTTTGAGCTGCCGTTTCATCGTTGCCACAGTCCCCCCCCCCGAGTGAAAAAAAAATAACCCCACCCCCCCGCACGGGCGCGATTTTTGGCCGAAAATAGAGTGAAAAATAAAGGGAAAATAAACCAGCAAACGGGGCTGTGTGGTGCTTGGTGCTTGGTGACTTAAAACAGCTCTGGGGAGGGACTGCAGCCGGGGAAGCCTCGCTGGGTAAACGAAGGCTTGCCGGTGCGTTGATCTCCACTCATTGGGAGAAAAAAAAAATGGTGATCGCTTCGCCGGAAGATCAGAGGAGAGAGCCAGGCGGAGGGACTTTGCAGAAACCGCAACAATGGTAACGCACAGAACTTTCCTGCTAGTGTTGCAGATTGGTTGCAGGAGTGTAGCGCTTTCCGGAGGGTGAATCCACTTTTTGGGATTTCCCTGAAAGCGCTACAATGAAGCGTTTGCTGGCAGGCTCATGGGAATTGTAGTCCATGGACATCTGGAGAGCCGCAGTTTGACTACCCCTGCCCTAGAGATACATCAGGGCCCATTCCGCACAGGTTTATTGTAGCAGGAGTGTGGCAAATTGTAATCGCTACTAAAATGCAGTTATGCACAACGTCATACACAATCTGCCACACTCCTGAAACAGTCCCGCTAGAAGCACTTCGTTGTAGCGCTTCCAGGGAAATCCCAAAAAGTGGATTCACCCTCTGGAAAGTGCTACACTCTTGCAACCAATCAGCAACACTAGCGAAAAAGTTCTGTGCGTTACCATTGTTGCGGTTTCAGCAAAGTCCCTCCCCCTGGCTCTCTCCTCTGAACTTCCGTCAAAGAGATCGCCATTTTTTTTTTCTCAGAGCGAGCAGAGAGCAACGAACCGGCAAGCCTTCATTCACCTAGCGAGGCTTCTCCGGCTGCAGTCCCTCCACAGAGCTGCTTTAAGTCACCAAGCACAACACAGCCCCGTTTGCAAGTTCCCTTTATTTTCGCCGAAAACCGCGCCCGTGCACAAGGGGGGGGATTTTTTTTTTCACTTGGGGGAGCGTGGTAACGATGAAACGGCAGCTCACATGCCACCTGCCAGCTAGAGGAGGAGGATGTTAGGAGGAAGCCAGGAATCAAGGAATCAAGGCACATTCGTTGCAACGTGTGTTTTTCTTTTTTTTTAAACCTGTTCTTAATGGCAAGGGGGCTTTTCCGGAGCATGGTAACAACTACCCATTGGCTACTCATTTGATTGATGGCCAGGGGTGGGACAAAGCACGGCAAATATTGCTTCCTTTCTAGCGATTTTTGCTGAGACCGGAAGCCTGTGGGAAACGATAGAAACGCAACTGGATTCCACTACAAAGGCAGGTATGCGTTACGCCGAATTCCACTATTTAAAATTGCGCTTTCTCTTTCCGAAACGAATTTGCCACATTGATCCTGGTGCGGAATGGGCCTAAGTTTTCACCTGGAGTCTTGTCTTCACTCAGGAAATCTCATCACATCTCCCAGAGTCATTGTTCACCTCCTGGCCAGCACATCAAGGTAATGTCAACATCTCCTCAGGTTGTATTTTGCCCTATAAAATACAGCATTCTGCTCCAGTCTCAGGATATTTGTGGGTGTTCCTGATATCAGCAGCATGCAGCCCCACTTTATGGGTTTCCTCTCTTCTCCATGCTGAATCTTCAGACTTTGCTCTCCATGGCAAGCTAAGTAAATGTCACTTCCCCCCACTTCCTCACGTCTATTCCCATTTCTTGCGTGTACATTTTCAAAGAGTTCTACACTCCGCCACCACCAACCGGCTAATGGTCCCTGGCCCTAAAGATGCCCGCCTGGCCTCGATCAGGGCCACAGCCTTCTCTGTCCTGGCCCCCACCTGGTGAAATGAGCTCCTGGAGGAGATCAGGGCCCTGACGGAGCTTAAACAGTTCCGCAGGGCCTGCAAAAGGGAGCTCTTCCGCCAGGCATTTGGTTGAGACCAGGCCTAACCAGCAGCATCTGAAGGGCCCCTGATCCCTTCCCTCCCAGAACTCCATCAGTGCATTCTGGACCTGTTTGCACTGTTGCACTGTTTGCATTGTTTGCACTGTTATTATTATTATTATTATTATTATTATTATTATTATTATTATTATTATTATTATTATTATTATTATTATTATTATTTCGATTTATTTCCCGCCACTCCCAAATGGCTCGCGGCGGGTTACAATGTCTTAAAAAAACCATTAAAACTCCCATTAAAAGACTTTAAAATGTCACAACATGGCAGCACAATAATAAGATCCCCTTCCTACCCCCATTCCTAAAAAAGGGGGGGGGGTGGAGGAGAAGGAGGTCAATGATGTTCAAGAAGCCCGGGGGAGAGCAGTTGATGTTACAACTATCAATTGTTATTGTTATGGTTATTTATATGTTATGGATTGTTTCATGTATTGTTTAGACGTTTTATGTAAACTGCCCTGAGCCTCCGGGGAGGGCGGTATACAAACAAACAAACAAACAAACAAACAAACAAACATACATACATACATACATACATACATACATACATACATACATACATACATACATACATACATACAACAAATAAAGTGTTGGCGTGTTTGTTTGTATTTGCTTTCACTTCAGCTCTTCTTTAATAAAACAACCTCTTCATTCACTCTAGACTGGTTCATTTTAAGAGTTTCTAAGAGAACAACCTAGTATACGTAGGCGGAGATCTCACTTCTTACCCCCCTTGCTGAGAGGTCTCCTAGAATCACTCATTCAGGAGGAGATAAATTACTATTTCTGGTAACCAATTTATGGTGAATCGTTGGACATCATCCTTTACTTCTAAGTAACATGTTTTAGAGTGCAGTCAAAGATCTCACTGGTTACCCGCATCTCGCTAAATCGCTGAGAATTCACCAATTCTCTCATCTAAATTCAGGAGATGTCTTTGATGTAACAGGGATACATTTCTCGTGCATTTTAAAAACAACCCTGGCTTAAGGGATCCCTTTGTCATAGAAGAAAAATGATCTTTGCAGTATTGGCTCAGATGGAATGGATTCTGCTAGAGCAGTGATTCTCATCCTGGGGGTCAGGACCCCTTTGGGGGTCGAACAACCTTTTCACAGGGGTCGCGGCAAGGCGAGCAGCTTGGCCAGGGGGGCGCCGCCACTGTTGCCCCTCCTCTTCCATTTCATCCACACAACAGCCTTGCAGGGTAGATCGAGAGAGAGCGTTCGTCTGTCTGGAGCAGCGGAAAAGAGCGAGATCGGCATGGTGGGACAAGAGGCAGAACTGAACTGAGAAACCCCAGAAAAAAACAAAACAATTTATTTACAATCATGAACAATGGAGCTTCATGCCATGGGTCAGTGTTGGTTTAATTTCTGTGAAATTAACACTTGCATAATTTTATGGTTTCGGGTCACCACAGCATGAGGAACTGTATTAAAGAGTGGTGGCATTAGGAAGGTTTAGAACAGGGGTAGTCAAACGGCGGCCCTCCAGATGTCCATGGACTACAATTCCCAGGAGCCCCTGCCAGCATTCGCTGGCAGGGGCTCCTGGAAATTGTAGTCCACGGACATCTGGAGGGCTGCCGTTTGACTACCCCTGGTTTATAATAACTACACTAGAGCCTTCTGCTGGTGGGCGTGTCCTCCTCTAGACACAAGTAGCTCTTTGGCCAGGGAACAAGTCTGCGGTTTTCAGTACAGAACTCCAGCTCTATGTTGCCCCACCATTGTTCTAACTCTCCTAACACTGATCAAGGTGACTATCGCACCTCTTTGTAAGGAAGTAAGTGAAGAAATGGCAGGTGCTGGCTAACTGATCCCTATTTTTTCCATATGGAAAGCAGTTCGTAGAAGTTCAAGAAAGTGAAGATTTTGTTTTCTTAGTCCCAACATTGTGCCGCACTATGCATGTAAATGGAGGGGGTATTCGGTTACTGAATCATGACTATCACCTGCTGGTATTTGCATGGGGAGAATGGAACGGAACTTACCTTGAATTTCCAAAGGTCCTTTCCCCTGCAGGCTTGAATGAATGACTGATGGGCAATTGGCTGAATCAGGGTTTCCCTTTGAGGGATGCAGTAACATGGAGTAGCCACAGTTATAGATGAAGACCAAGTACATTGATAGGGACAAATGCATTGGCATATCACATATGCAATACCCACTTACAGCTCACAAACCTCCTGTGTTCCCTAGCAAGCTGGTTGAGAGCTGAGGTGCACCCACACATTGCTAGATATTAGGCATGTCATCCTTGCACTGGGGCTATGCCAATCCTCTCTGTATCGTTTCCTCAGGGCCATTGGCAGGTGCTGGAGGGGAGGAGGTTCAGTAGATCCAGGTTGACAGATTCCTGGGGATTTGGGAATAGCACCTGTGGTGGGTGGATAATGCCATAGAATTTGCCCTGCAATGTGTCTATTGCCCTGCAACGTGTCAGGGGGTTGGACTAGATGACTCAGGAGTTCCCTTCCAACTCTATGATTCTATGATTCTATGATTTTATTCTACATTGATCAAATATGCAAATGACACTAAATTGGGTGGGGAGGCTAATACCTCAGAGGAAAGGACTACTATTCAAGGAGATCTTGATAGAGTGGAAAACTGGGCCATAGCCAACAAAATGCATTTTAATAGGGAGAAATGTAAAGAACCTCAAAAGGTGTCATTTGTTCTTTAATTCCTACTGCTGACTCTGTACGACCAATTATGCACAGGAAGTCTGGGCTGGCGGCGGCGGGGTAGTCACTGCCATACATAGTGTAAATTTAATTGATCTACTTCATTCTATCCAAGCTTTGTAATTACCTTGTTCTTTCTTGTTCTTGTTCTTAATTTAGACTGAATATAAACCAAGATTGATTTATTCTCCACTGTCGTACCAACTGTTACAGATGCTAATAAAGATTTTCCTGGAAATAGTTAGTTTTTAACCTGATCCCATACTTGTAAAATATTATTTATGATTGAATTATTTTTAACGTAAGTTTTCTCCTTATTCTCTTATTTTCCATGCCATTTATCTATAGGAAAGTACACAAAATCTTGCTCAAGTGTAAACAATAGAGGGTCTACTGTAGAGTTGAACTATACATTTAATCATACCAGCTTTGCTGCCAGATAATATACTTAAAAGTCTGGGTACTGTAGATGACCATATTTTTTTGTTTTAGTATCATATAGATTTTCTATTCTTATTCTAGCCTTTTTATTTAGCCAAATAAACAGTACAAATTTGTTGCCATTCCTCAGTTATCTTCATTGGTATTTCTACATAAAGGTTTCTAAATAAGGAATTCAACTTAGGTAAAATTTGCATTCTAATTAAATTTATATATCCAAAAATAATAATTTTAATTACTGCCATTTTTGTATAGTCATTCTAATTTCTCTAGAAATAGGATCATAATTTAACTTAAAATTCTTTTGAGATTTACAAAACCAAATATTTAACTTGCTCAACTTTTTTCATTAAAAAACCCCATTATGTCTTCTTTCTCAGGATCTATATTGAAGTATAGTATCTTTGATTTTTCTGTATTTAGCTTATATCCTGGCACTACACTAAATTCCCTAATTTCCTGAATTAAGGCCTTGTTTGTATACTTCATCTCTGTTATAAAAAGTATAATATTATAGGCATATAAACTCAATTTATACTCTTTCTTTTACTCTGCCTTTTATTGCTTCATTACATTTCATTTCAATTGCCAATGGTTCTAAAGCCATAGCAAAAAGTAAAGCTGATGGGGGCTTCCTTGCCTGACTCCCCGTGAGATGGAGAAGGAAATGTCATTGTTTATTTTGATCTAAGCTTGACAACTTTTATAGAAAATGTCTATCCAAAATTGAAAATTATCTCTGAATCCAAAAGCTGTAATGGTTTCTTTTAAATATCTGTGTTCTACCCTGGGGGTCGTCAACCCCCGGTCTACGGCCCGGTACCGGGCCGCAAAGGCCATGGTACCGGCCTGCCGGCAGCCGTGTTTGCCTCCCCCCCCCACAGCGAGAGGGAGGGGAACAGGCAGGCACGCCCGCCGGCATGCCGGCGACACAAACGCACACGTGCAGAGCCGCTGCGTGTGCGTGTTTGCGCCCTCTGCTGGCAAAAACGCGCATGCGCGGAAAATCTGTGCATGCTCATTAGTGCCCCCTGCTGGTAAAAACGTGCACGTGTGGCAACTGCGCACGCACGTTTTCACTCAGCTGCCACGCGAGCTCAGCGCCTGGGCCGTTGGCTCTCCCTCACTCCTGGAGGCGGTCCCCAACCACAGAAAGGTTGGGGACCGCTGTTCTACCCTGTCGAAAGCCTTCTCTGCATCTAGAAATAAAAAGGTAGACTTTAGTTTGTGATTTTTAAAAACTATATCCATTAAATTTGGTATTTTTCTTATAAAGGTAAAGGTATCCCCTGTGCAAGCACCGAGTCATGTCTGACCCTTGGGGTGACGCCCTCTAATGTTTTCATGACAGACTCAATATGGGGTGGTTTGCCAGTGCCTTCCCCAGGCATTACCATTTACCCCCCCCAGCAAGCTGGGTACTCATTTTACCGACCTCAGAAGGATGGAAGGCTGAGTCAACCTTGAGCCGGCTGCTGGGATTGAACTCCTGGCATCATGGGCAGAGGTTCAGACAGCATGTCAGATGATTTACCAGTCTGCGCCACAAGAGGCCATTTTTCTTATACTGGCGATTAATTGTGTCTGTGTAATAAAACCATTCTTGCCAAGTGAGATATATTTTCCAATAATTTGCCTTAATTTATTAGAAGAAGAAGACAGAAGAAAAAAATAGAGATGCAGAGTAAAATAGTGATGCAGAGTAACAGAGATTTGCAATTATTGTTTTCCTTTTATGGATTAGGCACAGATCCAGACTTACAGAGCGTTTGAGGTTTAAAAGGAATAATCTTTATTAGAAAGAATATACATGAATATGTAGCATATTCATCTGCTTCAGTCTCCTTTCTGAAGCAGTGCACAAAAGCTTAAAAGTAGTTACAAAGAAAGCACATTGCAAGCCCTATGGCCCTATGGCTGGCTTGGCAAGCAGGACTACATGCCGATACATCAGAAGATGGAGAGAGCTAAGAGCTTAATGGAGGATTCCTTCCTCCTTGCTAGCAGAAATCCTTCTCTTCCTGAAGAAGGAGGCAGTAGATTTCCCCAGTGCATGCCTTCAAATCGCTGCAATCTCACCAGTGATCATTAGGTGTCGGGGGTGGGGGGGGGGGGTTCCAGCCACACAACAGCCTTGTGTGGTAGATTGAGATACAGCGTTCGTCTGTCTGGAGCAGTGGAAAAGAGTGAGATCGGCCTGGTGGGCCCAGAGGTAGAGCTGAACTGAGAAACCCAGGAAAAAAAAAACAATTTATATGGAATCCTGAACAATGGATCTTCACGCCATGGGTCAGTTTCGGTTTAATTTCTGTGAAAGAGCACTTGCTTAATTTTATGGTTGGGGGTCTCCACAACAGGAGGAACTGTATTAAAAGGCTGCAGCATTAGGATGGTTGAGAACCACATCTTGGCGAAAAGGGGAGTGCATCTTTCAAAGAGTTACCCGACAACTACTACTTTGGAAATGTTATTTTTTATAAAAGCCTTTGAAAATTCTGCTGCGTACCTGCGTACTTTTACCCTAGGGCAGGGGTGGGCAAACTGTGGCCCTCCAGATGTCCTGGACTACAGCGTTCGCTGGCAGGGGCTCATGGGGATTGTAGTCCATGGACATCTGGAGGGCCACAGTATGCCCACCCCTGCCCTCGAGGTTTTCAGTTCAATTAAGGCGTCTGATACAGAAGGTCTGGGGCATACGACAATGACCCCATCTTCTTTTTTTGACATGTCCAAGGATGGGTGTTAGATGGTCTCACTATTCTAGCTCCTGCAAAGGCACCTTAAAAGGTACAAATCGTAACTACACTGGGCATTCTTCAGGATTATCTTCATGTGTTCTAGATCTCTACAAGACAGATCCTATTGCATTGCTTCTTGGAGGACTCACTCTGTTGAATGGGCTCATTTACCCTGTGTAATCCACCTTGGGACCTAGTGAGAAAGGCAGATTACAATTAACCAAGAGAACTACTCCACGTTTATTCCAAGGAACATAAGGCGCACATAGATTTGGCAGTGAACAATGATTCTTAAAGCTTTCCATGGACGTGAGATAAAAGCAGTTGCAGCCTTTTTGTAGCTAGCTAGCACGTCCTCCGCTCTTAGCAAAGCAGAAAGACGCACGGAACTCGTTCTTAAATTTCTTATTGCCCCAAACTGTTATCAAGGACTCCACTGAAAAACAGGCATATAGAAGCAGTGAAGCACCAACCCTAGAAATCCAATCTCCATCTAAATTTCCTGACAATTGCAGTTGAATGCTTATGGAAACAAGGACGTTGTTGACAAGAAGAGACAATATAGTGATCAACGCTTGGAAATGGGCGCTGGTTTGGGGGCTCCGGTGGCCGTCCCAACTCCCCAGCATCCTCCGATGGTGCCTCCAGAGAGAAAAGAGTAACAGGAGAGCGGAACTGGCACAGATACTAAGAGCCACACCGTAGCCAACTAGCAGCCAAACACGCTCACACAGTGGTGTCACGGTGTGGCGGACGTCGGTCACATTTTTATTTGGCAAGAAGACAGAAGAGTTTCTATGATCTTCTGCTCCAAAGTCACTGCACAGAATGGGTAGGCTGCTTGCCAAAGACAAAAGGGCAGAGCCCAGGAGCCAGGTTGACGCCAGTCCCGAGAGCCTTCGTTTCAAGTGGAGGAAGAAGGGGTTTCTGAAGTCGGCGATCTTCACACAGTAGTAGCTGCACAAGGAAGTGGTGAGCCAGACGTTGCAAGCGATGAAGTACCAGATGCTGAACATGGCAGCTTTGGAAACGTAGCGGACTTGAGTGACCCGAGGGTGGTATTTAACCAGGATAGACCATATCATGGATGCGAACCCCAAAGATATCCTGATGAGCCCTTGTAAGGTCAGGATCCTGTCCGTTGTGCTCAGGCGTTTCTTTTTCCTCCAATCCCTCCAGTTGACTGTCAGGATGAAGACGTCCAGCCAGGTTTTCCCAGCAATGAAAATAACTCCAGCCAGGATGAAGACCATGTGGGCGTCTTCCATTGTGCTGTTGTCCAAACTGCTTCCCATTTCACAGATTTAGGTGGATTCCTGGAGGGGAAAACACACTGGGGGAAATGCTCCCTGAGTAATTCCAAAGATGCTGAATGGCTGAGCAGGATGAGACTGGAGTACTGGTTCGCTGTGTTTTTCCACTGTATGGTGATTTGGAAAAAAACTGCTTTGTATATTTTCCACCCACCGGAGCATGTGTTTTGGTACTAACTGATTTGATATAGTGAACATGTAAATTGGAGTTTTGGAGTCGTGCTTCTATATTTAGATTTCAGCCAAAGGGTTCTGAGATGTCACCTGAAGGATAATTTCAGAAAGTTCCACTTCCTTTTCCCTAAAATGTGCTTTTAAATGACCAAGTGTTTGGTTTCCTTTTGCCTGAGTAGTGGGCTATACACATCTTATAACAATTTAGCTGCCCCCCAAATGTTGCAGTTGAGGAGTCAATTTAGAAGAATAAGTGTTGGTTTTTATACCTCACATTTCACTACCAAAGGAGTCTCAAAGCGGCTTACAATCTCCTTCCCTTTCCTCTCCCCACAACCGACACCCTGTGAGGGAGGTGAGGCTGAAAGAGACCTCATATTACTGAAGAAAAAGAAGAGTTGGTTCTTATATGCCACTTTTCTCGACTGGAAGGAGTCTCAAAGTGGCTTACATTCGCCTTCCCTTTCCTCTCCCCACAACAGACACCTTGCGAGGGAGGTGGAACTGAGAGATCTCTGACAGAACTGCCATGCACAAACAGCTCTAGCAGAACTGTGACTATCCCAAGGTCACCTAGCTGGCTGCTTGTGGTGGAAGAGTGGGGAATGAAACCCAATTCTCCAGATTAGAAGCCTTGGCTCTTAACCACAACATCACGCTGACAGTTCATTCAGAAGCAGAGTTACCCTATTGTAAGTCCCTCAAAGTCAATAGGCTTAGAAGGGGAAAACGGTTCAGGGTTACACTGCTAGTTTCTCTTCGTTTCTGCTGCTCGACAAAAGGGCTGCTGCATGACCCCATGGCTTGACATTGTAAACTTCTAAGGAGATGGCCTTTGTTTCAGGAAATCCCTATTCCCTTCAGGGTTCCAAATTCACTTTTGAATAAATGACATGTCCTGGGACAGGGGTGGCCAAACTGTAGCTCTCCAGATGTCCATGGACTACAGTTCCCATGAGCCCCTGACAGCTGCCGAGCTGGCAACCCTATTCTTCATAAATGACAGACATGCATTTTCCTTAGGTCCTCATTTCGACATGCAGCTCAGTTAGCTGTTGTTTTGCGTACATATATGCTTTATTGCCTTTCCATTTCTATACTTCCTTAATTAAGAAACAACCATCGCAGCAAATTTTGTGCTTATACCGCAATGAGCCATTTCCCTATCAGTAGTTCCTCTGGTAGCAGGAAGCACCGTGAGGGGTCCTCCATTTTGGTTCTTGTTTACCCCCCCAGTGACCCCCAACCCCATCTTGGCCAGTGATGCCATCAAAGCTAGACTTGGGGGCTGAAGCACTGCGTTCCAGATCACGTTCCTGAACTAGCTTTAGCTTTGGAGTATCCCATTACTTTAGTGCTTTAGGATGCTTAGGGCTGATCCTGCGTTGAGCAGGGGGTTGGACTAGATGGCCTGCATGGCCCCTTCCAACTCTATGATTCTATGATTCTATGATTACTATCCAAAGGCCCAGAAAATCCTTCAACTCAGAGTCTAAATTTGCCTACCATGGCTACTAATGCTCAGGTGTGTTGTTAGAATTGACTGCTGATGAGCCATTTCAACAATTCGACGAGGCCTGCCCTGGAACATACCCCCTCCTTCCCAAGACCCAACCCCTCTTGGGAAGGCAGAAGGGACTGTTGGTGCTTGGCTCTTGTGGTCCTTTCTTGTGTGGCCAGGGAATAGCTGATCGCCATTGTGTGACTAGAAGGAAAATTTCCTCCAGGCAAGACTGGCCAAGAATTCCGGAGTTGTTTTGTGTGTGTGTGTGTGTGTGTGTGTGTGTGTGTGTGTGCGCATCACTTGGGCATGGAATTGGTGTCACTGTTTTCTGCCTTACCATTCCACTGGGCTAACTTCAAAATCTTCCAAGGCTCAGTGGCTCAGAGTTACAGTACCTGCTTGGCATGCAAAAGGTTGCAGGTTCAATCCCTGGCATCTCCAGTTAAGAAGACCAGGCAGTAGGTAATGTGGAATACCTTTGCCGGAGACACTGGAGAGCCACGGCTAGTATGAGTAGACAGTAATGATGGTGTTGGAATCTGCAAGCTTTGTAGTGTGCATGACTGAACAGAATAGGAAGAATGTCCTACAGGGGGCATCAGAGGAGATGTTTATTTAGCATAGTTAGAATAGGAACTTCCTGGTATTTTTCAAATAGTCTCCTCCTACTTCCTGATTGGTGCATTTGGAGACCTTCTCCTCCTTTGAACACACTTCCTCCCTGCTTGCCTCCAGTACTGACAGAATGAACACCACAGAACAGTTAGACAGTCGGGAATCTCTCTGTCCCCCCCCCCCCTTTACAAGGCTGTTTCTCTTCTGCAACCACCACCACCACCACCACCACCTTTACTGGCATATATTTTCTCTTCTAAATAAAACTATTTGATTCTCTTAAGCAGCCTGGGGCTCCCCTCTCTGCCAACCGATGGACCAATCATTTGAATCAATATAAGTTGGCTCCACATGTTCCCTGAGCCAGAGAAAGACTTCAGACTTGACTGAGCCAAGTGCCGAAATCCGAGATAGCAGACACAGGAGCAGCTTAAATATTACCTTATAGCTGCATCAATTTTAACGATTATTGCATGCAAAGTCCACCAGTTGATACCAATTGTTATAGCAGTCCCTCCCCCCCCCCCCCCAGTTATTCCCAGGTTGTCTTTAGCCATGGATACCTCACGGCTCCTCTGTCTAGCGGCGTGGCTTTCTCTTTCTTCGGCCTTTGTGGTACGTTTGTCTTCAGGGCTTTTTCTGATCCAATTCAAGGCTGAGTTTGACTTTCCTTACGCAGGTTTCTAAAAATGTCCAATTGCTGTTGCAGATCCGGAGGACTCCGCAGGGAAGCAGCGAAGGTACCCAGTTAAGAGACTATGAATATGGTTCTTTAAAAAATAATGGGACAGGAGATGCACGAGCTGAAATAATGATCAGGAAAGATGTAACTGTCTCTCGATTTGTACATCCTTGTCTCCCCATTTAGTTGCATACACCTTAGACGAAGGGCAGCCGAGGCATGGGATCCCGGAAATCAATGCAGGCAAGTAAATTTATGGTGGGGGAATACTGTGTCATCAGATCAGTGTCCGAAGACTTGTGCTTGTACTGAGATGGGCCATTTCCCGACCAGTAGATCCTCTTGTGGCAGAAAGCTCCACGACGTGTCCTCCATTGTGGTTCATGCTTACCACCTGGACACCCCCAACCTCATCTTGGCCAGTGGTGCCATCAGAGCTGGACTTGGGGGCTGAAGCACAGCGTTCCTGATCACGTCCTGAACCAGCTTTAGCTCTGGAGTATTGATTACCATCCAAAGGCCCATGAAATAATTCAACTCAGAGTCTAAACTCGCCTACCTGCGCTGTTGCTCCTGGAATTCAGGTGTGTTATTTGCATTGAGCGCCGATGCCTCATTTCAACAACCCGACGAGGCCTGCCCATGAACACACCCACTCCTCCACCATCTCTTCTTCCAAAGACTTCCTTGCTGTTCATTCTGAAACATCTGGATCTGGATGGCCCAGGCTAGTCTGATCTTGTCAGATCTCGGAAGCTAAGCAGGGTTGGCCCTGGCCAGTGTGCAGATGGGAGACCCCAAGAATGTCCAGGACCACTGTGCAGAGGCCACCAATGGCCAACCACCAATGGCCATCCTCTCTTGCCTTGACAAACCTACCTGGTCGCCACAAGTTGGCTGAGACATGAGGACAAAACAAAACAAAGAAGTCTAGGAATAGGGTGGTTAGAACTAGTTTTCTCAACAAGGGTTTTGTGAAACCCGGGGGTTTCTTGACAGCCCTGAAAGCGTTTCCTGAATGGGAGGAAGTTAATTAATTTTAATATATTTTTAAAAATTTGTTAAGCATTTATCAGGTGATAGGACTATATATGGTCATGTTGACTTGCCCTCCCACCTCCCAAAATGGCCAATGATGGGCCTGGAGGGGGTGGGGAGGGGAGGGGCTCCGGGGGGGGGGGCATGTACGCAGCTGTGCTTCCCAACTCTATTCTGCTACTTCTAGGTTTCTCAGAGCCTGAAGGATGTTTCTGCGGGTTTTCAATGGTAAAAAAGTCGAGAAAGGCTGGCTTGGAGATACCCCAGGGCCTTTAAGAAATATAGCTAGTGATTCACCAGTGATTCTTAACAGGGATTGTATTGTCTCACAAAGGGCAACTTGTCAGTTTGGAGGGGGGCATCATATAGAAACAAATGGGGGGAGCATCTGGGGTTTTGAGGTATCCCTTCTTCCCAGTTGCACTGGCTTTTGGTGGCCAGAGAAGCAGAGTTTAGTGTTGTTCACACTATCTTGAGGATAATATTCCAGATCCGGGATTTCTCCCCTGGGTTGAGTTTTATACCCTGCTTTTCACAATCCAAAGGGGTTCCAAAGAGGCTAATAATTGCTTTCTCTTCCTCTCCCCAAAATAGACCCCCTGTGAGGTGGGTGAGGCTCAGAGAGCCCTGACAGCCCTAATCCATAGCTCTTTCTCAAGTTACAGTTGCCAACTCTGGTTTGGGAAATTCCTGGAGATCTGGGTGCTCCTGGCCATTTTAAATTTCTCTCTCTTTAGCTACAGGAAAGAAGTTCTTTCAAGGGGACATTATGTTGCCGGTACGTGTGGTCGATCAAATTCTTGGAGGAGGCTTGGGAGAAAGAAGGACTGCTTAAATCTGACGTGTCCTTAATTTTTCTTGACAGCCAGAGAAAAATGCGCTAAGGAACACCTCCTACAGATGGAGCCTCCCCATTCCTTACAAAATGGGGAGCACCTTGGGTAAGAAGACCCCTTGTGTTTTGGCGCTCCTATTGGTATGCTTTTACTACAGACAACACTTCCCTCCCCTTGTCCACACGATGGACTGGATACTACAGACCTACACTATTTCAGTCTGTGGGATCTGTATTCCCACTGATGTCAAGAGATGTCCCATCCCTCGGCCACCACTGCCTGCTTCTGCTTCTGCTTCTGCTTCTGCTTCTGCTTCTGCTTCTGCTTCTGCTTCTGCTTCTGCTTCTGCTTCTGCTTCTGCTTCTGCTTCTGCTTCTGCATAGTTGGGCAGCAGGAGGAAAATGGCTAGCGAAATACGGGACATAACTGGCACCTGGAGTGTTGACAGAACTCCTTGTATGGCCTGGAAATAATGTCATTACATTATGTGACGCTCTAACATGCACTCTGTGGATAACTCTATGGTAAACCACAGTGACATCATTTCTGGGTTAGGCCGGAAGTGATGTCATTGCACCTGGCCTGCCAATTTCCCCCCACATCTGTAAGTTCCCACCTCCCCCACTTCCTGCTGATTGCTAGGAAAACCTAGATACAACCCATAACCTGTTAGAAGCATGTGTGCATGTCTCTCTGTGTGTATATATATACACACAAGGTGTCTTCAAAAATTTTCTGCAATTTTATATTTTCATTGGAAACGGTGAGGGTGGGAGGAGTAGTAATTGGTCGTGTCTGAGAGTGTCACGTGACTCTTCTGTCTGTCAAGCCAGCTGACCTTGGAGTTTAGTGTAAGAGTTGATGCATGTGATGAAGATGGCTACGAAATTTATTAATGGCCCCAAAGAGGAACAGCATTCTGTCAAACGCTTTTTGTATAACAGCAGAAGAAAGAACCTACCCTAGGCTACAATGAACAATTAAACAATTTAACAATTAATAAAAATAGAAATATGTTATCTCTTCTTTTAATAGCAATCGGACAACCAAAACGGACTCCAGATTTGTACCGTTTTCAAAGTGGCATTTTCATCAGTGGTTGTTTCCTCCTATTAATTATTATGAACATAAAGTCATCAAGTGGCATAGTTCCTTTAGGTATCCAACTTAGTATGTGCTGAGGATTTAGTCCTTCACTAATTCGATGATCTATTATTCTTCATTTAAATTTTAACAATATACATATTGGCCTTTAGCTCAAAGGTATGGCGAACAGTCTTTTGATTATTATGTTCATAATAATTATAGGAGGAAACAACCACTGATGAAAATGCCACTCTGAAAACGGTACAAATGTGGAGTCCGTTTTGGTTGTCTGATTACTATTAAAAGAAGAGATAAGATATATCTATTTTTACTCATTGTAAAATCGTTACATTGTTAATTATAGCCTAGGGTAGGTTCTTTCTTCTGCTATTATATTCATTTCAAACCGTCTTCTTTTCGTGGTATATGCTTTTTGTAGGCAGAAGGTGTGCCGGGAGCAAAAATTCACACTCAGACAGTTGAAGTGAAAGGTTATGGAACACCCAGTTTACACTCTGGATTTAGCACCATCTAATTTCCACCTTTTTGGATTGCTCAAAGAAGCTTTAAGGGGAAGAAATGTTTCATGTGATGATGATACAGAAGCAGCAATGCATCAGTGATTCCATGCTCAGCCAAAACCAATTTTTGCTGATGACGTTACAAAATTGGTATGACGCTGCAGAAAACACATTGCAAGGGGAGGTGACTCTGTAGCAAAGTGATGGAATTTGTTTTAAAAATTGTGGAAACTTTTTGAAGACCCCATGATTGTGTGTGTGTGTGTGTGTGTGAGAGAGAGAGATGAAATCACAGACCTCATTTGTGTTACATTCCTATTTTTTTCAGACCTGAATACCAAAGGTGTCATCTTGCAGGCCTTTGAAATGTTTCGACTCAAGTCTTGTATTGACTTCAAACCTTATGAAGGAGAAAAGTCATATCTTCAGTTTGAAAAGCTGGATGGGTAAATGGACCGTAAAGTCTCTGATGCTGTATGAGTTGTTCAAGGTCCCTTTTATACTGGTGATTTTGAAGGTTTTACACACCTACACCAAAACGGGTTATGGAAAACATCGAAGTCTTTGTTATCTGTGCTATTTTTGGGTTTAGCCTTAAGGTCTGCAAAATCGTTTTAAAAAAGTAGAGTGGGTTTAAATGTCCGAATAAAAGAACCCATGTGATTTGATATAATGTGTAAAAGTTTAGAAAAAAATCCATATTTTATACCCATCAAAATGTTCTACTGTCCACCTGGCAGTAACCCTGCAGGGTCTCAGCAGGTGCCATTCACAGCACCAACCCTGACCCGTTTAACCAAAGATTCCTGGAGTTGCACCTGGGACCTTCTGCACACCAAGCAGGTGCTTTCCCTCTGAGCCACAGGAGAGGAGCTCTATAAATATTCTAAATAACATTTAAATAATTTCTAAAGATTATCTCTCCATCGCCTGTACAATTTCTGCCCCGTTTAGTCAGCAGTCAATAAGCGTTCCACACTGGTCAATGCCTAAGTTAGGGGTAGTCAAACTGCGGCCCTCCAGATGTCCATGGACTACAATTCCCACGAATGCTGGCAGGGGCTCATGGGAATTGTAGTCCATGGACATCTGGAAGGCCGCAGTTTGACTACCCCTGGCCTAAGTGATTAGGTCGTGATTGAGCAGGCTGTTCTGGTTGGGAACCAGCTCTGCAACTGGCTTTGTGTAATCATTCACCCAGCCTAACCTTGATGGGTATCACCCTCCTTGACAGGCCAGGGCAGAGTCTGCATTTACTTTCTTTATTCCATTGTCAATCCTGTTGAATTCAGATCGCTTTGAACTCAGGTCTTCCTCTCCCCCCCTCCCCATTGAAACAGGAAAGTCTTCTGCACGTGGATAGGGTAGTTCAGAAGGGGGGGGGGGAGCCAAGCCTCTTTCTTTCTTTTCTTGAAGGGGGGGAAGAGGAGCCAAGCAGGGAGCCTCTTTCTTTTCTTGGAGGGGGATGGGAGAGGATCGAAAAAGGCAGAGAAGGGAGAAAAAATTCCAGGACTGACAAAAGTTGAGAGAAATTAGGGGCTTCTCCTTTAAGGCAAGTTTGTCACATGACCACCTGTGGCCAATCACGGGTCCTCTACCATGGAGGAGAGCCCAGATTCAAAACAGCCTTTAAATATTGAGCATTAAAAGCACCCTAAGATATGGCACAAGAAAGGTAGGGTCACTCCGGATCAATCCTTCCTGCTGCAGGAGGAAATTTTAAATTGCCCCAAATCCAAACAGAAATTGCATTCTGTGTAGAGGGCAGGGACTGAACCAATCTGGGGTTGGAATAAAAACTCCATGCAGTTTAAACCCAGGTGCCTTCAAGCGCCTTCAGATTCACTGCTCTGTCGCTTGACTTTCTGTAATACACCAAGGCAGGCAAGCTGCTGGCCCCCACCCTACAAGGGGTTTATTTTCTAATTAGTACCCAAAGCGGGAAGACGTTCTTTTTTTAATTGGTACCCAAATGATTTACTGGTGTGGGGGGTGAGAGGCCCTTCCAGATGTCACAGCCAACATATGGCGACCTCTGGTGGAATTTTCAAGACAGGCGCTCTTCCAAGGTGATTTGCCATTGCCTGCCTCTGGGTCATGACCCTGGTGGTCTCCCTCCCAAAGATCAACCAGAACCAACCCTGATTAACATCCAAGATCTGATGAGATGGCACTAACCTATCAGATGTGCGATTTTAAAAGAGCTCTTTTTTTCCTTCTGAGGGAGGCATGTTTGAGTGATAAGATGATAATATTATTTCAACTTTGGACCTTAGCTGCCTGTACGTTATTTATATCCTTTGACATAACATCTGTTTAACAACACAGAGAGGTTTTGATTTACCTCTGCAGGGCTAAAATCTCTGCAAGAGATCGATTTTTAAAATGTATTGATTTATTTGGAAGATTTCTCCCTCACGCCTCCAGAGAATTTGTTCCCACGCAGCTTATGAAATATAAAACAATATAAAAACATAAGATACCATAAAAGTCATTTACAGTAAATAAAACTAGAGGAGAGTGGCAAGGAAGATCCGGGGCCTGGAGTCCAAGCCCGATGAGGAAAGGCTGAGGGACTTGGGAATGTTCGGCCTGCAGAAGAGGAGGTGGAGAGGGGACAGGATGGCTCTCTTGAAGTATCGGAAAGGTTCTCACTTGGAAGAGGGCAGGGAGCAGTTCCTGTTGGCAGCAGAGGAGAGAATCTGCAGTGATGGGTTTAAACTATGTGTAGAACGGTACTGACTAGATATTGGGCTGGGGGGGGGCAATTCACAGTCAGAGTAGTTCAGCAGTGGAATGGGCTACCAAAGGAGGTAGGGAGGTCTCCTTCACTGGCTGTCTTCAAGCAGGAGCTGGACAGATCCTTCTCCTGGATGCTTGAGGCTGATCCTGCGTTGAGCAGGGGGTTGGACTAGATGGCCTGTATGGCCCCTTCCAACTCTAGGATTCTATAACCATTTCAGACACAGCATTTAAAACCCGGCCAGGGCATTTGAAAAGCATTAAACATTTCACAACCTAAAACAAGTCTCATAAACCAATTCGCAGGCTGGAAGCAGATACCTAAAATGATGTTAAAAGATCAGACTCCTTAACTAAAAGACCTTGGATACTAAGGCCCAGATCCCTGCTAGCTGATGGCCAATTTATACTGTAATATTTTACTATTAAGGAACTTGGAATTTTAGTAAATGTGAATTGTAATTGAAAACATATAGCGGGATGGGCCATTGAAGAAAAATTTATTTTGAAAATGGATTAATTTTTCTGGATACCGTTCTGGCTTAGTCCACTTCTAATACAATACAATAAAATATAATAATTGTTTTATTATTATTATTTATTTGATTTTTATACCGCTGCTCCCATAACTGGCTTGTGGTGGTTAACAAAATAGAAATATCCATACAATTTAAAATAATATAAGACATCTGTCTCTATCTGAGACAGATTTATGTTTATTTGGAGCAGGGTTTTGGTTGGTCTGTTTCTTCTTTCTAGACCTATCATGCCTTCCCTGTGAAGATGGGGGCCACAGAGAGTAGGGCTTAAGGGGCAGATCATAACTGGTGGATGGTCCAGTATGGGAGGAGATGATAGCTGAGCCCTGGATCCTAGATCTTGTACCAGGAGCACCAGGTCAATATTCAGCCCCAGGCTTATATTAGAGCATCTTCCTAAACCCTCTTTCGGCTTTGGTGTCAAAGATGTACATCAAGGATGTACATTTAGAGCGAAAGCTGAAACATGCCTGGGCTTTCTGCAGGCCACCAGTGTTAAGTGAAAGGTTACATGGCAAGCAGCATTTGTTAATACAGAGATGAAAGAGAGATCTCGTCTCCATTATAAAACCAATAATTCAGTTGGAAGATTGCAATCATTTCCTTTATCAGCAACCCATCACAGACCCTGGTCAGGTATCCTGGTCCCAAACTGTTTAGGGACTTAAAGGTAAAAATGGTGCTTGAGGACAAATGGGAAGCCAATGGAGATCTTTCAGCATGGGCTGATATGGGCCCAGTGACCCACCCCTGACCACATTGTGGACCAGCTGAACTCTCCAGGCAGTTTTCCAAAGCGACCTCGTGTATAGTACATGACAGTAACCTAACCTGGGTCAATTCTGCCCATGTAGAATAATGCATTTTCAATGTCATTTTGCAGTGGGATTTTCTTATGTGGAACAGGAAAATCTACTTCTAAAGTGCATTATCCATCCCACACATATTGGATAATGCACTTTCAATGTGCTTTTGCAGTGGGGTTTTCCTGTGCAGAACAGGAAAATCTGCATCTAAAGTACGTCGACATATCAGACATATGTGGAATGGGCCCTGGATGTGACCAAAGGATGGATCACTGTGCTTTTTGGGGACCCTGGGCAAAAGAAAACCTGTTTCTCTCTTCATTGTGATCTGGCACTTCTAAAGGGATGCTGAGCAAGTCCACTAAATGAGCGGTTTTCAACCCCTACATTCTCGTCTGACAGATGCTGGTCTTACGTGGGCGACTTTAAGACTGGCCAGAACGTTTCTATCGGACCACGTTGTGAATATAAAGATACGGTGGAGCACGAAGTGCTACATGCACTTGGATTTTATCATGAGCAGTCACGGAGTGACCGAGATGATTATGTTAATATTTGGTGGAATGAAGTCATAGAAGGTAAGTGAACGTTCCAAGAGGACAGAAAGATTCCTGAGTCAGAAGGGCAAACTGGACTGGGCATTGCAGGGTCTGTCTCCAGTCTTGTCTCAGGAAAACAGGGGACTCAGCTACACCCTGAGTCTTGCTCCCCCCACCTGGGCCTAGTCTGCACACACAGGATAATGCACTTTCAATGTGCTTTGGCAGCTGGATTCTCCTGTGCAGAACAGGAAAATCTACTTCTAAAGTGCATTGAAAGTGCATTATCTATTGTGTGCAGAATAGGCCCTGGCCTTCTCTTCTCTTTCCTTTCCTCCTCAGCCTGCAAGGTTTTAAGTAACTCCAGTTTCGCCCAATCTACACTCCCAAGTTTTTGGCCCTCAAGATGTTGAGGTCTTACAATAATTCTCCATTTTACCTTAGCTCTGTAACCCTGGTAACTGTCCCAATGTGTATGTTTGGTTTGAGGTGAATCATGGGGCACAAGTGAGCCTGAGAACCTGGCCCTGAGGGCGCCTCTGGAACGTCTACCTTGGACACTCTTCTGCTCCCTGCCATCCGTCAGTTGCAAGGCCATCCAAACCAGAGACCTCTGGAGCTGATAAGGTCAAAGGTCTTTGGATGCCTAGATTGGATCCAACTTTTGCAAAATCTGCCCCTCAAACATTTTGCAAGAGTTGGAGGGCAGCTCTAAGCACCAGAAGGCATGCTCCTCATGTCACAATGCAGCAGTTCTGTTCTCCTGACAAGACAGAGGATGGTAGTAGAAACTACAGCAGATTTATGGTGACCCCCCCTAGAGAACTAGCATGGAGTCATGCTTAAAAGTGGAAGGCACTAATCTGGAGTGCCAGGTTAGATTCCCTGATTTTCTACATGTAGCCAGCTAGGTGACCTTGAGCTAATCTCAGTTCTCTTGGCCCTGTTCCCACATACCAGTTCTGTCAGAGCTCTCTCAGCCTCACCTACCTCACAGGGTGCCTGTTGCGGGGAGAGCAGTGTAAAGGTATTTGTAAGCAGTGTTGTGATTCCTTCGGGTAGTGAAAGGTGGGGTATAAAATCTAGCTTTTCTTTTCAAATAGAAGAAGAGTTGCTCTTTATACCCATCTACTGTACAAAGTCTAGATTCGCCTTCTCTTCCTCTACCCACAATAGGCACTGTGTAAGGCAGGTAGGCCTGAGAGAGCTCTGAGAGAACTATGAGTGACCCAAGGTCACCCAACTGGCTTCATGGGGTGGAGGAGAAGGGAATCAAACCCAGCTCTTCAGATTCGAGGCTGCCACTCTGAAACGCTGCCCCACGCTGGCTCAGTCACCGAAACCAGTAACCTCAACTCTCGTTTCAAAATAGTATTCTCTACAAAAATTGCTTCCTAGCTCTCAGAATGTTGCAAACCAATACAAATGCATGAGGAAAAGAACCTAACCTCTTTCTTATTCCATCTCCAATAATCATACAATCATTGTCAACTTCAGTCTCGTAATAATCATTCCTAACATGGTGGTCGCAATTCGTTTTCAGGACAGACCCATAATTTCAACAGATATGACGACCAGTTCACTACTGACCTGAACACCCCCTACGATTATGAATCTGTCATGCATTACGGGCCTTACTCGTTCAACAAAAACAGCAGCGTCCCCACAATCACCGCGAAAATCCCAGCATTCAATGATGTTATCGGGCAAAGCCAAGATCTGAGCAGGATTGATCTCCAAAGGCTGAATCAAATGTACAGTTGTGGTAAGCTCGATTTTTCCATGCTTGTGGAAATTGCGGCATCTTTTTTGGGCTTGTGGTGGCCGCAGGCAGCAGATAGACATGTGCAATATCCAATAGTTAGGCAGCAATACAATATATTGGTCATGTAGCCCTGTACCATATGTCATGGATCTAGATCAGGAGTAGTCAAACTGCGGCCCTCCAGATGTCCATGGACTACAATTCCCAGGAGCCCCTGCCCGCGAATGCGGAATTGTAGTCCATGGACATCTGGAGGGCCGCAGTTTGACTACCCCTGATCTAGATGAAAAGCAAACCAAATTCCTACGAGCCACCTGGGCTATTCCTGTTTCCCCTCCTCCTCCTCTGGCTCTCAGCACATACAGTAGTCTGTTCCCAGGAAGTAGAAAGTGCCCTTCAAAATGCTCTCTTATTCTGCAAATCTAGACAGCATCCTAAAAAGCAGAGACATCAATCACCCTGCCAACGAAAGTGCATTTAGTCAAGGCTATGGTCTTCCCAGTTGCAATGTATGGCTGCGAAAGTTGGACCATAAGGAAGGTCGAGCGTCAAAGAATTGAGGCTTTTGAACTCTGGTGCTGGAGAAGACTCTTGTGAGTCCCTTGGACTGCAAGGCGAACAAACCAGTCAGTCCTAGAGGAGATCAGCCCTGACTGCTCCTTAGAAGGCCGGATCCTGAAGATGAAACTCAAATACTTTGGCCACCTCATGAGAAGGAGGACTCCCTGGAGAAGAGCCTAATGCTGGGAGCGATCGAGGGCAAAAGAAGAAGGGGACGAATATCAGGGCTCTCTCAGCCTCACCCACCTCACAGGGTGTCTGTTGTGGGGAGAAGAAAGGGAAGGGAACTGTAAGCCGCTTTGAGACTCCTTCGGGTAGAGAAAAGTGGCATATAAGAGCCAACTCCTCCTCCTCCTCCTCCTCCTCCTCCTCCTTCTTCTTTTACAGCTTCGAGTCTGACTCTCCTTGACCAGTGTTCCTTTGAGGCCATTAATATCTGCGGGATGGTGCAGAGTGGGAACGATGACGCCGACTGGCAGCATCTCCTGTCGACCCCTGATGATAAGGACCACACCTTGGTGGGCCGCTGCAAAGGTAACAGATGGCTGTGTGTTTTAAAAACAGCCACTGAAGAGCAAAGTAATGACCAGGGCATCTTGTAAAATTTCATTCATCGCACAAATCAAGCACTCACAGCTCTCGTAGATTTGGGATTTTAACCAGAATGGTGTTATGGGAGAAGTCAAATTCCTGCGTTAACCTCAGCTATGAAAACATGTAGGACCAAAGTAATCTTTGCTGGGTTATTTCTTAAAAATGGGCTTTTTGAGTCTGTTTGAGTCGCTGGCAGGGGCTCATGGGAATTGTAGTACATGGACATCTGGAGGGCCACAGTTAGATTACCCCTGCTCCAAATGCTTGCCACAGCTGACACATTGCTGATTCTTTTGCTGCGGTGGCAACTGCTGCCAATCAAATCTCCAACAGTCAATCAGAAGCCTTGCTGGCCAAAAGCCCTCTCGAGCCCCACCCATTTCCTAAGAATACTTGGCGGGTGCCAGAATAGCTATTAATGTATTATACCCCATTGTAGTCTCTCCCCTCCCCAAGCCCCACCCTCCTCTGGCTACACACCCAAAATCATCAGGTTTTTCCTAACCCAGAGGTGGCAAACTTATCAACTGTCACTGTTTAGCTCATTATTTCTCAACGTTTTAATGCCAAGAACCCCCTGAAACATTCTTCAGGCTTTGACAAACCTCAGAAGCGATCTTGTAGAATACGGTTGGGAAGCAGAGCTATGGACACGCCCACCCTTCCCATCTACTCCAGGCCCATCACTGGCCATTCTGGGAGGGGGGTCGGTGGGGGTCAACATGACCATATATGGTCAGATCACCAAATAAATAATAAATAATAATAAATAATTAACATTTTTTAAAATATATATATTCAACTGTAATTAACTTCTGCTCATTCAGGAAACCCTTCCAGGGACGCCAAGGAACCCCAACCATGGACCCCTGGGTATAAACTGCACGGAGCTTTTATTCCAACCCCAGATCGATTCAGTCCCTGCCCTCTGCACAGAATGCGATTTCCGTTTCGATTTGGGGCAATTTAAATTTTCCTTCTGCAGCAAGAGGGATTGATCCGGAGTGACCCTACCTTTATTGTGCGATATCTTAGAGTGCTTTTAATCCTCCATATCCAGATTGGGAAAGAAAGCTCCGTGGTGGAGAACTTCTGATAGGCTACACCTGGTCATGTGACACGCTTGCCTTAAAGGAGAAGCCCCTAATTTCTCTCAACTTCTGTCGGTCCTGGATTTTTCCTCCCTCCTCTGCCTTTTTCGATCCTCTCCCCCCCTCCAAGAAAAGAAAGAGGCTCCCTGCTTGCCCCCCCCCTTCAAGAAAAGAAAGAAAGAGGCTTGGCTCCCCCCTCCCCTTCTGAACTACCTTAACCACGTGCAGAAGACTTTCCTGTTTCAATGGGGGGGGGGGGGAGAGGAAGACCGGAGTTCAAAGCGATCTGAATTCAACAGGATTGACAATGGAATAAAGAAAGTAAGTGCAAACTCTGCCCTGGTTGAGAAAGTCCGGGTTAATTGCTCACCATAGCTACTTGCTTCTCTTATTTGTGCTCCTCTGGCCCAGTGTGGGCGATGAAATTTTGCATCATCGGGATGCCTGTTTAGCGCACCTGTCTCCTGCATTGTTGTCTAACATCTGTAAAAGGTTCAGACCGCTAAGGGGCCTCCCCACGTTTGCTTTGTAGGTAGGGGATATTTCATGCACCTGAACACCACGGCAGGGAAGGCAGGAGAATCAGCCGTTTTGGAGTCCCGCATCCTCAGCCCCAAAAGAGCAGTGAAGTGCCTGCAGTTTTATTACAAGCTGGATGGAAGCCAGCAAGATAAACTCATCATCTGGATTAAAACGGACGACGGGACTGGAAACTTGAGGAAAATGGTGAAGCTGCAAACGTTTTATGGTGAGCATTAGAACCAGAGGGTGTTATGGGATGTCTTAACTTTGTAGCCATTCATGAGGGGGAAACACAGCTACCCTTCTGCTGCAATATCCATTACAACTAGATTGCCTTGTGTGGATCACGGGTGGCTACTGCCATTGACTCTGTGGCTCTTTCCGCGTTGTTTCGGAGGGGAGCTGTGCAGAACAGCTCCATTCGAGTCCGGCAGCACCTTCAAGACCGACAAGAGCAGTGTAGGGGTTAAGAGCGGCAGGTTCTAATCTGGCGAGCCAGGTTTGATTCCCTGCTACTCCACATGCAGCCAGCTGGGTGATCTCGGGCCATTCCCAGTCCTGTTAGAAGCTGTTCTGACCGAGCAGGAATCTCAGGGCTCTCTCAGCCCCACTTGCCTCACTGAGTGTCCGTTGTGGGGAGAGGAAGAGAAGGCCATTGTAAGACCCTTTGAGACTCCTCAGGCAGTGAAAATGAGGGTATAAAACCCAACTCTTCTTCTTTTTGGGGTGTAAGCGTACAAGAGCCAGAGCTTCCTTCGTCAAATCTGGGAAGGGATCTTTAGCTCTCTAACGCTTTGTCTAAAGCAGGGGTAGTCAAACTGCGGCCCTCCAGATGTCCATGGACTACAATTCCCAGGAGCCCCTGCCAGCGAAAGCTGGCAGGGGCTCCTGGGAATTGTAGTCCATGGACATCTGGAGGGCCGCAGTTTGACTACCCCTGGTCTAAGGTGTTCTTAGCCCTGAGTCTAGCCTAGTGGTTCTCAACCTTCTTAATGCCACGATCCTTTAATACAGTTCTTCATGTTGTGGTGACCCCCAAACATAAAATCATGCAAGGGTTCTTTCACAGAAATTAAACCAAAACTGACCAATGGCATGAAGATCCATTATGCACGAGTGTATATAAATTGGGATTCTTTCTGGGGGTTTCTCAGTTCAGTTCTGCCTCTTGTCCCACCATGCCGATCTCGCTGTTTTCCCCTGCTCCAGGCAGACAAATGCTCCATCTACCCTGGCCAAGCTGCTCACCCTGCCACGACCCCTGTGAAAGGGTCATTGAACCCTGAGTGCCAGTCAAAATTTGAATAAATGGATGCGCTACAGTCATCTAAGGCAGTGATGTGTACACTCTGCACCTGATGTATACGTTTGGCACGTGAAATACAATTTCACACCCCACGTACTCTCCTGAATTCCCCCTCTCCTTTCACATGCAGCCAGCTGAGTGAACTTGGGCTAGTCACAGGTCTCTTAGAGCTCCCTTTTATTGCTCCCTAGCCTGGTGTAGTGGTTAAGAGTGGTGGCTTCTAATCTGGCAAGCCAGGTTTAATTCACATGCAGCCAGCGGGCTGACTTTGGGCTATTCACGGTTCTTTTAGGGCTGTTATGATCTAGCAGTCCTGTCGGAGGCTTTCTGAGCTCAGCCTTATCTACTTCTCAGGGTGTCTGTTGTGGGGAGAGGAAGGGAAGGCGATTGGAAGCCACTTTGGGACTCTTGGTAGAGAAAAGAGGAATATAAAAAACTTCTTCTTCTTCTTCTTCTTCTTCTTCTTCTTCTTCTTCTTCTTCTTCTTCTTCTTCTTCTTCTTCTTCTTCTTCTTCTTCTTCCACAGCTGATGCAGAACAGCACTGGAAGTTAGCAACCGTTTCCTTCAACAGCCAGACCAAATTCCGCTATCTCTTCCACGGCACCCAAGAAGACCCTGACAAATCAACCGGCGGGATTAACATCGATGACATCAGCCTGACCGAGACTCGGTGCCCCACAGGGGTCTGGCAGATCACCAACTTCACCGCCCTTTCGAACAGCACCTCCCAGGGCCACTATATTTCAAGTCCGGTGTTCTACAGCTCGGAGGGCTACTGCTTTGTCCTGCAGCTCTACCCCCATGGCTTGCCGGGCAACAGTGGAAACTACTTGGGCGTCACTCTCGCTCTGTGCAGCAGCCAGAATGACGGAGCTCTAGAGTGGCCGGCAGCAGACAGGCAAGTGACGTTCACCGTCGTGGATCAGGATCCTGATATCACCCAGAGGATGTCAGCAAGCCGGGTCTTTACAACGGATCCTAACCAAATAAGTGGTAAGTTGAAGGACTGTCCAGGCATGGAAAATATATTGGGATTTTCTTTCTAGGATCCTGAGGAGACTTCATGGGGAGGATCTGCCCTTAGCTTGTGTGCCCCCTCTGGTTGTCAACTCCAGGTTGGGAAATCCTTGGAGCCTGGGGGTGGGGCCTGAGAAGAGATTGGACCTCAGTGATTTCCAATGCCTTGGAGCCTACCCTGGCTTGCTGTGGGGAGTGTAAACGAGGGCTGCTGTGGAATTCTGGGAAAGGATGACGGATTGCTGAGAGTACCACGACCAGACCAAGTGTGGTATAATACTAATAATAGGGAGTCAGATCATCTTGATAAAAGTTAAATTATGCAAACGGGGTAGGGTTGAAGGCTCTGAGTTGGGAAATACCTACAGACATTCATAGAATCATAGAGTTGGAAGGGGCCATACAGGCCATCTAGTCTAACCCCCTGCTCAGGGGGTTGGACTAGTCCAACTTTGGGGGTGACGCCATGAGTGGGTGGGATATGGGGATGGGGAGGGACCTCAGTGGAGTATAATGCTCAAGGGTTCGCCCTACCAAGCGCCATTTTCCACAGGAGAACTGATCTCTGTTGCCTGAAGATGAGCTATAATTCTAGGGGAATCTACAGGTCCCATGAGTGGCATTTCCAAGAGAGGGACAGCACCAGGCAACTTAAAAGAACGAAATAGTTTTATTTAGAAGACTAGTATCAAAGCCCATTTAAAAAATGGGTTTTGAAAGGGGCGGCAAGCAGAAGGACGTGAGACGATGGCCGCAGCTCCCTTTGGCCCACAAAGCAGGGTAAAAGGTGTGGAAAGCCCCCCCCCCCAACGGCAGCAACAGGGCTTTGTGGACCGCAGGAAGGCTCCAAATTTCCCCCCCCAGGCCCCCTCCCAGCAGGAGCATACCCACGGGCTGCAAAGCCCTGTTGCTGCCTCTCTCCTCATGGGCGACAATGGAGGCTGCAGCCACAAGGCTTCTAGCAGGCAAGGAAGGAGGGTGGGAGCTGGAGGGGGAGGACCAATCTCATTCCCCTAGAATTATAGCCTTCATGTTGATATGGGGAGACCGCTGCTCTGTGGCGCTGAATCATAACACTTGGTCAAAGCAGAACATCGGCGTTGCATGCCGGAGGTCCCAGGTTCAATCTCCATCATCTCCAGTTAAAGGGACCCGGCAGCAGGTGAAGACCTCAGGCTGAGGTCCTTATTCTGCAGAGGCATTCAACGTCCGAATCGATAGTCCGGGCTTTGAAAGACCAATGGGTTTTCAGAAGAAGTCAGCTTTAAGTGTTCATGTGTACTTTTATCTGGACTGACATTGCATCCCATCCAAAACCTACACTGATCAACGACTATAACAAATAAACCAACTAATTGTACAGCATTATTTAACTCTGAAATCCCCTGCATACACTACCAGTCAACCTTCAACGCATTTGATTCCTGCGTAAATCTCTTCCAACTTCTTTTTTTTCTGTTTTATGTAGCAGGCGGCCAACCCTATTGGACTAAACCCTCTATTACGGGGACTTTCGATCCTTTTTATAACCGCCACGTGGGCCCATCTCACGGCTGGAACAGCATCCTGCATCGCAGAGAACTGCTCCGCAGGAATTTCCTGAAAGACGATTCTCTGATCATCTTTGCGTCCTTCGAAGGTAGGCTGTCCTGCTCTTTGGTTGATTAACCGTCCTAGAAAGCACAGTGCTAAGGTGGTTGAGCAAGGCCTAGAACCATGAGTAGTGTGAGCTTTGGGCAAGAGGGACAGCTGTTCTGGGCTCCTCTCCTCAGGGACCCAAGCGCCAACCTGTCAGTTTATCCTTTTCATGGCATTCGGGCAGCAGCGGGAAGGCAGTGGTTGAGGGCGGGGTGGGTGGGAGAAGTGGCCTGATGGCCCATCCCCAGCTGGAGTGGAAGCTCGGCCTGTCTCCTGGGCTGGCTGGGAGACACTAGCCAGATTTGGGCCATGCTGGCCTTGGAGCTGGCAGACATCCCAGCTGGGCGGTTAGCAGTCCTGGTTGGAGATCAGCAACGCAGTGGGGTCTGGTCCAAAGGTCAGGTGATATGACCATATATAGGTATGTTGACTCAACCCCCTCCCAAAATGGCCAATGGTAGGCCTGGAGGGAGTGGGAAGGGGAGGAGCCCCCCGATGGGCGTGTCCACAGTTATGCTTCCTAGCTGTATTCTGCATGATGGTGCCACTGCTGGAGTTTCGTGAAGCCTGAAGAATGTTTCAGGGGTTTCTCAATGGTAAACAAGTTGAGAAAGGCTGCTTTAGGCATAGAACAAGCAGTGTGCTCTCCTGGTTCTTGAAGATAAGAATGATGACATGTGATTTCCCATTTCTTTTTCTTGCATTTCTAGTTGTTGAAGATCCAGGGAGCGTTTTATAGTCCAAATTCACACGCCTACAGAATTCTTCTTAAGCAAGTTTGCAGCTCTTCAGCTTCTGGAAGATTTAAAAGTTGTCTTCTGGCAGAACTACATTCACAAATTCATTGCTTGTTCGTCTTGTGTCTTTTCTCGAAAAGAACAAAAATCAGAATGCTTTGATTTAGGTGCTGTTTTTTCCATCATTCAAGGCTGCATTTCAATCCAACTGTATCTTATGTTAGGGTTGGCTGCAGCAAAAAAAAAAAATCAGATTTTGTGTAAAGATGACATAAATTCTGTGCCGAAGAAACCTCAATTACGTGAGTGGCGTGAATTGTAACAATTAAGACGTTTGCATAGAGCTGATTCATGTGTAATAAAGTTTGAACCCAGTGGTACCTTTAAAATCAACAAAGTTTTATTCAAGGTGTGAGTTTTTGTGGGCACGCAGTCTTTTTCAAACAATGAAATGGAAATCACCAGACCGCACATATAAGAAGAGACTAAATTAGCAGTAAATTAGTCAACAGCATCATGAAAATATCCAACAAATAAGCTGTATATAATGAAGGTATTTAGCAGATTCAAGAGCCTTGCTAGAGTATCAAGCTGAGTTTATTAGGTTATTGTGAGAAACCCCAAACCCCTCAATAACCAGACTTCATATAAGAAAAGAAAGCAGTTTATTGAAGAGAAGTGATTAGTTCACCATGGGGTCCTTGCCAAAACTGAGGGACCCCCAGAAAAGGTTCCCCTTATCAATCGGAGGCTCCAGGCACCTCCCAGGTTTTGATGCATGAGACCGGTTCAAGGACCTGGGCTGATAGTAACCCTAGCAACAGCCTGGTGATTCACGCTTCAAAGCTGGCACAGGAAGAAACTAGTGGCACATCAAAGACATAACAAGTGGGAACATTCCGCTAACAGGACAGTGAGATCAAACAGTGTCATAAAATAAAGTACAACATGCTACAAAGCAGAGACATGGCAAATATCAGGCATGCTTTTGACCGTTATCAGGTTCTCAGCCCTTTGGGTTCAACTCCAGTTTGAAAAACATGGTAGAGGGAATAAAAATGTCCAGATTAGTGCTTAATGGCAGATGCGGCCCCAGTTGTAGAAGAACAGAGTAATTAAAAGGGACCTGTTACTAAAAGAGGAAGTCAACTATTCCAGGTTGTTAATGTATACTTAAATGGTTCCAAGCTATCTAGAACAGGGTTAGTCAACCTGTGGTCTTCCAGATGTTCATGGACTACAATCCCCATGAGCCCCTGCCAGCATTGCTGGCAGGGGCTCATGGGGATTGTAGTCCATGAACATCTGGAAGACCACAGGTTGACTAACCCTGATCTAGAACACTATAATCCAAATCTCAGAAACCACCTACTCTACTGATTTTGACATTTCAATGCCTGCTTCCAGCAGAGCGTATGTAAGGCCCATCCACACAACCCAACTGGCATGTTGAAAATCTGGGTTAAGTAGGGTGAGACTGACTTCACATAGAGTTCACATTTGGTTTATTCCTGACTTGCAAAGCATTCTGGGTAGGCTCTCTTAGCCTGACCACACTTGCATACAGTAAACAGAAATAAAATGGAGATGTTGCAGCTGCATTCCTCCATGCAGCATCTTAGGGACATGTCAAAACTGACAAAAGTGTCCCTTTATGACGGGCAAAAGAAGAAAACGACCTTTGGCTCCAACCCAATGTACTTCTTTATATAACTTTCTTACCCATCCCATCTGGCTGTGACAAGAGAACACTGTGTTTAATTGGTGGTATGCAGGACCAGATGAGATGCTTATTGGGAAACTGACTGAATATATAGGTAAGCCAACTGGACTTCCAGACAGAACATAATGATTGACATAGCCCTGCTTAAGTTCTCAGACTGCTTTTACAAGCTGACTTCAAAGTATTCCTCTCCCTATGAGCCCTGTCCCATTACTAAGGGGAAAGAAATCTTCAGTAGAGTGCTCTCTCTCTCTCTCTCTCTCTCTCTCTCTCTCTCTCTCTCTCTCTCTCTCTCTCTCTCTCTCTCTCTCTCTCTGTTCACATGCCCACCGCTAATCACATTCCACAGGACAACCAGGATATCTGATAGGAGATGTTTAAGGACAAGATGTTTTCTTCTGTGACCTTAAGTGGTCAACACAAATACAATCCCAATATGTGGAAACGGATCAGTATTTTAGGCTCAGTTTGGCTGAACTGCACAGGTTAGAAAGGGACAATCCGGCATTTCCTAGCTGATGTTATATTGTGAGTTTCGGGCTTTGGCGATCTCGTGCAATTCTATTGAATGTCCCTGGATGAAGCTCCATTGGGCCCATTATGCACGGAGGGGAAGGCCCGCATTTGAGGTGGAAGGGCGTCGCCTAAAATCACCGATAGTGCATGGCGCCGGCTGCAACCGCAGATTCGATGTAGGCCGCTGAAAACGCCGCATTAGCTAAATGTGGAAGAAAGTGGAGCTTCCGGGCGACCGGGCCGCAACCAGAAGCAGTGCCAGAGCTGCCGCATGCATAATTGGTTACTCCGGGTTTTGCTGCAGTTGCATCCCAACCCGTGCGTAATCGGTTTGCTTTGCGTCTCCCCCTCCCCCGCGTTTTCCATGTGACCCGAAACCGCTGTTTCGGCGGCCGTGCATAATGGGCCTTGGAGAGTTCCCTCCATCCCTCTGCCATCTGTGGGTGTCACCAGAGGGAGAAAAGGTAGCAGTCAGGCCACACTCGTCAACATTTGCTAGCAACCTGGCAACCCTAGTTCACATTTCATGCTATGCTAGATGTGCAAAGGAGGAACAATGTTTGCAGCCACTCCTCTACTGTAAGAATAAGTAGAGTTGGTTCTTATATGCCACTTTTCTCTATCCGAAGGAGTCTCAAAGTGGCTTAAAGTCACCTTCCCTTTCCTCTCCCCACAACAGACCCCCTGTGAGGGAGGTGAGGCTGAGAGAGCCCCGATATTACTGAAGAAGAGTTGGTTCTTATATGCCACTTTTGTCTACCCGAAGGAGTCTCAAAGTGGCTTACAGTCGCCTTCCCTTTCCTCTCCCCACAACAGACCCCCTGTGAGGTAGGTGAGGCTGAGAGAGCCCCGATATTGCTGAAGAAGAGTTGGTTCTTATATGCCACTTTTCTCTACCCGAAGGAGTCTCAAAGTGGCTTACAGTCACCTTCCCTTTCCTCTCCCCACAACAGACCCCCTGTGAGGGAGGTGAGGCTGAGAGAGCCCCGATATTACTGAAGAAGAGTTGGTTCTTATATGCCACTTTTCTCTACCCAAAGGAGTCTCAAAGTGGCTTACAGTTGCCTTCCCTTTCCTCTCCCCACAACAGACCACCTGTGAGGTGGGTGGGGCTGAGAGAGCCCTGATATTACTGAAGAAGAAGAGTTGGTTCTTATTGGCCGCTTTTGTCACCCAGATGGCTGCATGTGGGGGAGCGCAGAATCAAACCCAGTTTGCCAGATTAGTGGTGTCCGCTGCTTTAATCAGTAGCTAGCTCTCCCATAGCATTCAGTCATCAGGTGTAAATCATAGGTCCTTTGGGATAATTCTTCCTTTGGAGGCCAGCCTTCACCACTGCTCATTCGTTTTGTATTTTATTGCTTACATTCATAACAGTAGGAAGAATGGTAGAAAACATAATATCAAACGAGCAGTGGTACTGGCTGACTGCATAGCGAAAATTCATCATTAAGTTCTGCCCTCCCAACAGGAAACGGATAATTCCCAATAAACTCATTTGTCTCTTGAGAGCACCATAGAGGGAAAACAGGAAGAGACGACTTAAATTGGACAACCATGGAAGGGACAGCAAAGCAGATTCTTTCAATCCGTTCCTTTTTAAACATTTGAGCCGCAAAGTGATGGGCAGCCATCTAACCTGTCCTGTTTCCTCCTCGGGGAGGGATCCTGATTCTGCAACAGATGCGGACTCATCCTGCTTCCAGAAGTTTTCTTGCAAAACTGGGCAGGGAAGCGGAACGGTCTTAGTAGGTTGTGCAGATGAATTTGAACCAATGCCATTGACTGACAATGTACTGTTTGTGATTTTGGTAACACCCACAGGACCAAAAGAAAAAGGAAAAGAAAGAGTTCCAGGTGTCTTCCCTGAAAGGGGTTGTATATTGGCTGTGAAAGACTCCGAGGCTGGTTCCAGCCACTTCAGCCATGGCTTCCAAGGTAGTCTTCCAGTTCTTCGGCCTCACACTGATTTTTGCGCATTGTGTCTCGTTACCGGTAGGTCTAATTTGGTTTCGATCATGGATCGTTCCTTTTGGTTTGTCAGGCACAATGAACGGATGATGGATTATTTATCTCTCCTTAGGTCAGGTGCTCATCTAGGAAAGATGGTAAGGACGCCCCAGAATGATCTTGAGAAGGCCCAAACTCCTGAATTGGGAGCTGAACATTTTCCTTTTCTTATTTGCCTTTGGTTAGATGCTGATCCTGGCGAATTCGGCACCGATATTCTGGCTATCAATACAGGTGTGTTGCCTTTGGGAGCTTTAAAATATGCAGTGCTCTGAGAAGGTGAATGCTGGGGGTGGGGGTGGGGGTGGGGGGTGGGGGGGTGTTCCATGATCTTCCCAAATTTGAATAAGAATGGATGGGTTGATCTGGGAGGGGGGGCAATAATAAGGCTAAAAGAGGTTTTTAAAAAAATTTCTCATCAACTTAATTGTATACAAAGCACAAGATAAAGAGCACTGACTGTATGTTCAGCTAACGAAGACTGCAGTATTTCCAATGACACTCAAAAAACCCCCTAGAGCAGGCTATCTGAACCAGGGGTTCGTGAAACCCGGGGGTTTCTTGACAGCCCTGGGTGGGTTTCCTGAATGGGTGGGAGTTAATTAATTTTAAATATATTTTTAAATTTTGTTATACATTTATCAGGTGATATGACCATATATTGTATCTCACATGAACCCCTGAGATATGGCTGATGATGGGCCTGGAGGGGGTGGGAAGGGGAGGGGCCCCGGGTGGGCATGTAGGCTGCTGTGCTTCCCAACCACATTCTCCATGATTGCCCCACTTCTGGGGTTTCTTGAAGCCTGAGGAATATCTCAGGGGGTTCTTAATGTAAAAACGTTGAGAAAGGCGTTGAGAAACAAGATATATCACACATTACACCATCATGTCACATATGTTACAAAACCAATGTACAAGCAAGAAGAATACTGCCCCAGACATAGTGTCCCATCTATAGTCTTTGAAGGAAGGTTGAGTCCATGCCAATAAGTGTATCTGTCTTACCTATTTGGTTCAATTTGTATGATGTTATAAACCAGGGGTAGTCAAACTGCGGCCCTCCAGATGTCCATGGACTACAATTTCCAGGAGCCCCTGCCAGCGAATGCTGGCAGGGGCTCCTGGGAATTGTAGTCTGTGGACATCTGGAGGGCCGCAGTTTGACTACCCCTGTTATAAACTATTTGTCTATAACTGTGTAATAATTTCCGTTCAGATATGTTCAAAGTGCTGATGCTGAAGTAGAAGGAGGGAGGAAACCCCCTTCTAACCAAGTGCTCCCCACCCCATGATTTATAAATGCAGATTTTGTTACTTACTGAATACTGAAATTCAATAATTGCTGATCATGATCACATTCATTCATTCATTCATTCATTCATTCATTCATTCATTCATTCATTCATTCATTCAGGGATGTCTACATAGCATACAGGCATTTAGCCAAAACAACATAACAATAATGTAAATGCATAAACTAAAGGAACATTTGGCATTGGAGGACAAAAGTAAATATTGAATAGGTAATTTAAAATGTCGAATTAAATACTCATGGAATCTCTGCATATTGAACTAGATAGCAATGCCTGAGTCTTTCTTTATTATCATAGAATCAGACTCATAGAATCATGGAATCATAGAGTTGGAAGGGACCTCCTGGGTCATCTAGTCCAACCCCCTGCACTATGCAGGACACTCACAACCCTATCGCTCATCCACTGTAACCTGCCACTCCTTTGCCTTCACAGAATCCGCCTCTCTGTCAGATGGATATTCAGCCTCTTAAAAATCTCCAAAGATGGAGAACCCACCACCTCCCGAGGAAGCCTGTTCCCCTGAGAAACCGCTCTAACTGTCAGGAACTTCTTCCTGATGTTTAGATGGAATTTCGTTTGAATTAATTTCATCCCATTGGATCTGGTCCGTCCCTCCGGGGCAAGAGAGAACAACTCTGCTTCATCCTCCATATGGCACCTTTTTAAATATTGAAGATAGTAATCAGATCCCCTCTCAGTCGTCTCCTCTCCAGGCTAAACAGGCCAAGCTCCCCCAACCTTTCTTCATATGTCTTGGTCTCCAAACCCCTCACCATCTTTGTTGCCCTCCTCTGGACACGCTCCAGTTTGTCTACATCCCTCTTCAACTGGGGTGCCCAAAACTGAACACAGCAATCCAAGTGAGGCTGAACCACAGCAGAGTATAACGGTACCATTTGTATCAATACGCTACAAAAATGTTGACATACTTCCCCTAAGATAACTGGGAATCTGAAGCGTTAGGACCACCTAAAATCAATCAAATGAATGGAATTGCATAATAATAATAATAATAATAATAATAATAATAATAATAATAATAATAATAATAATAATAATAATAATAACAACAATAACAACAACAATAATAATAATAATAATAATAATAATAATATGATGATGATGATGATGATGATGATGATGATGATGATGATGATGATGATGATGATGATGATGTTTGGAGAATGTCAGTCCAATTTAACTATCGCATAGCAAAGCTAAAATCAAGATTTTAAAGTATTCTAATTGTTGAGACAACAGAACAATGATGGCAGACAACAGCTAGCTAGAAGATTAGGCCTTGCCTCGCCTCCACCTATACCCAATTGTTTCTTTCTTGAATAAAAAACTATGTTATTCTTTAAGCAGCCTGGAGCTGTGCCCTCTCTGCATATTCAAACTCTGCCAACATTAATGGATGAGTGGGATGAGTCTTTTGAACAGACCTCCCCAAACCTGAGAGCCAAAGGCCACATATATATAATATAATTCAAAGAAGGACAACCACTGAGGAAAACAAAATTGAAAACGGTTCAATCTAGAGGCCGTTCTGATTGTGCTTATACACATAAATATATAAAAGAAGAGATAAGAAACGTTTATTTGTATTTATTGTGAAATTGTTTAATATAGCCCGGGATAGGTTCTGTTTTCTGTTACAACATTAATGGAGACAACAAGGGGCTCAAATGTTTCTCAGCTGTTCCCAGTAACATGAGGCATTGTCTACTCATGGTCTCTAATCCCATAAATACTTGATACAATTCCTATAAAATTATTGAGAATACCATGGAAGGTGGGGCAGAGGAATTTCAGCACAACTGTGATCTAACACAGGGGTAGTCAACCTGCAAATGCTGGCAGGGGCTCATGGGAATTGTAGTCCATGGACATCTGGAGGACCGCAGGTTGACTACCCCTGATCTGACGTATACCAGGCAAACCTAGGTGAAAAGAGTTAAGTAAGCTTTATTCCCATGCACCAATTTCCTCCTTCGTCATGAATCCCAAAAACTGCATTCTGCATTAAAAAAAACAAACCTTGGGCAAAGTAATGAATGATCAACTTGCTTAACGTGTCCATCCATCCTTAAAGGCCTCCTTTATTTTTTGCATGGGTATTTGATCGAGATCAAAGAAACCAGCAGGCCTTTGTTCCTGGCGTCCGTGCCCGCAGTCCTACACTTTGCCCAGGGGCTGCTTGGAGGTGGCACCTTTGATCTCAGGACGGTTGGAAAATTAGGAGTTTATGGTCCATTCCTGGGAGGTCCGAGATGTGGATTCATGCTTGGGGTGGGCAGGATTGGTTTAAGGATTCGTGGGGCCCATAGCACAGAGCCAGTTTAAGAATTTGTGGGGCCCTAGCAGAGTACAGTTGTACCAGGAGCAGCCAGACTGGGGGCAGAAGGGGCTCCCTACAGTATAAAGGAGTCTCACGTTGAGATCTCTTAAAGAGGGAAAGGGGGGGGGAGGAGAGAGGCTATGGCCCTGATCCGTGGGGGTGAAGGCACCTTGTGGGGGCCCTAGAATCCTGGAGCCTGTAGGCCGTGCTACATATGGCAACATGGATAGACCATCCCTGGGGGTGGGGGTGAGGGGGAAGCTCCTTCCAAGATTCCAGGGTGGAAAACAATTGCATTGCAGTGTTTCTGCTGTTTAGAAATGGTACCAAAACATGTATTTTTAAAATGTTTCTGTCAGAATAGCTTTATTTCAAGCCAGGCATTGCCCCCCAAATATGGCTGCCTTCACGTCCTTGCAGAGCTTCCGTTCCAGGCACTCCCCGTTTTAGCCCGCCCTCTCTGTACAAGAGCCTCTTGTGGCGCAGAGTGGTAAGGCAGCAGACATGCAGTCTGAAAGCTCTGCCCATGAGGCTGGGAGTTCAATCCCTGCAGCCGGCTCAAGGTTGACTCAGCCTTCCATCCTTCCGAGGTCGGTAAAATGAGTACCCAGCTTGCTGGGGGGCAAACGGTAATGACTGGGGAAGGCACTGGCAAACCACCCCGTATTGAGTCTGCCAAGAAAACGCTAGAGGGCGTCACCCCAAGGGTCAGACATGACTCGGTGCTTGCACAGGGGGTACCTTTACCTTTACCTTTGTCTTCAGACTGAGGGAAGTCGCTTTGTCTTCTCTCAGGTGCTGATCCATTTGCTGTGGGCAGAGGTATTAACTCTGCGAGGCTGCCCCACCTGATTAGAGAGTAGATGAGTACAACAAAACAAAATCAGAGTCCAGCGGCACCTTTAAGACCAAAAGATATTTATTCAAGGCATGAGCTTTCGAGGGCAAGCACTCTTCCTCAGATAAGTGTTTATTTAGGAACACAATCAATAGGAAAGTGGAGAGATGGAGAGAGGGTCCTAACTATATCTCTAGCTGAGAAAGAGGATAAGACTGAGGCCCATTCCGCACAAGGACCAATGTCGCCAATTGGTTCCTGAAAGCGGAAATGGTATTTTAAAAGTGCAATCTCAGCATTACGCATACCTGCCTTTGTAGTGGAATCCAGTAGCGTTTCAATCGTTTCCCACAGGTTTCCGGTCTTGCAAAAATCGCTAGAAAGGAAGCCATTTTTTCTGTGCTTTGTCCCACCCCTGGCCGTCAATCAAATGAACAGCCCATTGGCGGTTGCTATCATGCTCCGGAAAAGCCCCTTTCCCTTTAAGAACAGTTTTTTAAAAAAAAGGAAAAACAGACGTTGCAACGAATATGCCTTGATTCCTCCTAACGTAGAGACCCATCTAGCTGGCATGTGAGCTGGCGAGTCATCGTTACCATGCTCCCCCGAGTGAAAAAAAAATCCCCCCCCCGAATGGGTGCGATTTTCGGCAGAAAATAAAGGGAACTTGCAAACGGGGCTGTGTTGTGCTTGGGGACTTAGGGGAGCTTTAAAGCAGCTCTGTGGAGGGAGTGCAGCCGGAGAAGCCTCGCTGAGTGAATGAAGGCTCGCCGGTTCGTTGCTTTCTGCTCACTCCAAGAAAAAAAAAAGGTGATCGCTTCACTGGAAGTTCGGAGGAGAGAGCCAGGGGGAGGGACTTTGCTGGAACCGCAACAATGGGAATGCACAGGTCTTTTTCGTTGGTGTTGCAGATTGTTTGCAAGAGTGTAGCGCTTTTTTGAGGGTGAATCCACTTTCTGGATTTCCCTTTAAGCGCTACAACGAATGGCTTTTTGCAGGACTGTTTCAGGAGTGTGGCAGATTGTGTGCGACGTCTTGCAGAACTGCAAATTAGTAGCGTTTACAATTTGCCTTTGGCAATATTGAAGTTGTGCGGAATGGACCTGAGTGTGGTACGTCCAAAAAGAAGGAAATTGCATCATTCTGGAGACAGAAAAGAGAGAAGATGCTCCTCCCTCCCTATCCTATCTAAGAGCTCAGGGGTAGTCAAACTGTGGCCCTCCAGATGTCTATGGACTACAAGTCCCACCGGCCAGCGAATGCTGGCAGGGGCTCATGGGAATGGTAGTCCATGGACATCTGGAGGGCTGCAGTTTGACTACTCCTGTATAGTTGCTTGGTGTAGCGGTTAAGAGTGGTGGCTTCTAATCTGGTGAGCTGGCTTTGATTCCCTGCTCCTCCACATTCAGCCAGCTGGGTGACCTTGGGCTACTCACAGCCCTGATAGTGCTGTTCTCACAGAGCTATCACTCAGCCCTACCTACCCCACAAGTTGTCTGGTTCAAGGAGGGTTCTTCTTCTTCTTCTTCTTCTTCTTCTTCTTCTTCTTCTTCTTCTTCTTCTTCTTCTTCTTCCTGCCCCCGCAGGGTCTTCTTCTCTTCTTCTTTGTATCCCAGTCATTGCCTGTTCTAACATTTGTCTCCTACAGAGTGTCAATCTTTACTTTAGCAGCCAACAAAATATGCACTAGGGCTTCATCCCAATGGGGTGATGCTTTCATTTGATTGGTGCTTTCTGTTTAGATTGTTTTAGCGCTGATGTGGTTGTAATGGTGTTACCCGTATCAGATTATCATATTATGCATGCAATGCGAGTGATAAATGTTTGTGTTGGAACCAAGATCTGGGCTTGCTCATGAAATCATGACTTTCCACAAAGCAGGATTTTGATTTTGGATGACTTGATGCCAATTACCCTTCTGGGTTATTAGGAGTTTAAGAATCCCGCTGAATCTGACAGACGAGATTGGATGAACTTCATGGATATCCCGTACCATCATTCCCTCTGTAATTATGAACATACCCACACTCTTTGCAAACAAATATCCTCTCCTTTAGTGACAGGGTATTATAATTGACTGTATTTTTTAGTTTTCTGATTGTTTTTTTTAAAGACGTGTGTTGTCAAAGTATTTTGTGTGTAAACCTTCAAAGAGTCCAAAGTAATTTTAATGATTTAAAAACTCATTTATTTATTTGCATTTTTGATTGAAACCATGTCCTTCTCATTTGCCTTCTCCCCAGACGCTGGGCTGAACCTCTTTGAAGGAGATATTTTACTGCCCGTGAGTCTTTTTGGGAAACTTCATGCATTTTGTTCATCCTTAATGCCTCCCTGTTCATGTGGCGAAGGATAAATGCTCTTGTCTCAATCTCTTCCTGTTCTCGACAGAAAGAACGTGGCGCATTAAGAAACAAGTCTTTCCGATGGAAACTTCCCATCCCCTTCATCCTGGATAACAATCTTGGTAAAACAAAGCTGGTGTCACAGCAGTCCTGTTGAGCTCAGACCTGATCCTTCGTTGTGATTTCAGCATGGAGTTGGGCTCTATGGAGGAGGAAATGTATTACAATTGTAAGGGAGAAAAGGGAGCTGGGAACCAGAAGCTCTGATATTCAGCAGCTCTCAGGAGTTTTGAATGGTTTCACGGCTGGAGCCAACTGGCTTTTGTGGGTTTTCCAGGCTGTGTGGCCATGGTCTCGTGACTGTGGCTGGCATCATCAGAGGTAGCACACAGCAAGATGGGAATCTCTCCATGTCAAAGTGTGGAGTGTGTGAACAGTTGCTGAATATTCAATTTACTCCTTGGTGTGTGTGTGTAATGTATCACATTCCTTTCTTATCTTGGAGGGTGGACTAGAACTAGGGAGCTCCTTTCCTGTGTTTGCTTCGAGTTCACTAGCAAGTCAATGATTTTCCTATGTCTGGGTGGAGTTCATTAGAAAGTCCATTAGTCAAGGCCTTGGTTGTCTTCTCTAATGAACCATTGCATTTTTTTTAGAGTCCCATGGTTTTTTTCCTGGTGTTTTTTAGGGCTGTCCTACCTCTGAAGATGCCACTCACAGTTGCTGGTGGAATGGCATTGACTAAAATTAATGGATCATGGCCGCACCGCCAGGAAAACCCACAACAGCTACTCAGAAGCTTTCTCTGGGTAAATCCCATTGAATTAAATGTAGAGGAGAAGCAATACTTTCCTCCAACTCCCTTTCAATTTAATGAGGCTTGCAAACGAGTGGGAAAACCCTGCTTGTATCAGTGAAATTCCACTTGCCCTTGTCTGAATCCAACCCAACAGATAGCATTTCGGGTGACTGATGAACCTTGGTGCCTCCACCACTGGAATGCCTAAAGCAGGGGTAGTCAAACTGCGGCCCTCCAGATGTCCATGGACTACAATTCCCAGGAGCCCCCTGCCAGCATTCGCTGGCAGGGGGCTCCTGGGAATTGTAGTTCATGGACATCTGGAGGGCCGCAGTTTGACTACCCCTGGCCTAAAGGCTTGGGAGATGGGGGTGAAGCCAGCATATAGCTCAGGCCACAAAAACCTTGCTGAAGGTATCCCTGCGATATAAGAACCACAGAGGTTGAAAAGTCTAAAAACTATTATCATTAATTATTTTAATTATTCCTTTTATTGCACAGTGCTAAAAGTCCATTAAAAACAATGCATTAAAATCTCAGTAGAAAACATACAAAAACGCTATAAGTCATATATGCCCGTATAGCAGAATGACCTATAACATCTGACATGTTCCTATCCAAAAGGTCAATTCTTCAGAGGTCAGTTACAAGCCCACCCATAAATAGCCATACATTTAAAAAAAAAAAAAAACCTTCTTTCAACCTTCCTTTTTCAGTTTTTAGACTTCCAACCTCTTTGGCTCCTAGCTTCTTTTACAGATTGGGTTTGTTGCTTGTCCCTTTTTCTGATCCTGGAGATATACCCATGGGAGGGACACTGGCCTGTTTCTGGACACCTTGTGGATCTCGGAAGCCTTCCTCTGGCCCATGAAGCATCCCTCCAGAGGCTGTTCCAAGCTCGTCCAACAGAAGATGGCTTCTTGGACACCTCAAGGAATGCTTCAAACATGGCTGAACAGAAGGCGGAGATGCAAACAAATGAAAATATTGGCATTCCTTAGTATAAGAGTGAGAGTTGGAGCATGTGGATGAGTAGGTGATAGTGCATGTCCCCACAGGGTGAAAGACTTCCACCTGCTGTTGTCCAAGGCACCCAACCTAGCTGCATGGAAGAGCCATGTCAAGAAAATGCTTGAGGCGTTCCCTTTGCTTGTTCGTGAAGTCCTGTGAGCATACAACAGAGCTTCTCTCATTTTATTATACCCAAATGCTCATGGCTAAACCATGCATCTAAATATGTCCTCCTCTGTAAGCTCTTACAGAACTTGCGGCCTCACGAAGGACTTGTCCCTGCCTCTGCATCCAATAGCGTGTGCAGTGGGGACAAGGGAATATGAAACATCCAGGGTTGCTAAAACGCTCCCTCCAGCTTCCATTTCCTGCCATGGCTCCAAGAGGTCGTGGGAGAGAAATAATTAATGAATGGCCATTGGGCCAACAGCATGATGTCACTTCCGGGAGAAGCCGAATGTCACGGGATGCAAAAAACAATCATGCTAGGAAAATTGGAAGGCAGCAGGAGAAGAGGAAGACCCAGGCTAAGGTGGAGGGACTCCATTACAGAAGCCACGGCCCTGTTTGCCACACCCAAGAATAGCTGCTGAGACTAGGACATTTTAGAGACCATTAATTCATGGAGTCACCATAAGTTGGAAGCTACTTGACAGCACTTAACATGTGCATGCCCTACCTCATGCCTCTCTCATACAGTTGTAGCTCTGGTTTGGGAAGCACTTGGAGATTTGTGGTGAGGGAAGGCTGAGGCTTGGGGAGGGAGTTCAGTGGCGCATAATGCCTTCCAAAATGGCAATTTTCTCCAGGTGTATTGATCTCTATCACTGGGAGAACAGTTGTCTTCCCAGGTGATCTCCTGCCACCTCTGGGAGACTGGCAACCTTGCTCTCTAAGAATTGCAGGAAACTCTTAGGTAAAAAACCAATGATTCCCAGGGGGGGACTGAGATCCTCTTAGCCAACTGGGAATAGTTTGTGTGTAATTTCTGCTCAGGTATCCCCTCCCCTGGAACCAAGTCTTCGGCCTCATGGAGCTATGGTCCGTCTTCAGCAACATAAAGCTTGAGGGTGAATGCTAAAAGCCATTGTCATGAATTCTGTTTCAGAGCTCAACGCCAAAGGGGTCATCCTTAAAACATTTGAAGGATTCAGCTTAAAGTCGTGTGTGCAATTTAAACCGTATGAAGGAGAGAGCTCATTTATACGATTTGTGAAGAATGAAGGGTGAGTAAGAGACCCGAAAGATCCAGCTCAGAGCATGAGGATGCCTTTTCACGCAATGGATGGGTGGGGGGCATGTTGCATTCAGTAGAGGATTTCTATGGACCACAGTGTGAGGCAGCAGTTTCAGCCGCTTCCCGTCTTATGCTGTTCCTGGGAGAAGAGTTACTGGAGGAGGGGGAGGATTTTGGTCTGTCTCCTCAGGGCCGAGAAAAGCAGGGTATAAATTCTTCTTCTAATATTCTGGTTATTGTATCAAGAATAGCATGAGTTGAGGTGGCTTCTTGTTCTTGTTTTTTATGACCTTTGGTGGGAGGTCTTTCCCCAGACCTGGGCATCTTCTTTTTCTCCTCCTTCTCCTTCTTCTTCTAGTCTATCAGCTATCGTATCAAGAATAGCATGAGTTGAGAGAGTTTTGCCACCTTCTGTCATTCTTCTGCCTTCTGTTTTGAATATTTTGTTGTTGTTGTTCTTCATGACCATATGTCACAACCCACGGACTTCAGGAGTTCAAGCCCCTGTCATTCGTGGAGGTCTACCTACCATTCCCCCGCCTCCCCCCTTGAGGTTTGCTACAGGTGTGTCTTTCAGCAGCTTGGGGCAGCTCTCTCTGTGTCTCTCTCTGCCTCCCTCACAGCAGGATCGTTAGGAGGGAATGAGGGCTCATATTCGGTCTGGCAGGGCTCTGTGTGTTTCTCTCTGTCTCTGGTGTGTCTGAGAGGAATGTGGCTAGTGTCCAGGGAGGGAGGGAGGGCACTGTATGGGCAGGGCCACCCTTATTGGCCCTATTCCAACCCAGGCAGCCGGACACGTTCCACCCCCCAGGCTGTTTCACAAATATATAGAGGAACCATGAATAAGGATTAGAAGAGAAGAAGAAGAGCTGGTTTCTTGGTTGCCCAGCTGGCTGCGTGGGGAGGAGGAGAGGGGAATCAAACCCTGTTCTCTCGAAGCCCCATTCTTTGTGTTTCTGTGTCCCAGGTGCTGGTCCACGATGGGAGATACAAAGACAGGACAAAACCTTTCTGTCGGGATAGGGTGTGATAACAAAGGCATTGTGTTACATGAAATCTTGCATTCTCTGGGATTCTATCATGAGCAGGCCAGGACAGACCGAGACGATTACATAAAAATCTGGTGGGATCACATTGTTCCAGGTGGGTTCTCAGTCTCATTAAATGATTTGGAATGTAGGAATGGCAACCAGTCTGCCATTTTTCTTGAAGACAGATCAAGTGCTTGATGATTCACTTTTGACATCTCTGGAATCTTCTGAAGAATAATTTGATCATTTTATTTTTTTTCCCCTTTGGAAAGACATTTATTTGATATTGAAGACAGGAATTTAAAAAAAAATCCGCTCCACAATGGCTTCTAAGGCCTGATTCATACATATTTAAATTTTTTAAATTTTATTTCTTTAATAAAAAGGACAAGAGGGGGAAAAAAACCTTGAAACAGAGCAAATAAATAAGATTTCCAACAAGAAAGAAAGAGAGTATTTGAAAGGCTGTCACTTAGAGGAGGGCAGGAAGTTGCTCCCATTGGCAGGAGAGGAGAGGAGTGACAATAATGGGTTTAAATGTACAGTAGAAAGATATCAGTTGGATATTAGGAATCAACAAGATTAGTTCAGCAACGGAATGGACTGCCTACAGAAGTGGTCAGCTCCCCGCACTGACAGCCTTCAAGCAACGACTAGACCAGGGGTAGTCAAACTGCGGCCCTCCAGATGTCCATGGACTACAATTCCCATGAGCCCCTGCCAGCATTCGCTGGCAGGGTCTCATGGGAATTGTAGTCCATGGACATCTGGAGGACCGCAGTTTGACTACCCCTCGACTAGATAAATGTTTTTCAGGGATACCTTAGAGCAGCCTTTGACTGGCAGGTGGCGACATTTCCAGCAACGACACGACTCCGATTTTCTTGGCAAATAACTTGGCCACAGCCTTTATTAACAACAACCCCCCCCAACATGGGGTTGGCCTTATGCAGGTGAAGGGAGCCTGAATCCCCGGCAGCCGTCCGGCTGCCCACTTTTTATCCGCGGCGCTCCAGCTCCACACCTCACTCCCAGCCGGGAGGATGGGACGCCTTTCGCCGCGGAATCCAAGGAAGCGGCCACGAGAGACCCAAAGGGCGTCCGCCTCCACTGGGTCCCCCTGCCGCTTGGCCCCGGGCCCCTGGCCTCCCAGCCGGGTAGGCCGCGCCCGGGTACTGCCGGTCTCTTTAATGAGACCCCTACCTCAGGGAGTCCCGCATGCAGGCGGGCTCCCTGCCAACAGGCTCCCTGCCTAGCATAACCGCCACTGAACAGGTGTAAACCCTGTTCTCGCCAACCCTATGCCAGAACCCGCAACAACCCAACCCGGAGGTCTTCCAACCAAAGTTCACTGCCGTGCTCAGTCAGATGAACTCCGTCCCTCCGATACAGAAAAGGGGCCCGGAACGTGATCCCAGGATTCGATACGACGCTCCCACCCAGGGCACGTACGGCCTTCGCAGCTACTTTGTTGGCCTTGTGCTTGGCCCAGTTTACTCGGTCATGTCGAACTGCTGCACGCCAGGACAGCCGGTCCAGCATTTCAAACCACAGCAACACGGCCTCAGGAAGGCGCTGTCGTAGGACGGTGAGGTCTGCCGCAATATTGGCGCTGAGCTCCCTCCCGGTCATCGCTGGCAGATCGTTCTCGCCCAGGTGTATCACCAAGATGTCAGGCGCTCGGCCACGATGAACCTCGTCAGCCACCACCTCCAGCAAAGACCTCCACCGCATCCCACGTCTGGTCCACCAGGTGATCCGACAGCGATCCTCCAGCCCCAAGTCCGGTCCCCTCGCAGATGACGCCGCCAGCCGGCCGGCCCAATACGGTATGCTGTGGTCCACGATGGCGACCGACGCTACCGAGGAAACACCTAAAAAACACAAAGGTTAGTCTAACTGCCAAGGGCGTATGTACCTCTCGAACGCCCGGGATTGCCACCTCCCCAACCGCTTGATGTCCACTTCGGACCGCCCTGCCAAGTAGGCCTGGGTGGCAGCCCCGATCCTGAACGAATGGGACCCGAATGCGGACGCCTGGAATCCAGCGGCGGACAGGCAGGCCTTAAGGACCGCGATAAACTGAAATCGAGACAAACAAGTCCCGTTCTGGTGCAAAAACAACACCCCGGGAAGGGGAGGCCTGAGCCGCATGTACTGGGCCATCCAATATCTCGGGCAATCGGGCGAACCCCGTGACGCCTGGAGTAGTACCACGCTGCCCCTCCCCTTCTGATCAGCCTTGGACCGCCGCAAGAGGCACTCTACGCCCCTCTCGTCAATCCGGACGTCCGCTGCCTCCATTCCTGATACGCCGATGGCCGAGCGGGAGCGGGCCGTAATTTCCCCAACCCGGAAAGCTCCGTGAAAGGCCGTGCAAAAAGCCGCTTTGAACAGTACGCCTTCATACGAGGATCGGCATACACCAGGTAAACTTTCCAGCAGGCGCACCAACACCGCCCGCGTAATAGGACGGCGAACATCCGGCCGACCTGGAGCCTGTCGGCCCCAACCTTTGATGGCCCGACGAGCCAAGAACGACCTGCCGGGATCCCATGATCCAGCGGCCTGGCTGCAGAACGACAGTCCCGAGAGCGTGACCCTCAGGGAACGGTGCGAAAGGCCACGTTCATGCAGGTGGGCCAGATACCGGAGAGCCATCTCCTCGTCCATTGGCCAGGGAGATCGGAGACCGGACCTGCCTGCGAACTCCAGGAAACCCCTCGCCGCCCGGCGGTAGGAACGCCTCGTGGATTCAGCCAGCGATGAAAGGACACCATCCCATATCACTCGGTTCCAAACCGCCACATCTCCTCCGGGCACGCCTCTGGGTCCCTGGCCGCCCCCGGAGCAAGCCGCCGAAACCTCTCGACCTGGAACCGAGAGAGAGCGTCGGCAAGCTCGTTATTTACCCCTGGCAAGTGCCTGGCCCTGAACGTGATGTTGTGTGACAAGCACGCAAGGACAAATCGGCGTACCAAGCGCATGACCCTGGCGGAACTCGAGGACTGCTTATTGATGATATAAACCACCGCCTGGTTGTCGCACAAAAACTCGACCCTCTTGTCCGCGAACGCCGATCCCCATAGCAGCACCGCGACGACGATGGGAAAAAACTCCAAAAACGTCATGTCCCGGCGCACGTCCTCGTGCCATTCCGCGGGCCACCGTTCTGCACACCAACGACCCGCGAAGTACACCCCAAAGCCAATGCCCCCGGCCGCATCAGAGCGGACCTGGAGAGTGTCCCGTGGCTTGAATGGCGCCTGCCAAATCGCCACACCATTAAAGCTTTTTAGGAAATCTTCCCAAACCGACAGGTCCAACTTAATTGTACTGGTCATCCTGACATGATGAAAGGGCTGGGACAAGCCTCTAGTGGCCCTTGCGAGGCGGAAGCAAAAGGCCCTCCCCGGGGCGACCACGCGGCAAGCGAAATTCAAGTGCCCGAGGAGCACCTGCACCTCCCGGAGCGTGCGCTTCCTTCTAGACCTTGCAGAAGAAAGAAGACCGCGCAACGTGGCCAGCTTGTCCTCTGGCAACCTGGAAGTCCCCGAGACAGTGTCCAATTCGATACCCAGGAAAGTGATTCTAGTGGCAGGGCCCTCCGTCTTTTCGGCCGCCAAAGGGACCCCCAGGCAGGCCATGAGCTCCTGAAACTTGCCCAGGCGGGAGGAGCACAATTCGGTACCACCCGGCCCTGCCATTAAGAAATCGTCCAGTTAATGCGCTATCTCCGCAAATGGGCCCCTCACCCGCACCACCCATTCCAAGAATGAACTGAACGCCTCGAAGGCCGCGCAGGCGACGGAGCACCCCATTGGCATGGATTTATCTACGTACCACTTGTCCCGGAACCGAAATCCCAGCAAGCAGTAGTCGTCAGGGTGGATGGGAAGGAGCCGGAACGCAGACTGTACATCGCACTTGGCCATGAGGGCGCCGCGTCCGCAGCCCCTCACCATGGCAACTGCCGAATCAAACGGCGTATATTTGACTGCGCAAAGTTCCGGCGGAATCCCGTCATTAACTGACCCCCCTTTTGGATAAGAGAGGTGTTGGATGATGCGAAATTCGCCCGGTGTCTTCTTGGGCACGACACCCAGGGGGGATATCCGCAAGTTCCGTAATGGAGGGCTATCAAACGGCCCCGCTATTCGCCCGGCCGCTCGCTCCTTCTCCAGCTTCGCTGCCACAACCTCCGGCATCTCCCTAGCCGACCGCAGGTTGCCACTTGAAGTAGCCACCCGCTCCCCCATAAAGGGAATGCGGAAACCCTCACAGAAACCTTTGGCCAGGTAGACGGCAGCCGCCCTGTCGGGGTATCCCGTCAGCCAATCCACTAGGACGCCCAGCTTGACCGGCGTGGGAGCCAACCCTCGCAGCTGACGATCCGCCTCAGGCCGCCTTTTGCGCCGTAGAAGGTGCTGCCGCCCCCGATCCACCGTCCTTCTTGCCGGCGGATCGGGTCCCACGAAAGGGCTGCCCAGCGGACTGGGGTTGAGTACAAGCACCCATCGAGTGCCCCCCTCCGCAAGACTCACATCGGTGCTCGAACCTACACTTGCGCCGCTTGCACCCCCCTCTGTTGTAATCCCAGCAGATGAGACCGCTGAGCTTCCTGGAGGGAGCGGAGGGCCCAGGACGTGGCCGTTCTCTCCGCTGACGACTTGGGGACCCCACCTGCACTACCCACGCATCATGCAGCCTGAGATCCCACCGCGTCGACGCGTTGTGGGAAGCGAGCTCCCGGAATTCCCTGTCGTATTCCATGGCCGCTTCCTCCCCACCCCGCTCCCATGCGTCCAGCACCGTGTACAAATAACGACACAAGTGCCACCCCCTCTCGGGGTAAGCCCCGCAAATGAGCCCGTGGTATTCGGTGAAGCCTTTCAGCCAATTTAGCATGGACCGCTCGCACGGCTGGGGCTTCTGAGCATCCTTATCACTCCGCGCCCCGGTGTCCCCCCCTTTGTTCCGCCCCCGGACCATCTCGAAAAGATCAACAAAATAACCGTCGAGGGCCTTCTCCCGTAACTTCGCCGGGAGGTGAACCCCTGGAGGGGCCTCCCCATCCTTGAACCACCCAGGTGGTTCCCTGCGCCGCTCGCTGACGCCAGCATCGTCCAGCTTGCGCTTCATAGAATGTCTCCTGCTCAACATCCACGAAGGAATCCCCGGCACGTAACCGGCCTCTATCCAGTACCACCCGTCGTGTACTGTGCTGTCCCCCCCCTCCCGCGATGATGACTCACCGGAAGAGCGGGTGTGCCGCGAAGACCGACGCCGCTTGTGAGCTCTGCGCTGCGTCTTCCTTGACCGCTTCCCAGTGACCCCAGGAGAAGGTGTCCGCCTGTCGGTCTCCGCGTTCCGTTCCCTACTCCTGGACGAAGAACTGCGACGACGGCTCGCACTCCGGCGCCTTGAACGCCTATCCGTAAAACGGGCCAGGGCCTTGGCATACCCCTCCCAATATTCGGCCGACTTGGGCGAACCACCCCGTCCCGAAGAATGGGATCGCGACCGAAGGGAGGAGGAGCCCCCACCCCGGGTGCCCCCAGAGTCCCGCGAGGGCCGACGCCCCTCGCCTCTTCCAGCTGACGACCCGCTGGAATGACCAGCCCGGCTGCCCCGGCCCGACACTGGCCGTCTCAACGGCGACGGGGTCCGCGGCCGGACCCGCCGCCGAATCATTCGGTCGCCCCGATCCCAACGCCTCCAGGCCCGGGATCCAGAAGACCCACTCGAGCCCGATGGCCCGGGCCCTCCCCCATGGCGCCGCAGCGGAGAGCGTGAGCGATCGGGACGGCCCCCGGGCGAGGAAGGCGAACCCTTATCCCCACGTCCCTGGGGCCCCCGCCTCGCAGCCGCCTCACGGCTCGCCCGGCGGGAGCCTCGCCCGGGCCCGCCCGATGCTCCCTCCACCTCCCGGCGCCGAGCAGCGGGAATGGCCGTGGCCCAGGCCCTGCTGGCTCTTAAGGCGCTCGCCCGCTTGCGCCCCCTCTCGGCCTCGCCGCGCCCCCGCCCCGCGGAGGACGGGGGGGACCTATCCCCCACGCCCCCAGACCGTGCGCGGTCCCGTGCGCGCGGCGAGGGCCCCCGGCTAGCCTCCGCGCCATCCCTGGCCGGGGCAGGCCGAGAAACCGGGCGCGACCGCGTCCTCGGGGGGGAGGTCCTACCCCTGACCTGGGGATCCGCCTCCCCCCCTGAGCGCCGATCCCCTGGGGCTCCGTCGGGGTTCCCGGCCCCGCCTCCCTCTTGAGCCCGCCGCTCCGCGGCCCGGGCTGCCTCCCCCCGGGTTGTCGGCCACCTCCCCCCGCAAACAGACCGACTTCCAGCCGGGGAGGAGGACCGGGGCCTGGCCCGCACCCTCGGGCTTCCATCGCCGGCCCCAGCCGCCTCCTCCGCGCCGTCCCGGCTCCCACGGCCTCCGGGGGCCGGCTGCCGCCGGCGAGGCATCTCCGCGCTGGTCCGCCCTCCTGGCTAGCCCGCCCGGCAAACAGGGGCCCGCAAGCGCCCGAAGCGCCGTCCGCTGCGGCCCAACGCCGACGAAAAAACCCCCTGCTTCCACCGAGGAACAGCACGCTGTTCCTTCGGCGGCCAGACGCGAAAGAGGACGGGGCGCATGGGTACAGCCTATTTAAGGCCGCATGCCCCCCGCCCCTTGCCTGCCGCGCGCTGGCGCGGCCCGATGACGTCATCGGGAGCCGCGTCGCCAGCTGGGCGCCCCCGCGTCGTCAATGGCGGCCGCGCCGAGCCGCGGCCGCTCTTTCTCAGCTTTTTTACCATTGGGAAACCCCTGAAACATACTTCAGGTTTCAAGAAATCCCAGAAGTGGCATAATGGTGCAGAATGGGAAGCAGAGGTGTGTCCATGCCCACCCAGGGCCCCTCCCCTTCCCACCCCCTTTCAGGCCCATCATTGGCCAGTTTGGGAGGAAACGGGTCAACATGAGCATATATGGACATATCAAGATAAATAGTTAACACGTTTTTAAAACATAGAACAAGAATCAATTAGCTTATTTATTTATGTTTTATTTATGTTTAGAGTTCTATACCGCATGCTCCCAGAGAACGGGCTCGCGGCGGGGAAGTCTTTCAGGGGCATTAAGAAACCCCAGGGTTTCACGAAACTCTGGTTGAAAAGGCCTTCTGGCATCACTTCCAAGGCTTTTCAAAGCCTGAGGACTAGGTCATGGGCTATTCCATGGTCAAAACGCTGAGAAAGGCTGGCCTAGCTCATTGTACAAGCGGCCAGCCTACTACTACAGGGGGTCCCGGAACCTCAGAAGAGCTTTCCAAGGGGCCGTAGTCAAAAAAGGGTTGAGAGGGGCTGGATCAGATGGCTTGTATGGCCCCTTAGAATTCTATTGTTCCGTGACATACATAAAGATAACAATATAACAAGAGGGACAGCGGATCTACACCTAAGTTTCCAAATATCTCAAAACCGTTGGCAGAGTTTAAATTTGCAAAGAGAGGCTGTTTAAAAGAATAGGGTTTTTTTTTAAATAATCAAAAGAGAGACAAGAGAGAGTCCTAACGGCCTGTTCTGCAAGAGGGAGGAAGTGGGCTCAAATGAACAGAATGTTTCCAATTAAGCCAATCAGGACATGGGTGGAGAGGATTTGAAAATATACCAGGAAGTTCCTGATTTAAATATGCCCATTACCTATGCCACCAATGCCCCCCGTAGGACATTCTTTGTATCCTCTTGAGTCTTGCACACTGTAGATCAGGGGTAGTCAAACTGCGGCCCTCCAGATGTCCATGGACTACAATTCCCAGGAGCCCCCTGCCAGCGAATGCTGGCAGGGGCTCCTGGGAATTGTAGTCCATGGACATCTGGAGGGCCGCAGTTTGACTACCCCTGCTGTAGATCTTACTTCTATATGTCACACCTTCAAATAGAGTTCTAAATCCTTAATCCAGAGGTGGGCTTTTATATTCCCAGTGTTGTAATATGAGTCTTTTAGCTGCAGTAAGGGAAAGGAGAGTCCACATTCATTGACTACTCTTTAGCTTCCAATTTCTGGTGCACTTTGGCTGCTTTTGCCTGAGGCGGCCAATGGCCAAAGCAGCCAAAGTGCGCCGGAGCACACAAGCCTACAAGAGATGAGCAAGCAGTTTAAAAGTACATAAGGATCCACAAACATGCATGAACACAAAACCGTAATAGCATAATTGTGCTGGGTAACGTCATTGGTGGAGGGGGGGGGGGGATTGGATGCTTAGTTTTTAATGTTGTTATGTGTTAAATATTGTATTATTTTTATTTTGTTAGCCGCCGTGAGCTGGCTGGGCCAAGAACGGCAGCCTAGAAATCCAACAAATTATTAAACAAACAAATAAATAAAAGGAAATCTGAACGTCCCCCAACTTTTAATGTTGCAGCCATACAGGACTCCAATTCATGTCAGAGCCATGCTGTGGCCTGGCAAGTGGGGAGGAGAGTTAACACTTCTCCATATATTTAGTTCTATTGTTTTCTTCAAAACTGTGTTTTCTAAGTAGGGTCCCTAGGATGGCAAACGTCAAAACACTTCGAACATTAAAGCAGCATTCAAAATAATATAGGAAATTATTATTATTAAAACAAAAATATATGAACACATAAACGGAACACTAAGGGCTATTCCACATTCTAACTTTTCTTGCTCGTTAAGTTCCTCTGGCATAAAATCCTGCTGTGCAAATCGGAAGAGGTAGAGATTGTAAAATGTATTTGATTTAACATAATGTAAAATGTGTTTTAATGTTATTTATGACTGTATTTTATTGTTGATGTTACCTGCCCTAAGCCTCATGGGAAAGGTGGTCTACACGAATAAACATAACAACAACATACTTATTATAAAATGGTATAAGATTGAATTGACCACTAGAGGGGGCAAAATGCATGCAGATTGCACAACACTTCCCTCCAAAGAAACAGGAACTTACAAGCAAGGGAAATGAGAATGTGGAAAAACCTAAAATCAGGGAAGAGAGCATTAACAGTTATTGAGGGGATGTGTTGAACAAAACACAGTCTTCTGCTGGTAGAAGACAACAACAGAGACGGATGGGTGACTCTCCAGTGGGTGAGTTTTTTGTTCTGGAGTTTTCCTTCTGGTACTTAGCATTTATGCAGTACGTCTTCCAAAAATGTTAAAGCAACCAGGTTGCCAACTCTGGATTTGGAAATTCTTGAAGATTTGGAGGTTGAAAAGGGTGGTGGGGTTAGGATCAGGGAAAAGACCTCAGGGGGGTATAATCCCACAGAATCCGCCCTACAGAGAAACCATGTTTTCCAAGGGAACCGATCTCTGTCATCTGGAGATCATTTGGGATTGTATGGGATCACTGGAAGCTGGCAACCCTAGAAGGCAGAGAGTTCATGTGGGTATTTCTAAGCTATTTTAAATAGATGAATTTTAAAAATTTTAGCTAGGTTATTCATTGGATGGGCTTTTGAACTGCCGGATTCTTGTAAGCTGCCCCGAGGCCATTTGGAGAAGAGCAATCTAGTTTTGAGACGAGGTCTCCCTGCAAGTGGCCCATGCTCTTGGGTGTCCCAGCCTGTTGTCCCAATGGCGGCAGCCTGACTCCCAATCCAGGGATGCCACTGGACCTACTCGGAGTAGAATCCCTTTGTGAGCGTTGTGAACGCATCAACAGGGAGTAACTCCCTCTTTCTTCAACAGATCAAGTACTCAACTTCCAGAAATACGACACGGACATTCTCACCGACTTGAATACTCCCTATGATTATGAGTCCATTATGCACTACGGCCCGTTCTCCTTTTCCAAAAATACGAGTTTGCCGACCATTACCGCCAACATTCCTGAATTTAATGCCATTATTGGCCAACGGCTGGATTTCAGCAGCACTGACCTCAAACAACTCAATCAGATGTACAACTGTGGTAAGTCTGTATTGAGATGGAGACCTCAGAGATGCAACTGGAGCACAATTTTAACAAATCACTTAAAAATTGAAAATGGTAAACGAGGGATGATTTTCTGTCTCTTCTCTTCCTAAGAGTCAGGATTTTCATAGTATTTGCATCCCTGACTTGGATGGCACAGGGCTGGCCTGATCTTGTCATGTCTCAGAAGTGACCCACGAATAAAAGGACGGTTCAAAATTAATGTAACAGAAAACAGAACCTATCCTGGGCTATACAAAACAATTTCACAATGATATATGATTTAAATTCTGAGAGGAAAACTTGGTAAGAGCTTATTACTAAGGATTAATATTTTCAAATAATATTTTCAAATGGTAATAGGTTTACAAATTTTATAAATTTTAAAACAGTGTTATTTTATTCTAAATCCTTTTGAAGGACTCCATTAACAATACAATAGTTGGTAAGACTTGGCCCTTTAGTATAAGTTTTACAATAATAGCCAAAAAGCTTGCTTTTGATTTATATGTATATAAGGATACTTACAGAAACAATAACTGTATGTTTATAAAAATTATAGGAGGTATGTATTATTGCAGACTGGGATAACGACTGTGTTTAGATAAATATGTTCTCTTCTGTTTTGTAAAAATGGTTGATAAGCCTGTACTAATTGTATGCGTTTATATTTTAGAAAAACAACCACTGAGGAAAACCCAATTGAAAACGGTTCAATCTAGAGGCCGTTCTGGTTGTTCTAATATATATATATAAAAGAAGAGATAAGAAACGTTTATTTATATTCATTGTGAAATTGTTTTGTATAGCCCAGGATAGGTTCTGTTTTCTGTTACATGTCTCAGATATGAAGCAGGGTTGGCCGTGGTTAGTATCCAGATGGGCGCCCTCTGAGGAAGCCCAGGGTTGCTATGCAGAGGTAGAAAATGGCAAACCACCTCTGATAGTCTCCTCCCTTGAAACCCCTACCAGGTTGCCATAAGATGGCTGTGATTTGGTGGTATTTTCCACAACCATTTGGGCAGTGCCAAAAATTCATCAGCAGCACCAAATATCCATCATTGGTAAAGTGCCGAATATTCGCCATGCTGGCAGGGGCTCATGGGAACTGTAATCCATGAACATCTGGAGAGTCACAGTTTGGCCACCCCGGATCTAGTCTGTTCTCCATCAGAATAGATGAAAATGTAGTCTTCATCGATTTTACCAGCATAAGAACCTTCGAGGTAGGTTAGGTGGAGAGAGCGATGAGTCCAACATCACCCAGTTTTTGTCATGGCTGGGTGAAGATTTGAACCTTGGTCTTTCAGCTCCTTGTCCCACAGCCTCGCCATTATACAGCACTGAATAATATCCCCCCCCCCGTGTTGCTGGAGGTGGGGCTGAGGGTGAGGCACTAGCTTGAGGGATAGGGATATTCAGCTTGGGAACGTCTTGACCTGTAGTCACCAGGGGTAGGGTTGCTGGCTCTGAGTTCGGAAAGACCTGGAGATTTGTAAGGTGGATCCTGGGGAGGGGAAGGTTTGAGGAGGAGAGGGACTACATCAGTGTTCTGGAGTCCACCCTCTAAAACAGCCATTTTCTCCAGGGGAACTGATCTTTGTCATCTGGAGACCAGTTGTAATTCTAGGAGTCTTCTAAGCACTACCTGGAATCAGGCAACCCTAACTATGGGGCAGCAGCATTATAGTAAAGTCTGTCGTATTCCTTCTTACTTTCCATTGGTTTCTTCTCCCTAGCAAGACCGCTCCTGCTTTTGGACCAATGCGATTTTGAGTCAGCTGATATTTGCGGTCTGGTTCAGAAAGTGAGAGATTATGATACCTGGCTTCACGTAAAGAGCAACTCCAGGGATCAAGATCATACATTCAGTGGAGTGTGTAAAGGTAATTTCCATCCCGAAAGCTGGTTCCTGACGTTCCATCACAACTTAGCATGACCTCCCTGGGAGCTGGTTGAACATCCAACCTCATAGTGACTGCTCCTTGGCCCCAGATTGACACTCAGAGGGGCCAATCAGAAACCGCTGCGTGGCTCCCAATTGGCCCCTTCTAGTTTTTATCCTGGACTCGCCCCGTCCTTTTCTCCACCCACAGCCCTTACTGCTTTATTCCTACCGCGGAGCAGTTACAGATCATAGGCAAGGCCATACACAAGGAAGGAGGGATTGGAGGATTTACCCCTGAAAAAAATTAAATAAAAGAAAGTTTTACTCAATGACTCCATGAAAATCTAGTAACAATAGTACGAGGTAGAAAAATGATAGAAAAAATGAAGGAAAGTTTCATGAAAGGTTCGGAATGGCCCATTATGCACGGCCGCCGAAACGGCGATTTCGGGTCACATGGAAAACGCGGAGGGGGAAGACGCGACGCATACCGGTTATACACGGGGCGGGGCGCGACGGCGGCAAAACCCAGAGTAACCGATTATGCACGCGGCGATCCGGGCGCCGCTTCTGGTTGCGCCCCGGTCACCCGGAAGCTGCGCTTTCTTCCGCGTTTCACTGACGCGGCTTTTTCGGCGGCATGCACCGAAGCTGCAGCTGGTTGCAGCCGGCTCCGTGCGTTATCCGTGATTTTAGTCGCCGCCATTCCACCCCGAATGTGCGCTAAAACCCCCGTGCATAATGGGTCAATGTGTTGCATCTCCACCATTTTAAAACTCCTGTGCACAGGCCTGGTCAATGGGGTTAATATAAAGGCTCCTAAGCCAGTTAATGTAGGTGTTAATATAAAAAGTGTTGATATTAAAGCTCCTATAATCTGTGGACCCTCCCAGTACGGTAAGAACGGACAAAGAAAATGTTCTATGACTAGACGTGAGCAATTCAGCTTAGATAAGATGGAAAGTACTTTTCCGACTTATTCAAGTCAAATCAAATATTCCATTAGTTTAAACCAGCCGAATTAGAGAAGCCCAAATAGATTTGGACTTGGTTGATTCATTGGTTGAGCCTGGCTGAATTTCAAATGGTGATGTGTCCTTTGGCTGATTTGGATTATGCTCAAATCAATTCCAGCTGAATCGGTTAAGTTCCCAACACAAGGTTAGGGTTACAATCATTGTGGTTCAGGATGGGTAATTTTCTGCTTTAGTGGAAGGGTTAGGGATGGGCAAGACACTGTGATGTGGTTGGGAAAGTCCATGGGATGTATAAATATTTTTTTCACATTATTTTACGTGTGAAAATAAGTAAAGGCATAGGGATATTCATCCGTTTTAGTTCTCAATTTAGGGTGAGGGTTAGAGTAGTTATGGTTCAGGGTGTGTAGTTTTCTGGTATAGTGGAAGTGTAAGGGCTGGGGAAGACACAATGAGGTGGTTAGGCTAGGTCATGGGATGTATAAATGTTTTTTCACATTATTTTACATGTAGACATTATGTAACGGAATAGAGATTTTTATCCGGTTGAGTTCTTAATTTAGGGTTAGGATTAACAAAGTTATAGTCCAGGGTGTGTAGTTTTCTGGTTTAGTGGAAGCGCTAGGGCTGCAGAAGATATTGTGATGTGGTTGGGCAGGCCATTGGATGCACCAATATTTTTTCACATTATTTTACATGTAAATCGTATGTAAAGGAAAAGGGATTTTCACCTGGTTAAGTTCTCAACAGGGTTAGGGTTAGAGTAGTTGTGCTTCAGGGTGGGTGATCTTCTGCTTTAGTGGAAGTGTTAGGGCTGGGAAGACACTGTGACATGGTTCAGAAAGCCCATGGATTGTATCAATATATCTTTCACATTATTTTACATGCAAACGGTATGTAAAGGAATAGGGATTTTACCCGGTTAAGTTCTCAACTTAGGGTTAGGGTTAGAGTAGTTGTGCTTCAGGGTGGGTGATCTTCTGCTTTAATTGAAGTGTTAGGGCTGGGAAGACACTGTGACATGGTTCAATATATCTCTCACATTATTTCACATTATTTTACATGGTATGTAAAGGAATAGGGATTTTACCCAGTTAAATTCTCAACTTAGGGTTAGGTTTAGAGTAGCTATGGTTCAGAGTGTGAAATTTTCAGGTTTACTGTAAGTGTTAGGGCTGGGAAAGATACTGTGCCATGGTTGGGAAAGTCCATGGGAACTATATATGTTTTTTCACATTATTTTACATCTAAAAAGTATGTTAAGGAACAGGGATATTCATCCAGTTTGGTTTTCAATTTTGGGTTAGGGTTACAGTAGTAATGGTTCAGGGTGAGTAGTAATCTGGTTTACTGGAAGTGTTAGGGCTGGGGAAGGCACAGTGAAGTGGTTAGGAAAGGCTATGGGATGTAGAAGTATTTTTTCACATTATTTGAAATGTAAAAATTATTTAAAGAAATAGGGATTTTCACTAGGTTAAATTCTCGATTTAGGGTTTGGGTTCGAGTAATTATGGCTAAGGGTGCGTAGTTTTCTGGTTTAGTGGAAGCATTAGGGCTGAGGAAGACACAGCAACGTGGTTGGGAAAGGCCATGTGATGTATACATATTTTTCACATTATTTTACATGAAAAAATTATGTAAAGGAATAGGGATTATTATCCAGTTAAATTCTAATCTTAGGGTTAGCGTTAGAGTAGTCATGGTTCAAGGTGGGAAGTTTTCTGGCTTATTGGAAGCGTTAGGCCTGCGGAAGACACTGTGACATGGTTGGGAAAGGCCATGGGATGTACCAATATTTTTCACATTATTTTACGTGTAAATTGTATGTAAAGGAATGGGTATTTTCACCCAGTTAAGTTCTCACCTTAGGGTGAGGGTTAGAGCAGTTATGGTTCAGGGTGGGTAATATTCTGGTTTATTGGAAGTATTAGGGCTGGGGAAGACATTGTGACATGGTTCAGGAAGGCCATGAGATGTATAAATGTTTTTTTTCACATTATTTTACACATATAATGTTCAGTGTAAACCACCCAGAGCTGCAAAGAAATGGGCAGTATAGAAATCTAAATAGCTAGCTAGCTAGAAAGATGATAGATAGATAGATGATAGATAGATAGATAGATAGATAGATAGATAGATAGATAGATAGATAGATAGATAGATAGATAGATAGATAGATGATAGATAGATAGATAGATAGATAGATAGATAGATAGATAGATAGATAGATAGATAGATAGATAGATAGATAGATAGATAGATAGATAGATAGATAGTATGGCCAGGAAATGGCCTAATTCCCCCCTTCCCCCTCCCCGTTTGCTTTCTTAGTTATAGACTCCTAATCAATCAAGGTATGAGGGTACGTCATGTAGGCTACAGAGTAATTATTGCCACAGAGCAATATTGCTGATAGAAACTGATAAGCATTTCTGAAGTTGGTGGACCTGGTAGGAAGTTTTCTCCTTCCATTTTCACCATGACAATGGAAGCAGATTTATTTCATACATCGATGTTATAAATATATGTTACCTCTACCAGTTTATTCACTGTGGAATCGTTCTAATAATTCTATGATATCTATCCCCATCTCCTAGAAGGATAGTTCTCAGTAGTCTTGGGAGAGGAGGTAGGGGTGCCATGTCCCTTGGGGCAGTCAGTAGGGGATGGAGGGGGACTTACCAGGAGTGCAAGGTGGCCCAGGATACCTCACTGGCACCAGAAATGACATCATGGCAACACTCTGGTATTTGGGCAAAAACTCTATAGTCAACATGGTTTCTACCACTGAGTTTTTGCCTAAATACCAGAGTGTCATCAGATATTGCCCACATGATGACACCACTTCTGTTCCCTGCTGGAAGTGACATTGTAGCCTGAGCCTTCCTCTTGTTCCTGATAAATTCCCCTGCCAGCCAGCTGGTTGGTAGCAGGGGGCCCACCTGCACGGGCTGCAGGGGTAGGAGATTCCTTGCCTCCAACAGGAGGCTGGCAACCCTACGAAGGGGACCATGCTCAAAAGTGCTCAGATTGTCAAAACTGGAGAGCCCCTGATATATAAAGCATTCACAGTATTGTTACGGCAACAAAAATGAAAGAGCAGAGTGCATGGGGGCTCCACATAGAGAGGTTTAAACCCTTTGGTTGATGGAAGAGACCCAGAGTTGGGCTCCAGGGACTGGAAGAAGCTTTCCATCTTCACCGAGTGTAGGGGTAGTATGCAGGCCAGTGTATCCCTATGGGAGAGATTTGGTGTCACAAACTAAGGCTACTCTCTCATAGGAGACAAGACAACTGAGACATTCTTAATTAAAAAGAGTTCAAAATATATTGTATCCAAGAGGGTACATCTGGAAGCTTCAAGGCTTGTCCAGACCTAGGATACATATAGAAACCCTTCCTGCTCCCATCAACGCTTCAGTTTCCCGCTAGTTGCTCTTCCCACGGTGGATAGACTTTTATCTTCAAAGTACAGTTAGAACAAAGCGAAAGCTATACTTTTTACACCTAGTAGCCCAAAGATGGCCAGAACTATTCACTAGAGTCCTAACATGCCAGACAAGGAACAGCGTTATGAAGGACACTCTCTGTTTCCTGGGAACAGGCTCTGCTGTGTACATGTGGGCTGAGAGCTTAGCGAGGAGTCACAGGGGAGAGAAGGAGGGATGTAAAAGAAGAACAGGAAAACAACAGATGAGACCAATGGTTCTTGGGGCTTTGGTTCACCTATTACTGGCATACATGGCATGGAGTGAGGTATGACATGACAGGTGGTTTAGAAATATAATAACAATAGCAACAACAACAACAGCCTTGCGCTGGATACGCTCCTTCCTCCAGAACCGGACCCAGAGAGTTGCAGTGGGGGATGAGCTCTCGCGCCCTTATGGACTCCCTTGTGGGGTCCCACAGGGCGCGGTTCTCTCCCCCACACTATTTAACATCTTCATGCACCCTCTGGCCCAGCTGGTATGGAGTTTTGGGTTGGGCTGCCATCAGTACGCTGATGACACCCAGCTCTATCTCCTCATGGACGGCCACCCAGACTCCCCCCCGGAACCATTCGCCAGATGTTTGGAAGCAGTGACAGAATGGTTTGAGCAGAGTCGCCTGAAACTCAACCCCTCCAAGACGGAGGTCCTGTGGCTGGGAAGTAGGGGGCGGGAACAGGAAGCGCATTTACCCACCCTGGCAGGGGCGCATCTTACCATCGCGTCCCAGGCCAGAAACTTGGGTGTGACCATTGATGCCTCCCTGACTATGGAGGCGCAGGTCAGGAAAGTAGCCGGCCAGGCATTTTTCCATCTTCGCCAAGCCCGGCTACTAGTACCCTACCTGTCCCCCGAACACCTGGCCACTGTGATCCATGCAACGGTCACCTCCAGATTAGATTTCTGTAACTCGCTCTACGCGGGCCTATCCCTGTCTCTGATCCGGAAACTCCAGCTGGTACAAAATGCAGCTGCTAGGGTCCTCACCGGCACACCTTGGAGGGCCCACATCCAGCCTGTGCTGAGGCAGCTGCACTGGTTACCAATTGCTGTCCAGATCCGGTTCAAGGTTCTGGTTCTAACCTTTAAGGCTTTACGCGGGCTGGGACCCACATACCTGAGGGACCGCCTAGTGCCCTATGCCCCCCGCAGGGCTCTGCGCTCTGCGAGTGAGAATCTTCTGGTCGTTCCCGGCCCTAGGGAAGCACGCCTAGCCTCGACCAGGGCCAGGGCCCACCTGGTGGAATGAGCTCCCGGGTGAGCTGCGGGCCCTGCGGGACCCTTTAACGTTCCGCAGGGCCTGCAAGACGGAGCTCTTCCGCCAGGTCTATGGTTGAGGCTGGGGCTGCCGGGGTACATCGACTGCTCTCCCCCGGGCTTCTTGAACATCGTTGACCTCCTTCTCCTCCACCCCTCCTTTTTTAGGAATGGGGGTAGGAAGGGGATCTTATTATTGTGCTGCCATGTTGTGACATTTTAAAGTCTTTTAATGGGAGTTTTAATGGGTTTTTTAAGACATTGTAACCCGCCGCGAGCCATTTGGGAGTGGCGGGAAATAAATCGAAATACTAATACTAATACTACTACTACTACTACTACTACTACTACTACTACTAATAATAATAATAATAATAATAATAATAATAATAACAACAACGATATTCTCATAAGCCAGCACGACCTATACATGATGTCCCTGTAGTTGCACTAATTTGAGATTAAGCAGAGATGTCCGCGATCTTATTTGCAGACGATGGCTCCTTCATGTTCTTCAACACCAGCTCTAGAGATGCCAAAGAAACAGCCATCTTGAAATCTCGCATTCTGTACCCGAGGAGGATGCAGCAGTGCCTCGAGTTCTTTTTTAAAATCACCGGAAGCCCCGATGACTGGCTTGCCGTCTGGGTGATGAAGGATGATGGCGCCGGAAACATTCGCAGTCTGGATAAACTGAAAACATTTCAAGGTTATTCTGAAAGTGGCTCAGAAATCTCTCTCTCTCTCTCAGACATACACACACATTGTCAAGGTTTTACATAATTTGGGCCTCTGAGTACAACAGACCAGATGGCTTTCCTTATTTATGGATGTAAATATAGGGGCCAAGGGACCAAGCCCTATGAAGATAGGTTGAGGGACTTGGGAATGTTCAGCCTGGAGAAAAGGAGGTTGAGAGGGGACATGATAGCCCTCTTTAATTATTTGAAAGGTTGTCACTTGGAGGAGGGCAGGATGCTGTTTCTGTTGGCTGCAGAGGAGAGGACACGCAGTAATGGGTTTAAACTTCAAGTACAACGATATAGGCTAGGTATCAGGAAAAAAATTTTCACTGTCAGAGTAGTTCAGCAGTGGAATAGGCTGCCTAAGGAGGTGGTGAGCTCCCCCTCACTGGCAGTCTTCAAGCAAAGGTTGGATACACACTTTTCTTGGATGCTTTAGGATGCTTTGGGCTGATCCTGCGTAGAGCAGGAGGTTGGACTAGATGGCCTGTATGGCCTCTTCCAACTCTATGATTCTATGTCCCCGTACCACTTTTTCATCCAATGAAAGGCCTCCAGCATCCTAGCCTGGGAAAAAATGCAGAAGGGTCCCCAACATTTTAAGCTTGTGGGCATCTTTGGAATTCTGGCACACTGGGGTGGACACAGCCACAAAATGGCTGCCACAAAACAGCTGCTGCAGGAGGCAGAGCCACAAAATGGCGGCCGCAGCTTATCTTCAGTTATACAGTGAAGATCTTTGTGCCATAGCAACAGCTGCCACCAAAGCAACATTAAAAAAAATCTGCACAGGCAATAAAATCAAGAAAGCCACCTTGGTGTAGTGGTGAAGATTTGTGGCCTCTAATCTGGAGAACCGGGTTTGATTCCCCACTCCTTCACATGCAGCCCACTGGGTGCCCTTGGGTCAGTCACAGTTCTCTCTGAGCTCTCTCAGCCTCTACTATCTCACAGGGACTCTGCTATGGGGAGAAGGGAAGACTATTGTAAGCCGCTTGAGATTCCTTCGGGTACAGAAAAACTGTGTACAAAAAAAAAAAGCTTAAAATAGCCTATGGCAAATCAGAAGCATTGATGGGCAAAAGCGTTACCTAACCCTGCCCACTCCCTAAAAACATTTGACAGGCACCAGTAAAGATGTGAACCGACACAATGGCACCTATGGGCACCATGTCAGGTTCACTGGTCCCTCATATTCTTGCCCCCAAAACTCCTCTCCAACTTACCCCAAATGGAAGAATGTCACATTTTGATGTGACTGCTAACATCACCTGGAAGTGATTTTAGCACATTGAGGGGTGATGATGCTCTAGTTTTGGGACAAAGCTCTACTGTTAGAAGCAAGGTCTACCATAGAGTTTTGCCCCAAAGCCAGAGCGTTGCTCCCCTGACACCTCCAACATACTGATGTCACTTGCAGATGATGTCAGCATGTTGCATTGTTCCCAGAAAGCGCTCACCCATCTCCCACTGGCAGTGCTGGTGGACTTGACAGCCCTAGCATCATGGTGTGTGCCTCTGCCTTCGATGATTGGTCTTTCATGGCCAGTGCCTCTCCAGGGTCTCATGGATACTTCTTTTACATCACCCACTGCCTGAGACTTTTAATCTGAAATTCCGAGGATTGAACCTGCATGCACAATAGATGTTTGGCCACTGGGACATGGCCCCGTACTCTGTTCAATAAATACACATGAAATGTTTAGAAAAGGCTATGCTAATAGTGGCCACATGTATAAATCACCTTGTCCACCTTTTATAGGAGAAGGTAATAAGAACTGGAAAATTGCCCACGTGCCCCTGAAAGGTCAAGAAAGGTTCAGGTATATCTTCCAAGGGCAAAAAGGTCACTTCAATCGCTCATCTGGAGGTATTCACATCGATGACATCACCATCAGTGAAACTCGGTGCCCAAATGCCGTGTGGCATATCAATAACTTCTCTCATTTCCTTGATGGCAGTCCTCTGGGCTACACCATGCTGAGTCCCCGTTTTTATAGTCCTGAAGGTTACGGTATAGCTCTAAGTCTCACTCCCCGAGTCTTGGGGAGCTTTTGCTCTAAACCCTGCACCAGCATTTCTCTTCACTTGATCAGCGGAGAGAACGATGGCATTCTTGAATGGCCGGCTCTAAACCGACAGGCGACCATCACTGTGCTTGACCAGCATGCTGATGTCCGGAAGCGGCTGTCCATAGAAAGGAGCTTCACAACCGACAAGACTCAGGTTTTGAAAGGTATGTCCTCTCAGGACAGCTCTGACAGAGAAAGCCAGCGTGAAATAGAAGTGTGCTTCTATTTATCAGCAGGGATGGCTGAAAATTACTTTCCTGTTCCACAGAAGTGCATAACACTGAATGTATGGAAGATACTAGGAGTAAGAATCTGTTGATTACTCCCAATAAGTAGACTTCGTTTGAAGAAAATCTGTTTATTGAAAAGATGACAAACTTAATATCACAGGGTCCTTGCTAAGACTAAAGATACTAACTAAATGGGCCTTTATCTACCTTTCGCCCTTGATCTCCCCCCACGCCAAAAGTTTTGGGGGCAAATGTTCCTTGTTGACAAAATGGACAGTCTTCTGCCCAGCATCTTGGTTGTTGCTCAAGGTCCCCAAGAAGAGATAGTTCCCAGACGCAGGACAGTGGGGGCAGGGAGCATAGGCTCCAGGCTTGCTACATTCACACCTACCCAGAAAAATAACCAGGACTGGAGGTGAAAAGACCAGGCTACAGATCAAAGGGCTACAGAAGATGCATGCATATGAACAGTAGGAAGATGCATGCTTGTGAATAGGATAATATGACAAAAGGATAAATCATATTTTTGACACTAGGGGCAGGAGTGCTTAAGGATTCCCAGGGCCTGTAGCATCAGAGCCAATTTAAGAATTTACAGGGTTCAAGAAGAGTGTAATTGCAGTAGAAGCAGTGAGACTGGGGGCAAAGGAGCTCCCTATAGTGGAAAGGGGTATCACTTCAAAAGAGAAAGGGGGGGGATGAGAGGCTATGGGCCCTGGTCGATGGGGGAAGGCACTGTGCGGGGCCCCTGGAAGCACAGGGCCCATAACGTGTGGTACATGGATAAACTGGCCCTGGCTAAGGGCCCATTTTGTGTAGCTGGGACAATTTAATTTGTGCTGTCTTAGAAGAGAAAAGTTATTTTCTAATATGTGGGGAAAGTTGTACAAATAACCACCAGCCTGTTTTTTTTTTTTTAACAGAATGAGGTCAGGTGGGCGGTATTTTGCTCCTTTTTTAAAGGCAACCCCGAATATGATGATCTGCAGAGAGTTTATGTACTCTACTAGAATGACCATAAGTGTTACATAATCTGTGGTATCTTGCAGGGAGAAAAAAAACTTCAAGGTGGAGAAATCCCACTACTCATGGAATATTTGACCCTACATGCAACTGTAGAAAAAGTCAAGGCTGGGGATGGAGAAATTTTGTATCACATGAACAATTAAGGCAAAGGAATTATCTGAAAAATGATGTCCTTATTATCTTTGTAGACTTCGAAGGTATGGAAATCTTATCTTTATAAGCTTTCGTTGTATTCATATTTTGCTAAGGGCTAAGTGGGCGGAGAGTGGGCAGGGCCTGCCTGGGCGAGGGGCCAATTGGAAGGCACAAAACGCCTTCCAATTGGCCCAGCACCGGGACAGACAGCAGTTCTAGCCAATTGGGTGAGGGCAAAATCTAGGCCTATCTCACAGGGTGTCTGTTGTGGAAAGAGGAAGGGAAGGCAATTGCAAGTCTGCTGGATCAGGGGTAGTCAACCTGTGGTCCTCCAGATGTCCATGGACTACAATTCCCATGAGCCCCTGCCAGCGAATGCTGGCGGGGGCTTATGGGAATTGTAGTCCATGGACATCTGGAGGACCACAGGTTGACTACCCCTGTGCTGGATGACCTTGAGTTCTCTCAGAGGTCTCTCAGCCCCACCTACTTCACAGGGTTGTCATAGGGAGACGGAAGGAATGCAATTGTAAGCCACTTTGAGATTCCTTTGGATAGTAAAAAGTGGAGTACAAAAATCTAGCTTTTCTTTTTCTTCATCTTCATCCAACATCAACATTTAAAATCAATTAGCATTATTTGACACCGTGCTAATTTTCATTCTCTCTCTCTGTTTTTTGGTTACGCTTTAAAATAAACTGACCCTGGGGATACCAGTTTCCATTTGCTTCCTGACTGACAGCACCTCCCATGTTATCGCTCCCTGCCCGTTTCTCTCTTTGGACCAGACATAACTTATCTCAAGAACTCTGAACAATCCCTTCTGCAAACCTGGCGGTCTTTTCCACGCCTCCCTTCAGTTCGGAGGAAAAGGCTGGCCCCGCCGGGAGACAAGCTGACCACCCTGAGCGAACCATGTGACCCAAATCCATGCCAAAACGATGGTGCCTGTGTCAACGTCCAAGGAGCAGCAAATTGCAGGTATCTGAGGGCCTCGCTCCAATGATTAGGCCCTATGATTGTGTAGGATCAAACACTAGGAACAGAAGTCCTTTGTGACGGAACCGCCCCAGTTTTGCCTTGCAGCCTTGGTTCCGCCTTGCCCACCCCCTATTCTGGCTGGCTGCCAACTCCAGGAGGGTGGCAAAAGGAACTCTTTCTGGGTAACACACACTACCGCCACATGGATGTGGTACAGGGCCACAGCAGGGAGAACCAGGATTCCATGGTGCCCCTTTCACTCCTGTCTGGAAATCAGGACATGGATCATCTGTGTTATGTTGGAACCTATGGCCAATTGATACTAGAAGAGTTTGAGGAACAAGGAGAAATTAATTTCATAATATAGCAGAGAGTCATGGTTTGGCCACCCCTAGCCTAGTCTTACTCTCTGTTCACTCCACCATACCAGATTTGTGGCCTCTCTTTTGACCTCACTTTAATATTATCACCGCGGCATCTTTAGAGACGCTCTTGATTACTATAGGAGACATTCCTTTCTCTGCAAGCCGCCATGACCTGTCAGACTGAGGATAACCACGGATGCATCTCATGACCTGACATTTCTCCCTGGTATTTATCCACAGGTGTGCCACAAGCAAGATATTCTTCTACACGGGCGAGAGATGCCAGGCAGTGCATATTCATGGGAGCGTCCTTGGAATGCTGGCTGGCATAGCTGCTGGAACCATTATACTCACCATAGTTATGATTTCTATGCTAGTTGAGGGAGAAAATGCTTTTCCAGAGCCATCCTGAGCACTGTCTTAGGATACAACTGCCAGAGCCTCAGTTTGGGCAGGCATTCCCCAATCTGAGTTCCTGTAGTCCATTACTATGTAAAAATCAATACACAATACTGTTAAGCTCTAAGATTCACTGGAAACTCTATGAAAAAACTCTATGGTAAACTATAGAGTTTCTTGTGATTCCTAGAGCTACCCATTGTTATATTTGGAAGTGACATCATCACACTTGTGATGCTCCTGTCCCACACCATTTCCCCACCCCTCCATGTAGGATTAGGGTGATATTGTAACTACTGACAACTATGTTGTAACTGCAGTTTTCTTTTGACAATTTTAAAGCAGGAGTACCCAACTTTTTAAAAGCTTGTAGCCACTTTTGGAGCACCTATGGGGTGGTGGGTCCAGCTGAAAAATGGTTGCCACCAGAGATGGAGCCAACCACCAAATTCCAGGGAGTGTCATAAATCTTCACTCTAATAGCGATTAGGATTTGATTATAAATTATACATCAGACAAAATTGTAAACATCGATAGAATATAAAAATACGGGAACTGTGAAATGACCCATTTGTTTAAATAAAGCTTTCCATTTTCTTGAGGGCAAGAAGCAAAATTTTGCATTTGAAACGGCCTTGGTCCTGTCATCCAGAAGGAATTTTAGCAGGCGCCACTCTGCATATTTCCAAAGACTTAAAATGAGAAAGGGCAGGCATTATCCTTGTTTTTCATGAAACCCCGGGGTTTCTTGATGGTCCCGGAAAGGTTTCCCGAATGGGTGGGAATTAATTCATTTTTTAATATATTTTTAAAATTTGTTAAACATTCATCGGGTCATATGACCGTATGTGGTCCTATTGCCCCACCCACCTCTGCCCAAATGGCCAATAGCCAGCCTAGAAAGAGGAAGGAACCCAGGTGGGAGTGGCCACAGCTCTGCTTCCCAACCATATTCTTCATGATCTTCTGGGGCTTCTCGAAACCTGAAGAATGTTTCAGGGGTTTCTCAAGGGTTAACGAAAATTGAGAAACGGCTGCCTTCAGTTTGTTTCTTTGTGCTTCATATAGTGTCCAGTGAAGCAAGTTACGGGAGGTCGTCTCCACTATGTCTGCACAGAAGCAGGATCTCAGAAGTAGAGGCTGCTGGTGATCCCTCCCATACAATACTGCCCATCCCTGCCGTAGAAAAAGCTAATCTAATTCTAACTCTCCTACATTTTAGGCAGGAGCTCTAACAGGATTCCTTTCCAAATGAACTTGCTATTTAAAAAAAATCCTTTTATCCATCTTCAATCATGCAGTGAAGATTCTTGGGCTTTGTCAGCAGCTGTTGCCAAAAGCAGTTTTTAAAAATCTCTGCAGCCCCTGGACACTCCAGTGGCTAACCAGGAGCCTGTGTAGCAAAAGCCCTGTTTGGTCTGCTCACTGTCTAAAAAGAAGAAGAAGAAGAAGAAGAAGAAGAAGAAGAAGAAGAAGAAGAAGAAGAAGAAGAAGAAGAAGAAGAAGAAGAGTTGGTTCTTATATGCCGCTTTTCCCTACCCGAAGGAGGCTCAAAGCGGCTGACAGTCACCTTCCCATTCCTCTCCCCACGGGTGAGGCTGAGAGAGCCCTGATATCTCTGCTCGGTCAGAACAGTTTTATTAGTGCCGTGGCGAGCCCAAGGTCACCCAACTGGTTGCATGTGGGGGAGCACAGAATCGAACCTGGCATGCCAGATTAGAAGTCCGCACTCCTAACCACTACACCAAACTGGCTCTCAGTTTGACTTAGCAAGTGCCAGGAAGACTTAGCAAGTGCCAGGAAAGCAGCCAGTAGCTTCTGTGGTGCCCATGGGCACCGCGTTGGGGACCCCTGCCTTAAGCGTATAACACGGATGCCATCCCATCCTCCATTCCACTTAGGCACAGGTTAATTGCATTTATTTGTTACACAGAATGGGGGGCGGTGGGGGGGCGGAAGAAAGATTACCGTGTGAAGTCGCCTGATGGTACCCTACCTCTCTTGAAAGCAGGACATTCAATGATAATTTCAGAGGTGTAGCCATGTCGGTCGGTGTGGCAACAGAACAGAACCCAAGTCCTTAAAGGCTCATGCAATTTATGCCAGAGTAAGCTATTATGAAGAGCCTCTTGTGGCGCAGAGTGGTAAGGCAGCCGTCTGAAAGCTTTGCTCATGAGGCTGGGAGTTCAATCCCAGCAGCCGGCTCAAGGTTGACTCAGCCTTCCATCCTTCCGAGGTCGGTAAAATGAGTACCCAGCTTGCTGCTGGGGGGTAAACGGTAATGACTGGGGAAGGCACTGGCAAACCACCCCGTATTGAGTCTGCCATGAAAACGCTGGAGGGCGTCACCCCAAGGGTCAGACATGACTCGGTGCTTGCACAGGGGATACCTTTTTTTAAAGCTATTATGACACGAAGCTCCTATCTTCAGAGATGATGGAAGGTCCCTTTGTAACAGTCCTACATACTTAAAACCACAAGCAATGGAGGGGTAGAAATGGGGGGGAGTGTTACAAAGAAAGGCTGGTCTGAAAGGCTGGGGCTCCCCCTCGGCATGGCACTGCGGAGCTGCTGCTGGTGACGCCCCCCCAAGCGGGCGGTGGGAAGTCAGGGGCACCAGCGGGAAAGAAAGTGGAACAAGGGCTCAGGCGGCGTTGACGTCCCTTGGCAAAAGACTGCCCCCTACGGGCCTCAGTAAAATTGTCAAGCGTAGACCAGTCCCCGGTGATCAAAAGGTTGGGGACCACTGCTCTAAAATGTATTTATGGCGTGCGTTTCGAATCCGGGTTCCCGTCTCTGGACTCTAGTGGTGAGGGGAGGGAAGGAGGAGAGAAGGAAGGCCTGTTTCAGTGTTTCTGGGTGCTTACGTTATACTCAACTGTACGCCTGGTGGAAGAGCGCCCTTCTCCTGGCCCTTCAGATAGGGCCCCGATCTCCACTGGCTGCTCATTCCACCAGGTTGGAGCCAGGACCAAAAAGGCTCTGGCGCTGGTTGAGGCCAAAGGCTCCACCAACAAGTTGGAATTAGCAGAGCATCGAGCACCAGGGAGCTTAACTGTGCCGCTCAGGGCAAGCTATTAAAACAGGGCCATTCCCATTCGGTACTTTAAAAGGATTAGAATAACAATTCATTTAGCCCTTGTGCAAGCAGCTTTTATTGAGTTTCATCATAAATATGTATATTTACATGTATACAGAAAAAAAGAAATCTGCTTCATATCAGTGTAAATGATCATTCTTCTATCTATAGTACAAAAATAAAGTGCTTCTCTTTGGTTGAGGGGCAGTTCACAAGGCAGAAAGTGGGCCCCCGGGGGTAGAATTCTGTTCAACAGTGGGGGGTGGAATAATATACAAACATTCTGGGGCAGGAAGTGTACTTGAGCATCCATAGCTGCATGCACAGCCACTTATTTGAACTCACTGGAGATATTTTGGGAGTGGGTACAGTTCAGCCCCCATCTGCGGCCACTCATTGGCTAGTTGGCAGTGATTACAACTGGATCCAGGCCAAAATGACCCCAGGGGCTGTTTTCTTATTGTACGGCGTGTGTGTAGTGTAGCCAGGAGAACCGAGGCAGCCAGCCAAGGGATGTTCGGAGGTGGTCTGCCATTGCCTGTCAGGATCCCTCATGTTCCTTGGAGGGACTCCATCCAAATCCTTGGAGGTCTCCCAACCGAATACCTGCCAGAGTTGGCCCTACTTAGCTTTCGAGATCGAATGGGATCGGGGTGGCCCGGACTGTCCAGCTGAGGGTTACCTCATGGACCAGTGGGAACAACGGTGTCCAGCATCCGACCACATAGGGCTTGGTTCTAGCACAAATGGGGTCTCCCTATTCGGTGTCCACAAGGCATGTGGAACATCGAAGTCATAATATGCCACATCAATGCATCACAACAGTTTGTGGCCAAGGCTGGGGCAAAATTTCCGTTATTCACACATTCTTCCTGATTGCTTTCTCTGGAAAGGAGCAATGCCCTGAGGCCTTTCGGAAAAGACAGGCGTCTGCACTATCAGGTCAGCAAAGAATACGCTTTGGAGGTGTTTTCGGAAGACGAAGAGGTTGATTCCGTAGAAGAGACTTGGTATTTTCCTGTAAAACAAAAGCGAAACGACATTTAGAAAGGACTGTTCGGTGATACTCTCTTCTGTGATAAACTAAATTATGTAAGAGCAGGTTCAGAAGGACAGCTGTGTGGGTCTGCAGCAGAACAGCTAGATTTGAGTCCAGTAGCAAATTAGAGACCAACAGGATTTCCAGGGTATGAGCTTTCAAGAGTCTAAGCTCCCTTCGTTAAATAGGTGGGAACGCAATCTTATACAGTGCTATTTTCATTTCAATCGAAGAAGAAGAAGAAGAAGAAGAAGAAGAAGAAGAGTTGGTTCTTATATGCCACTTTTCTCTACCCGAAGGAGTCTCAAAGCAGCTTACAGTCGCCTTCCCTTTCCTCTCCCCTCAACAGACACCCTGTGAGGTGGGTGAGGCTGAGAGAGCGCTGATATCACTGCTCAGTCAGAACAGTTTTATCAGTGTTGTGGTGAGCCCAAGGTCACCCAGCTGGCTGCATATGGGGGAGTACAGAATAAGAATAACCCCACACTGCTTTGCTCTGCTAGAAACATATTATTGCCTATGGCCCAGGGATTCCCAACCAGGGGTCCATAGCCTTTCCCCGCCTGTCCTTATGGCCCAGTCACAAGCTAGAGAACCAGCCACTTCCATTGTGCCCCCTTTCCCCTCCCAAGCATGAGTGAGTTCTCTTGTAGTTTCTGAATCCGGGAGAGGGCGGGAGCCTGCATGCCTAAAAGGTAAAGGTCAAGGTATCCCCTGTGCAAGCACCGAGTCATGTCTGACCCTTGGGGTGACGCCCTCTAGCGTTTTCTTGGCAGACTCAATGCGGGGTGGTTTGCCAGTGCCTTCCCCACTCATTACCGTTTACCCCCCAGCAAGCTGGGTACTCATTTTACCGACCTCGGAAGGATGGAAGGCTGAGTCAACCTTGAGCCGGCTGCTGGGATTGAACTCCCAGCCTCATGGGCAAAGCTGTCAGATGGCTGCCTTACCACTCTGCGCCACAAGAGGCTCTCTCTGCATGCCTACTTCCACCTTAAACCACTTCCTGTGTCCCCCCCCCCCATAGTCGTCCTCAGACCTGCCTGTTCATTATGCTGCATATTTGTTGGATATCCTCATGATGCTGTTGAACAATCTGCTGCTAATTTCCTCTCACCCTATCTACATAGTCTGGTGATTTGTATTTCATTGTCCGAGGAAGCATGCCTGCTCACGAAAGCTCACACCTCGAATAAAGGTTTGTCTGTCTTAAAGGTGCCATCGATTGACTCACAGGCAGGGCTGCCAAGCCGTGCAGAAGATTCCCCTGTCCAGTTCCTTGCTTCTCCCGCTAGAAAGATGAGGCGGGAGGTGATGTGGAAGGCCTCCAGCGAAGACCCTGCTGCCAGCCCAAGCGGACAGTATGGAGGGCTTTGATGGACCAAAGGCCAGATGCCATCTGATACAGCTTCCTGCCAGGCACGATGGGCCGGAGGAAACACTGCATTCAAACGACAGGCACCTGAAGGTCCCCCTCATGCCTTTGGTTTGACTCTCCACCAGGCCTACTTGGGCTTTGCTTCCTTTTCGTTACTCACCTGCTTTGCCAAACAAGTTGTTTAAAGCTCTGGAGAAGGGAGAGCTGATGGAGAGCATGGGAGCAGAAAGGCCCTGAGAGGTTGACTGCAAGACAGAAATAAGGATGCATTTATTTATTCATTCATTCATTCATTCATTCATTCATTCATTCATTCATTCATTCATTCATTCATTCATTCATTCATTCATTCATTTGGATTTTCATACCACCCTTCCATACAGCTCCGGGCAGTTTACATAAAATGTTGTGGAACATTTGCATAGAACATATAACAATACAGCGGATAACAGATAAAAAGCTTGGGATAATATCATGTTTTGCAGATGGCGTACCTTCTCTTTCTGTGCTTCATTGTGCTGCCATTTTAATCAAGCAAAGTTTTGATTCGAAATATAAAAACCCTGCTTTGCAGTGTTGACCATCGATATTTCCAGGGTTTTTAAAAATGACAATGCTCTAAAACTTTACCAAGGTGTCTAAAACTTTGCAAAGGGGGCAGATGAAACTTCAGTAAACGTCATCTCCTTGTGTCTTCTAAGCACTCAGTTATGTTTTTACACAAATAAGAATATGAGCCCACAAAAAAGCTGTGGTCTCTGTTACAACTACACACCATATCAGTAAGCAGAAAGATCTGGATCCACCTGGGACACACATGGAATCTTGCTTCCATTCACAGGATGAGAATTGGTGCATATAAATCTCATCTTGTTGTTGGGTGCGAAGTCGTGTCCGACCCATTGCGACCCCATGGACAATGATCCTCCAGGCCTTCCTGTCCTCTACCATTCCCCGGAGTCCATTTAAGTTTGCACCGACTGCTTCAGTGACTCCATCCAGCCACCTCATTCTCTGTCGTCCCCTTCTTCTTTTGCCCTCAATCGCTCCCAGCATTAGGCTCTTCTCCAGGGAGTCCTTCCTTCTCATGAGGTGGCCAAAGTATTTGAGTTTCATCTCCAGGATCTGGCCTTCTAAGGAGCAGTCCGGGCTGATCTCCTCTAGGACTGACCGGTTAGTTCGCCTTGCAGTCCAAGGGACTCGCAAGAGTCTTCTCCAGCACCAGAGTTCAAAAGCCTCAATTCTTTGACGCTCGGCCTTCCTTATGGTCCAACTTTCGCAGCCATACATTGCAACTGGGAATACCATAGCCTTGACTAAACGCACTTTTGTTGGCAGGGTGATGTCTCTGCTTTTTAGGATGCTGTCTAGATTTGCCATAGCTTTCCTCCCCAGGAGCAAGAGTCTTTTAATTTCTTTGCTGCTGTCCCCATCTGCAGTGATCTTGGAGCCCAGGAAAATACATTTCTTCCCCATCTATTTGCCAGGAATAAATCTCATAGTGAACTGCAGATATCTATAAGGGACCAGATCACTGATAATATGTTGGGGTAGCACAACATAGTGCCCTGCTTTCTACTCCCTGAAGGAGTCTCAAAGCATCTTACAATCACCCCACAATCGACACCCTGTGAGGGGGGTGGGCCTAAGAGAGCCCCAAGAGAACTATGACTGACCCAAGGACAGCCAAGGGGCTTACAATTCCTCTCCCCACAACAGACAACTTAGAATCATAGAATCTTGGAATAATAGAGTTGGAAGGCACCTCAAGGGTCATCTAGTCCAACCCCCTGCACTATGCAGGACACTCACATCCCAATCACCCATCTACTGTAGCCTGCCACCCCTTTGCCTTCACAGAATCAGCCTCTCCGTCTGATGGCTATCTAGCCTCTGTTTAAAAATTCCCAAAGATGGAGAACCCACCACCTCCCGAGGAAGCCTGTTCCACTGAGAAACTGCCTTAACTGTCAGGAACTTCTTCCGGATGTTTAGATGGAATTTCTTGTGAATGAATTTCATCCGATTCATTCTAGTCTGTCCCTCTGAGGCAAGAGAGAACAACTCTGCTCCATCCTCCATATGGCAGCCTTTTAAATATTTGAAGATGGTTATCAGATCTCCCCTCAGTTGTCTCCTCTCCAGGCTAAACAGATCAAGCTCCCCCAACCTTTCTTCATACGTCTTGGTCTCCAAACCCCTCACCATCTTTGTTGCCCTCCTCTGGACACGTTCCAGTTTGTCTACATCCCTCTTCAACTGGGGTTCCCAAAACTGAACACAGTACTCCAAGTGAGGCTGAACCAGAGCAGAGTAAATCGGTACCATAACCTCCCGTGATCTGGACACGATACTCTGTTTGATACAGCCCAAAATCCCATTTGCCTTTTTAGCCACTGAGTCACCCTGCTGTACCCTTCAATGTATGGTCTACTAAGACTCCTAGATCCTTTTCGCACATGCTACTGCCAAGACAAGTCTCCCCCGTCCTATATTGGTGTATTTAGTTTTTCCTACCTAAATGCAGAACTTTATATTTGTCCCTATTGAATTTCATTTTATTCAGTTTAGCCCACTTCTCGAGCCTATCAAGATCATCCTGTATTCTGTTTCTGTCTTCGGTTGTGTTTGCTACCCCTCCCAGTTTAGTATCGTCTGCAAATTTAATAAGTATCCCCTCTAATCCCTCATCCAAATCATTTATAAATATGTCGAACAACACAGGCCCCAGGACAGATCCTGACAGGACCTGTGAGGTAGGTGGGGCTGAGAGAACTCTGAGAGAATTGTGACTGATCAAAGTCACCCAGTTGGCTGCATGCAAAAGGGAAGTTTCAGATTTAGGATCTCTTTTCTTACGTAATGCACTCGTCATGGAAGATGTAAACCAGCTCTTCCATGAGAAGAAGTTACCATCCATCTGCAGAAGGGCACTTTGGAACCACCCAGTTATGTGTTCTTACCAGGGCTGGTTTATCCATATAGCACATATAGCACATGCTATGTGCCCCACACTTCCAGGAGCCCCACAAGGTGCCTCCCCCATGGCTCAGGGCCATAGCCTCTCTTCCCTGCCCTTTCCCCTCTAAGGACACTCGGAGTGACACCCCTGTGGCCCTACCCCACCCCCAGTCTGGTTGTACCCATTGCAATTGTACTCTGCCAGGGCCCCATGAATCCTTAAACCCCACATATCCTTAAAAAAACACTCCTGTATGTTACCTTTGAGGCTTGCTGTGAACTTCCTCTGGACAGGGTATACTTATTCAGCAAGGCTTCTCGTACCTGCAGGTTTGAAGCAAGAAAAATTAAAGCTAAAATCAAGGAACAATTTTTTTTATATAATTGTAAAACTGTGTTGTTTTAATATGATCGTTCTCCTACCTTTTTATCCCAGAGAATTCCAAACAACAGAATGAACAGTCCCTGTAAAATATTTGCAAATTCAATTTAGAGAACATTTTGTGACACTGTCTTACACACTCTTAACACACATAGCTTTTAAAGATAAATGGAGCTTTCTGATGTCCACAAAACCCCACCTCTAGATAATAGTTTTTTCTGTATTGGTTGTCTCCCCCCCCCCTCCCCGTTTTGCATTTGGTTTTCCCCATCCGCAGGGGTAGTCAAACTGCGGCCCTCCAGATGTCCATGGACTACAATTCCCAGGAACCCCCTGCCAGCGAATGCCGCAGTTTGACTACCCCTGCGTTAGAAGAAGAAGAATTGGTTTTTATGCCCTGCCTTTCCCTTCCTGAAGTAATCTCAAAGTCCCTTTGACAGCACTTTGTACCCCTAGTCTAGAAGTAGCACACAGACAAATGGATTCCGTTTCTCCCAAGCGTTAGTTTCAATTAATTAATCTGTACATGCGGCCTCTACTAGGTAGCCAAACAGATATCTCTGAGTGACTATATACACATTATGGCTTAGATCCTCCAACCCGCCAGTGAAAAGAGCTGACAGTCCATTATTTGCCTCACCTCCCTCTCCTGCACCTCCTCCCTTTGACCCTGCCCCCCCCACCAATGTACTTCAAATCAAGTCAAACCTCACCTTGCAGATGAATTAACATGAAAGTATATATGGTTCTTCTGCAGATCTATAGATCAATAACTGCCGTGGACAGTAATCCCTTTCCCTTTGGCTGTTATGGATAGCATTCATATATCCTTATCCATTGTTCCTCTTAATATTTGTGAAAGAGCCCTGGGGGTGGAGAGTGTCCTGGCTGTCCAAGTTGGAATCAGGGTGCAGGCAGCAAAGCTGGCCGCACTGTAATTGGCCCTGTACCTACAGCTCCCACCCTCCCTCCCTGGACGCTAGCTACTTTGCTCTCAGACGTTGCAGGAGCCAGCATGTGTGAGAGAGAGACAGAGACACAGAGAACCCTGCCAAACCGCAAACAAGCCCTGATTACCTGCTATGGCTCCTGCTGCGAGGGAGAGAGTGAGACAGAGAGAGCAGCCCAAAGAAGCCCTCATTCCCTGCTACAAACAGCCCTGATTACCTCCTATGTCTCCTGCTGCGAGGGAGAGGGTTGCAATGGGCTTTCTTGCATTCCTGGTTGCAACAGGCTTTCTTGCTAGTATTATAATAATTACAAGAGGCATCTGACATGCTTTGCATCACTGGAGGATTATTACACCAAATTCATATTGAATGCATCACATGGGAATGGAAAGTATAAGCCTCCATCCCCATCCATCTAATCAAGTGACGTGTGCTTCTTGGTGGCATCTGGAAAACACTGGCTATGTTTTCTTTACACAGCTCTATCAGCCAATGGGTTTCTTGGATCTACTTACCTGAAAGGCATTGAAGAAGTCAAATAAAATATGGAACACTATTGAACTGTCTTTGAAAGCAACAGCCAAGCCAAATCCCCAGGTAAGTCCTAAGAGCGGCGTCAGAACGCAAATGCTCTTGGCGATACGATACAATGAGCTCCTTTCGTCGTTTCTTGACCTTTCCCCAATGGAACGGATGGGTATTTTCCCTATGACCACAATGGTAATCACGACATTGATAGCAACAATAGTCAGGGCAGGAACAATCATTGCCAAAAGAACAAACTTGTTCCAGGTGAGGAAGCAGAGTTTCTCTCTCGTGTAAGAGTCCTGTGGCAACATTACGGCTATGGTGACCGTCGAGATGACCAGAGGGCAACCGTAGCCCAAGCAGAAGGCGACAGCTTTCATGGTGGTTTTACTTGTGTTGTGTAAAATGAAGACCATGTGGTAGAAAAGCATAAGACTCAAGGAGAGCATCCAAAAGAAAACACAGAGGTAGAAAAAGTGGACAAAGAATGCGGCCGCTGTGCAGATCTTTGCCATCTCCTCCTCTGCAAAACCCGAAAGGCCGTTGGCATTCGCCATATCCTCCTCTACGGCAATTACCACGAACCAGATGTCCGCAATCAGGAGCGAAATCGCGACGTTCAGTATGCAAATGTGGCGCATGTAGGATATTCTTGTTTTGGTCACTGATTTCCACACGAGGCCTTCAATGGCCAGGCAGGCGACCAGGCACACGATGGAGATCCCCATGCCTACGTAAGTCATGTAACTCAGGGCCCGCCAGTGACTTTCGACATGGCTTTCACGTCCGTCAGGTGACATCAGCACGGAAAACGAGGTCAGGTGGTTACAGGAGCAGGTGACATGCTCTCCGTGATCTTCGCTTTCGCAACCAGTGTTGTCCCAGTCACCTCGGCCCCCTGAGAAAGTGAAATTCCAAAAGACGCACCGGGGATTGATCAGCGACATGTTCGTCTTTGCAAAGGACATTTTGATCGGGAAGGGCTCTCTCTGCTCCGCCTTCACCACCGTGGAGATCACCAAGCTGTTGATTAATTCTCCGCTCTGCTGGTGCTGAGGGATGATACGGCTGAGATCGGAGTAAGCCACGCTGATGATGGTGGATTGGAAGAGTTTCCCGTCTTCAATGGCCTTTTTGTCAATGAGCACATTGCTGCTGAGGTTGGAGAGGACGGAGAAGAGGAAATCCTTGCTGTAGTCGGAGATGTTGGTCTCGTTCAGGACGACACCTTTGAGCTGAATGTTGTCCAGGATGACGGAGGGAACGCTGTCATTAACAGCTATGAGGGAGTTTGAAAACTGCTCCACCGAATTCAGTAACTGAGAGCTCCCGTTCGTGACGTCCTTCCACGTGTCTGTTGGAGTGCTGATGACCGTATCTACTGTGGATAAAAAATTCTGCAATGGTGCAAGGGAAGAGTTGTTAAACAACATAACTTTTGTGCAGCGGAAACGCCAACTTCCTGAAACACCAGCCTATCCCTTCCCAACTGGCTACTGGCCTTCCACTGGAATATCTAGAATCACAGAATCATAGAGTTAGAAGGGGCCATACAGGCCATCTCGTCCAACCCCCTGCTCAACGCAGGATCAGCCCTAAGCAGTCTAGTAACAGACTGTTGAACTTCCTTCCAGACTTATTATTTATTTGTTTATTTATTTATTTGACTTATAGCCCACCATTCCCACAAGGCTCGTGGTGGGTCACAACAATAAAACCCCCATAAAACCCCCTAATACAATAAAACCTTCTAAAAATGCCGAACAACCCAACCTAACCCAACCAATCCAAGCGGCGGCGACATTATACCACCCTCATAACCCAAGGAGGGAGTAAGAATCACCGTAATCATAACCCTAAGAGGGAAGTGGGGGTGTCCGATCTACTATGGATGTGCCGTCCTCAACCAAAAGCCTAGCAGAAGAGCCAAGTACCCCATACGTTCCTGTCCAGAACATACGGATCATACGGATCACAAGGGGAGGCCATCACAGAGGAGGGAAGATGTGGGAGAAGGGGGACATGGGAGAGGTCCTTTTCAGTGGCCACCGCACGGTCATGAAACAACTTCCCCAGGGAGGTGCACTTGGCTCCCTCATGCATGATCTTTAGGATCCATTGAAATCAGAACTACCCATGACAATTAGTTCTTCTAGCATTTTTCAATTACTTATTTTTAACTAGTGGTTTAAATGTATTATTAGTGTTTATACTGTAAGAGGCCTTGCACTCCTATAAAGTAGAAAGGCATCTAATTTTAAAAAACCCATATATTTTAAGGGAGCGTGTCCAGAGTGTGTCCAGAGTGTGTCCAGAGGAGGGCAACAAAGATGATGAGGGGTTTGGAGACCAAGACGGATGAGGAAAGGTTGTCTGTTTAGCCTGGAGAGGAGACGACTTGAGAGGGGATCTGATAACCATCTTCAAGTATTTAAAAGGCTGCCATAGAAAGAATGGAGTAGAGTTGTTCTCTCTTGCCCCAGAGGGACGGACCAGAACGAATGGGATGAAATTAATTCAAAAGAAATTCTGTCTAAATATCCGGACAGAGCGGTTTCTCAGTGATACAGGCTTCCTCGGGAGGTGGTGGGTTCTCCATCTTTGGAAATTTTTAAACTGAGGCTGGATAGCCATCTGATGGAGAGGCTGATTCTGTGAAGACTCAAGGGGTTGGTGGGTTACAGTGGATGAACGATTGGGATGTGAGTGTCCTGCATAATGCAGGGGGTTGGACTAGATGACCCATGAAGACCCTTCCAACTCTATGATTCTATGATTCTAACTCTACTCATTAACAGTGCTCTCTTAAGAACACTTTCCTGGGAGTAAAACCCAGCTGATCAAATTGATTAGTATTCTGATCAGACCTGAGTAAACCTACTTAGGATTGCAGCCTATGTATGGAGCCTTTCTTTGAAAGAAGGAGGGGAGGGGTCATCGCAATTCTGCTCCATCCTCCATATGGCAGCCTTTTAAATACTTGAAGATGGTTATCTGATCCCCTCTCAGTCATCTCCTCTCCAGGCTAAACAGACCAAGTTCCCCCAACCTTAGAGCATCCACGTGGCATGCAGAAGGTCCCAGGCTTGGTTCTCGCCAACTCCATTTAAAGATCTGGCAGTAGGTACCTCTGTCTAAGGCCCTGGAAAGCTGCCGCTAGTCTGAATAGGCAGTCCTGAACTTTATGAACTGATGGTCTGATTCACTATACGGCAGCTTCAAGGGTTCCTCCAGAAGGAAGCTCTGAGGACTGGATGGAAGTCCCACACTTAGCTGAGAGAAGTGGGAGGAGGCAACCCGTTATGAATAGACTGGACCAACATTTTTTGTCACCCTATGGAACCATCATATTCATCTAAGCATCGGCATTCTAAGTCCGTTTACACCTGGCCATTGTAATAAATGACAAGCTGAGGTTCTTTTTAGCACAAGATATAGAAAATCATTTAATCCAAGGGTAGTCAAACTGGCAGGGGCTCATGGGAATTGTAGTCCGTGGACATCTGGAGGGCCGCAGTTTGACTACCCCTGATTTAATCGTTCCTGCCGAAGAAAAGGCCTACTGGATTTAGCCTGAGACCCACTAGCTGTCCTGGGAGAGCAATAATCTGCTGCACATGGAGGACAACACCTTCCCTTGATGATGACCTCTAACACCATTTTTAGTCTCGTTTTGGATTTCCTTCGGATGCTGTGAGGGGACTCTAGCGATTCCACATTTGGGCTTTCCTCTCCTCATTTCCCAGTCTGAGATTGGCAACATGTTTTCTGCTCTGAGTCTGATGGAAGCAGCCGCCCATCATGCTTTGCTCCCTTCCGCTTTTCCAAAGCTGTGCCTTTTGGAAAATGGTGCCGGCTTGTACCTTTGCTTTTGTTGTGCCCTTTAACCCCACCTTTCTGCACTAGGGTTGGGCACTTCGGATGCTGAAGCAGCCGTTCGTGCCTGAAGCAGCCAGCAGCCCCCTTGTTCGCCCACCCCCTTCTCCCAAAATGTAACATTAAACCCTGGGTTTTATAACATTAGAACACTGCTGTATAAGACAGGAAGACTGCTTTTTTAAAAAAAAAAAAGAACTAGAAACAATGTAATGTGATTACCCCCCTTTTTTTAAGATGGCCGATTTTGGGGAGGGGGAGGGAGGAGGGCAACAAGGAAAGGGTCATTCCGAAATGACTCAAAACGGTGGGCATGGGGAAAAACCCAAATGTACACATTTCCGCATTGGGTAGCCCCAAATTAGAACCCGTTAGACCCTGCTTGAAAAGATGACATCCAGTTTCCTTTGCTGCAGGGCAAGCGAGGGGGCAATTCAGGACTGTGCCTGAAGAAGCAAATTTGAGTGCAGAAATAGACAAAAAAGTCAACCCTTTCAAAATGCAAATCTGAGCGATATTGCCAGTGCAGAAACAGTCTAAGACTGGCTCTGCATTCGGAGGTTCCCTTTAGTCAGCATGACTAGTCATTATGGATAGATTGATCCTCAATGAATCTAACTCAAGGCCACCCATGGCCATGGCCATCACTACTGCCAAAGGCAATGAATTCCACATTTCAATAACTTGTGGAGTAAAGAAGTATTATTTTTTCTCCAGCCCGAACTTAGCGCCCATCAATCTCTCTGGGCTTCCCTGAGCTCTAGTATTCTGGGAGGGGGAGGGGGGGGGGAAATTCTCTTTCTCCTCTCTGTGCACCAAAATCAAACTTTGTCCCGAGCTTCTAGTAATTACTTTAAAAGAGTTCTCAAATTGATTTGACATCTTCAAGAACTGGAGAAGGGCTCTGATTTCTGTGTTCAACCTCATGCAGTTCTATTCCCTTCTTTTCTAGCCTGCTGTGCCACTATCTCTGGGCTGTTCATTTCCTATTGGTAGTCAAACATTCGCAGCCAGAATCTTCCATCCTGTTCAACCTCCAGACAGAACCATGCCGACAAAAGATCAACAAAGAGGAAAGAGTTGAAAGCGATCTATGCAGTCTGTCAAGCGCTGGCTTCATCCTGAGTTGAGTGTCATCCAGTCACCTGATTTCTGGTCTTACTGTCATTCTTATAAGAATCCAGTTGTCTCTGCCATTATTTAGAGATGTTTATGCAGTTAGGTATTTAGAATTTGCCTTGTAGGAATTTGGGGGGGGGCAGCCTGTCTCCTCTGCCTAGTTTATAGCCCCTCATGTCCCCTCCCTGCATTTCACCACTCCACTCCCTCTCACCTCTCACCATCTTCTCCGTCCTCCCCTGCCCTTTGGAGCCAAATCCCTTATCTGTGTGTTTTGGCCATGTGATGGTCTCCCACTTTTCTGGATTCCCACGGGATGCGGGAGGCGGGAGGGGGAAATATATGTGAAGACGCGTATCTTGAGCCCCAGTTTCGACAATGTTTTGAGATGGCAACAAGGAAAGGGGCATTCCCAAATGACCCCCAGAATACTTTCCTGCTCAATAAATGAAATCTTTTGCTTCAAAGTCAAGAGTTTGCTTTTCCGGGCAACTGAAGATCCTCATAATTCTCAGTATTTTCTTTGTTAATGCAGAGGACACCTGCAAATCCATTCTGAACTCAGCCAGGGACAGTTCATCTATGTTGAACATGGAAAATGTGCTACGGGCCTCAAGTTCCCAGGGGTCCTGCACTCCCAGGGCCATAGCCTCTCTGCACCACCCTTTTCCCTCTTTAAGAGCATAAGGAGTGAAACCCCTTCTAATGCAGAGGGCCCTTTCACCACAGTCTGGCTGCTCCCACCACAATCTTACTCTGCTCGGGCCCCACAGCCCCCGAACCTGGCTCTGCTGCTACGGGCCCCGTGAAATCTTTAAATAACTCCTGAGCACAGCTAAACTTTCCCCAGCAAAAGAGGCGCCATTACAGCAACGGAGCCAATGGAACCACCAACTCAATATGCCGAGTAACAACCAATGAAAAAAGGCATCGGGTCCTTACTCCCATCGTTTTCTCCTCTGCTTTAACGGGGATCACCGAAATCGTATTCAAAATGTCAACCACGGCTCCCAGGTTTGCCGGCGAACTGCTGATGTCGTTTTGTTCTGTGTTGACAGTGTTGCTCAGGTTTGCCAGGAAGACAGGCAGTTCCTGAACGGGCACAGGGCTCAGCACCAAAGACTGGGATAAAAAAGAAAAGAAAATTATTATTATTATTATTATTATTATTATTATTATTATTATTATTATTATTATTATTATTATTATTATTATTAGATTTATTTCCCGCCTCTCCCGATAGGCTCGAGGCGGGTCACAACAACTAATCCCATTAAAATTCCCATTAAAACATCACTCTACTAAAATGGGGTAACGGCACAGGCGAAATCCACGAGAGACCCGCTGACCCGCTGCTTAATTGTGCTCTAAGCCTAAAACATTCTCTTTAGCATAAAGTGTTGGGGCTACGGGCTGGGATGTCACCAATATGCGGATGACACCCAGCTCTACCTCCTAATGGACAGCCGGCCGGACTCCTCCACCCAGATATATTTGCCAGTTGTTTGGAAGTGGTGGCTGGATGGCTCAGGCAGAGTGGCCTGAAATTCAACCCCTCCAAGACGGAGGTCCTGTGGCTGGGCAGAAGGGGCAGGACCAGGAAGCGCGCCTCCCATGCCTGGATGGGGTGCAATTAACACCTGCACTGGTTGCCAGGAATTTGGGGGTGACTTTTGATGCCTCCCTTTCAATGGAGGCTCAGGTCACAAAAGTAGCCAGGATGGCTTTTTTCCACCTTACCAAACCCGGCTACTAGCGCCCTACCTGTCCTCAGAACACCTGGCCACAGTGATCCATTCAACGGTCACTTCCAGATTAGACTTCTGTAACTCGCTCTACGCCGGCCTACCCTTGTCCTTGATCCGGAAGTTACAGCTGGTACAAAATGTGGCTGCGAGGATCCTCACTGGGACATCTTGGAGGGCCCATATCCAGCTGATGCTTCATCAACTGCACTGGTTACCTGTCAGTTTCCGGGTCAGGTCCAAGGTATTGGTATTAACCTATATGGCCATACGTGGCCTGGGTCATGCCTACCTGTGGGACTGCTTGTTTATGCGGGTATGAATTTACTGGTTGTCCCGGGCTCCCGGGACGTATGCCTGGCCTCGACCAGGGTCAGGGCCAGGGCCTTTTCGGTCCTGGCCCCAACCTGGTGGAATGAGCTCCCGGTAGAGCTAAGAGCCCTGCTGAAGTAACCAGCTTTCCGCAGGGCCTGCAAGACGGAGCTCTTCCGCCAGGCATACGGATGAGGACGGGGCAGAGTCCCAGGGGAGGGGTTTTCCAACTGGTTCCCAAATTCATCTTGGCCTGGCTCTCATTACATTAGATTAGATCAAGTGCCCCACCCTGAACAAGGAGGGATTACGAGAGATTATGCTCGCCATTCTGATTGTTATTTTAATGGGGTTTTTATTGGGGTTTTATTGTTTTAGAATTTTATGTGTAAACCGATGCGAGGCTACGGCAAGTGGCGGCATAGAAATCGAATAAGTAAATAAATAATAAACAAACAAACAAATAATTTCTAGAAAGGACAGACCTCCAGTTGGGAATCCCTGGTTTAAACAGTAAAAACCTGCTCCTTCTGTAGGTCAGTTATTCGCGTCTGTAGGAATTTTCCCCAAGGTAACTGAGAAGTGAGTTCTTACCTCCGCTATAAGGAGAAGGCTGTTTACTGCCTCGGACAGACAGCTGTTTTGGGCAGGGACCCAGGTGTGCTCACATCTGTAAGTGATGTTTCCTTGCACAGTGCTGTTCCCCACCAAACAAGGCTTTACAACCTCTGCTCCAGTCACTCCAACGCCAATGTCCGAGGAGTTACACGTGATGGTCTTTTCTGCAGAAGCAAAGAGAAAGAGAAAAGGAAAAGTCGTCTTATGTCATAAGATGCTATGCGACCCTCCCTTCTTTTGTGCTTCTTGTGCTTTGAACTTTTACCAGTTGCCTGACAGGCAGGAATTTAGCAGGGGAACGTAAGAAGCGCCCTGCTGGATCAAACAAGTGGTTCATCTATTGTCCCAAACATGGTATGCATGACAGCCATTGACCCCCTTCCTTCCTGCCCACCAAGCGGTTTTACAAAGTGGGAGGAGCCAGAAAGGCTTCTGATTGGTTGCTGAAGATTGGATTGGTTGTTCCAATTCTTTTTTTTTTAATTTTTTAAATTGCTTCAGTGGCATGGGCCTTCATCTGGTGCCTGAAGGGAAGCTGAGGCAGGCGTTAAGTGGCTGTGCCCACCAGGCGGCCTCGGTAGCCCAAGAGTGTCTGCAAACTCAAAACGTTTGGGGACCCCTGCTCTAGTCCTATTTGCTTGTGTATTATACCCCCAATGAGCCTAAAACAGGGGCGGTCAAACTGCGGCCCTCCAGATGTCCATGGACCACAATTCCCAGGAGCCCCTGCCAGCATTCGCTGGCAAGGGCTCCTGGGAATTGTAGTCCATGGACATCTGGAGGGCCGCAGTTTGACCACCCCTGGCCTAAAACATTACCGAGCTATACCTCTGGTTAGGAGTGTAATGATCTAATATAGAAACGCTAATTACATCTTGGTGCTTCTGAAGGACACATCTGAGTCTGATGTCCCCCAGACAGCACTTAGGTCATGTGGTGCAAACTTATCGGTAGTCTCTGGCCCCAAAGACATCTGCCTGGTCTTGACCAGAGCCACAGATGGGCCCCGATGGGTCCGTTGCAGTTCTGCAAGGCGGCACTCTTCCACTGGGCTTACGGTTGAGGACAGGGCGACGTACTGAAAGGGCCTCCCTCCAATCCTCATCGCTCTCCCCCACGGTTTCCTTGCCCATGCCGCTGAGGTACCTGCCATACCCAACAAGCAGGAAACGAAAAGATGGCAGAGGCATAGGGGGAGGGGGGAATAGGCAGTCAGATAGCAAATTAGTCAATGTTAGATGGCAGGGAGAGAATTTGGTATTTTAGTGATTGAATGTTAAGAAGGTTAATAAAGTATGTATTTGTGCATCTTTTAACATGTTGTAAACTGAGCCTCTTGTGGCGCAGAGTGGTAAGGCAGCAGACATGCAGTCTGAAAGCTCTGGCCATGAGGCTGGGAGTTCGATCCCAGCAGCCGGCTCAAGGTTGACTCAGCCTTCCATCCTTCCGAGGTCGGTCAAATGAGTACCCAGCTTGCTGGGGGGTAAACGGTAATGACTGGGGAAGGCACTGGCAAACCACCCCGTATTGAGTCTGCCATGAAAACGCTGGAGGGCGTCACCCCAAGGGTCAGACATGACCTGGTGCTTGCACAGGGGATAGCTTTAAACTGCCTCAAGCCCTATGGAAGAGGGGCGGTTTAGAATCTAATAATAATAACAACAACGAGTCAGGTCTGTCCAGAGTCAGATCTGTGACGGGGCTGCATGAACTTAGCAAGCCAGCAAGGTGTGCGCATGGGTCACAGATCATGGGAGAACAAGTGAAGCATGAATGGCCGCTTCACATGGGAGACTGCACAGGGTCAACAAGACCAGAAGTTCAGGGAAATGCGCACAGGGAAGCCTTTTGCCTCGCCACCAGCACCACAAGGAGATCTAATTCCCCCCAGTTTGCAAGGCAGGAGAAACTGAGAGACAGCCAGTCTTGTACACATCTACGTGATGACCAAGAGGAAGCTTTCTCAACCAGGGTTTCATGAAATCCTGGGGTTTCTTGATGACCCTGGAAGGGTTACCCAAATGGGTGGAAGTTTATATATATATAAAGATATATATATATATATATATATATATATATATATATATATATATATATATATATATCTTTAAAATGTGTTAAACGTTTATTGGGTGATATGACCATATATGGTCATGTCAACCCACCCACCCCTCTCAAAATGGCCAATGATGGGCCTGGAGCGGGTGGGAAGGGGAGGGGCCCCAAGTAGGCGTGGCCACAGCTCTGCTTCCCAACCATATTTGGCATGATCGCGCCACTTCTGGGGTTTCTCAAAGCCTGAGGAATGTTTCAGCGGTTTCTCAACAGTAAAAAAGCTGAGAAAGGCTGACCGAGATTCATTCTCCTACTTACTTGGTGCGAGTTTTAACTTCATAGGATAGCTCTGGACTAGTCCACCCATCTGGTTCTGGAATTTACAATACGCAGAAAAGGTCTGTCCGGAGTGGTCGCAGTTGTCATAGCGGAGCGTTTTTGTGTAGCAGAACAAGTTGCCTTCTTGTTTTGGGTCTGCAGAGGGGAACAGCGCACAGAAATGAAGTCAGATAATGGTCAGCTTGGGATTAAAAATTTTATCCCTTCGTTTTGTCCAATGGGTGGGGGGCTGCTATTTCACACAAACTAAAGCAGGGGTAGTCAAACTGCAGCCCTCCTGATGTCCACCGACTACAATTCCCATGAGCCCCTGCCAGCGTTCGCTCGAGGGCCACAGTTTGACTACCCCTGAGGATGCAATTTCAGTGCACTTCCGCAATCATTTGCAAATCGATCTTGCTTTAAAATTGAGTTGTCCAGAACAATGAAACCCCCAGGACTCAACAGGGACATTGGTTTCTTAACTCACTATATATGTTAACCTGCATTCTTAACAATGCCTCAGAAAGGCCATATGTCCACTGTATTTTAATTTATTTGGAATAATTGATTTGGACTAGTAGATTGTACTGTAACCTAAGAAATATATTGGTTTCTTCTCTCACTACATATGCTAACCTCCATTCTTAACAATCCTTCAGAAAGGCCAGATGTCCTCTTTATTTTATTTCTCTTAATTTGAATAACTGATTTAAACAAGTAGATTGTATTGTAACTATGACTAGTATAATGCAAAGTAATTTGGAATGGTAACTATTTATGGCAGGGGTAGTCAAACTGCGGCCCTCCAGATGCCCATGGACTACAAGTCCCATGAGCCCCTGCCAGCGTTTGCCCCTGACATGTATTTCCATGCACTACCCCTGAGGATGCAATTTCAGTGCACTTCAGCAATCATTTGCAAATGGATCTTGCTGTGAAATCCAGTCGCAAAGTGCCTTGGAAGTGTGTGTGTAGAAGCGCCCTAAGCTTGCCTGGATGGGGATGGAGACCTGCAAAGCCTCTGGGGGAACACACAAGCTGCATGTATGAATACTGCACAGCAACTTTTTTTTTTTTTGATTGGCAAAATTAAGGTCACAGGACGAGTGCTTGTGTGCCTTTCACATAGTTCTCTGATGCGCATTGCCTTAAATATACCATTCCTTCCCTTTTTAAATCACAGTTCCAGCTTATAAACACACATTTCAGCACTAACTGAACCTCTAATCCAGCTTTTCCGACCTGATTTCATATTCCGTTTTTGTATATTTTGAGAATTGTATTTGTTTCACTGACATTGTAACCCACCCTGAGTCTTTTCCAGAAACGGAGGAATAAAAGTCAAAATATAAACAAACAAATACAATTCCCTTTACCCAGTAATGGCATGAAATCCGACAATTCATCCCTACCCCCAATCCTGATTAAGGAATCCGGAGTCCGTTTTGCATCAATTACATTTTGATCATTGAGGACCATAAACTGGGGCATTAGAGGACAAGGACACTGAGCCAAAAACCATGGGCGGGATCCAAACCACTCCCAAGGGGAGCGATGCCAGCTGAGTGGGACACCCTAGCCCAGGGGTAGTCAATCTGTGGTAGTCAATCCAGATGTCCATGGACTACAATTCCCATGAGCCCCTGCCAGCATTCGCTGGCAGGGGCTCATGGGAATTGTAGTCCATGGACATCTGGAGGACCTCAGGTCGACGACCCCTGTCCTAGCCCACCCTTCGAACGGCAGCCCACTTAACCCCTCCTAACATTTTGCTCCAGGGGGAGGGAGGCAGGTCAAAGGTCACTTTGCTAAGGGCAACAGTGCAAGGTCAAAATTACTCTCCCCTCCTCTTTCACTGGGGAGCTGGGACAACGCCCTTGGACACCACCCTCACACCTGAAAGAAAGAAACCTTTCGGGGGTTTCCCCATATGTAGTGGGTTTGGGGAGAAGTTAGGGCAGGGATCTCGCATTCTTTCCTACCGTCCCGAATAACGGAAGTCCCTCCAGAAACCACAAGTGTCACGTTGTAATTCCCCGTCCTCCTTGTGGCTATGCAGCACTTCAGCGTCTGGCTCCCAGGGCATGGGATCATGGCTTCGATGGGATCTCGGACGATGTCTTTTTGCAGAGGCAAAGGGAACACTTCCAGGGTAAGATGTGCAGAGCTGTTCAGAGGCGCTTGGAAGAAGGTACAGGTATAGGTGCCTAAAACACACACACATACACACCTCAAAACCTGGACATGCATTTCCATGCACAGCCCCGAGGTGAAGAAATCGGCAGGCAACGGGGGTCTGCTTGAGGCAGTTCCAACGCATTGCATGGCCTGAGGTTCACCTTCAAGGAAGCGCATATAAACATATGCAGCTACTGGTCCGTCAAGGTCGATGCTTTCTGCTCAGGCTGGTGGTGGCTCTCTGGGGAAGGTTAGTCAAACTGTGGCTCAACAGAGGTCCGTGGACTACAATTACCATGAGCCCCTGCCAGCAGGGCTCATGGTAATTGTAGTCCACGGACCTCTGTTGAGCTACCGTTTTGATGGAGCGACCATCACTGGTCTCCCTCTTTTAAAGTGTCCTGCCATTAGAGGAATGGAGGGGGAACCTTGTACAGACTAAAAATGTTCTGTAGTGACCCTGGTGCAGCCTAAGATACCTGCGGCGTGCCTTGGCCGCTTGCCTGTGCAGGGAAAACACCTCCGGGAGACGAGAGCACACTATAATGCCTCGAGCTAATCGGACGATGCTTATCAATCAGATATATGAGAGTGGTTGATTCGATTATGACCCGATTTGGGAGTGTTATTCTGACTGTATAAAGATCTGTGCCTGAGACAGCTGGGGGCACTGGCTTGCATCTTGAAAGAATTCTCTGGCCTGCATTGTGGATGATTGGACCTGATCCCATCACGGGCAAAAGAGACACAAACCCCCTGAAGCTGGGGGTATCAGCCTGGCCATCAGTTTCTAGAATGTCTCATGCGGAGGTCTTTCCCACCGGGTCCTTTTCATCAGGGATGCTGAAGGCTGAATCTGGGATCTTCTGCATGCCGAGCAGAGGCTCTACCACTCACCTACAGCACCTTCCCCCAATATACATCAAGACAGCCCTGTATCCCCAAGTTATAAACGACTGGACCTATGAAGCCCCCTTGGGATGAGTTGGGCTCGTGGTCTGTCGTGGTCAGCATTGTCTTCTCTGACTTTGCAGTGGCTCTTCTGGGGCTGTGGCGTGGCTTCACATCACCTCCAGCCTGACCCTTCTGACTAGAGAAGACAAGGAGGGAGCTCCTGCACGCTCCTGCACGCCAAGCAGAGGCATCACAGAACCTTCCCTATGTGCTCCTGCACGTGCTCCTGCACGCTCCTGCACGCCAAGCAGAGGCATCACAGAACCTCCCCTATGTGTACGTGGCTCTTGAAACCTGCAGACTCTGGGTTCACCTTTCTGCACCCTCTTTGAAACGGCCATGTGTACTGCAGCCAAGAAGCTACAGTTTCCTCCCCAACCCCTGCTGAGTCACAGACTTCTGTCCAGCCCTGGGAACTGGGGCACAAAGGGAGGTTTCCCTTGCTGTGCGAACATGCTGGGAAAATGGGCAAATGAGAACAAGATGCAATGCAATAAAGAGGAGCGCAGAGTTCTGCATGTGGGTCACAAAAATTAGAAGCATGCATGCTGGGTGGGAAGCACACTTCTGGGCAGTAGTAAGTGTGAACGAGATCCTGGGGGTACTCGTAGACTGAGGTCAATATGAGCAGATAGTGTGATGCAGTGGTAAAGAAGGTGAATGCAGTCTTGGGCTGTATCAGCAGAGGTATCACATCAACCTTGCAAGATGTCATAACCCCACTATATACTGCAGGGGTGGTCAAACTGTGCCCCTCCAGATGTTCATGGACTACAATTCCCACGAGCCCCTGCCAGCTTACGCTGGCAGGGGTTTGTGGGAATTGTAGTCCATGGACATCTGGAGGGCCACAGTTTGACCACCCCTGATATACTGTATTGGTCAGACCGCACCTGGAGTCCTGTGTGTAATTTGGGAGGTAGCACTTCAAAAAGGACACGGACAAAATAAAGGGCCCAGAGGTGAGTGACAAGGATGATCCGGGGCCTGGGGGCCAAGTCCTCTGAGGAAAGGCTGAGGGACTTGGGGAATGATCAGCCTGGAGGCTGAAAGAGGACAGGACGGTTCTCCAGAAGTACTGAAAAGAGCGTCACTTGGAGGAGGGCAGGGAAAGGTTCCAGTTGGCAGAACAGGAGAGGACCCGCAGTAATGGGCTTAAACTATGTGTAGAATGATACCGGCTAGATATAAGAGGAAGGGGGAATTCACAGAGTAATCCAGCAGTGGAATGGGCTGCCTAAGGAGGTGGGGAGCTCCCCCTTACTGGTGGTCTTTAAGCAGCAGCTGGACAGATCCTTATCCTGGATGCCTAAGGCTGATCCTGCATTATGCAGGGGTTTGGACCGGACGGCTTGGATGGTCCCTTCCAATTCTATGATTCTAATATTACTGTGATCTTCTATTCTTTTGCTTGGACCAGCAACTGTGTAGGGGTCAGTGATTCCCTTTTGACTCACCGTTCCACTCCTGGCTAGCCCTGTGTACCACCAGCACAGACTCTGCTCCATTTCCCGTCTTCGGGGTGGTCTTGTACAGCACGCTGTCGATAGTCTGGTATCTGTGGTTCTGGATTCCCCAGATGACACTGTCATAGTGGCTGACGTCACTGCGGCAGGTCAGGGAGAAACTGCCCCCCTCCGAAACTTGGCCAGTTGTGTTTGAAACAAGAGTCACGTTCGCTGGCGAAACAGTTTAAAAAACAAGAGTCTCTTTAGGCTGTGATAAGGGTTGCGGGGTCAAAGGGCAGATGACACTCCTTCGAGTTTTATACACAAAACACAAGACCAGCAAAATGCAGCTGAGAGCTGAGGTGGTCAATATTTGTTTGTTTGTTTATTATTTCTGGGGAACCTCCCCCACCCCCCACCCCCAGGGTGAGCTTGGGACAGTTACAAAAGTTATACAACATTTAAAATGGTAAGACAATAAAACATAAAAGGAAAAGGTAAAGGTATCCCCTGTGCAAGCACCGAGTCACGTCTGACCCTTGGGGTGACGCCCTCTAGCGTTTTCATGGCAGACTCAATACGGGGTGGTTTGCCAGTGCCTTCCCCAGTCATTACCGTTTACCCCCCAGCAAGCTGGGTACTCATTTTACCGACCTCGGAAGGATGGAAGGCTGAGTCAACCTTGAGCCGGCTGCTGGGATCGAACTCCCAACCTCATGGGCAGACAGCTTCAGACAGCATGTCGCTGCCTTACCACTCTGCACCACAAGAGGCTCTCAATAAAACATGGTAAGACAATAAAATGGTAAGACAATAAAAGTTATACAACATTTAAAATGGTAAGACAATAAAATTCTATACAGTTCCATAAGCACCACACTTTAGGGCATGATTTTCTGATGTGATGTTGGTCAAGTGTCCCTGATAGATGTATGTAGGGGTAGGAACATGGAGAAGAGGGAGGCCTGTGGTATTTCTGGGCCCTCAACCAAAGGCCTGGCAGAAGAGTACCATTTTACAGGCCCTAAGGAACGTTGAGAGATCCATCAGAGCCTGGATCTCCACTGGCAGCTCACTCTACCAGGCGGAGAGGCCCTGGCTCTGACTGAGGCCAGCCAGATCTCTCTGGGACCAGGGATCACCAACAAGTTGGTGTTTGCGGAATGAAATGGTCTTCAGGAAACATATTGGGAGAGTTGGCCCCTTAAGAAGAATCCAGTAGCATACAGTTCTTTGGGTGCAGCTTTTTTTTTAATATATATATAATTTTATTATTTATTATTATATAAAGCATTTACAGAAAAGTTGAGAGAAAAAAAAAGCGACCAGCTGATATGGTTTGCCATCCTCTTTTAACATACATATTCAGTTCCCATCACATATTATTCCTAATCTAGAAATGTTTACAATTTTTCTTAGCCAAGTGATTGTTAATACATATGAGAATATGATCTGTTATAAGAATATATTCTGTTATTATCTTAAATGATATAAGGTCAGTCCCCTTAATAAATTGGCCCTGACCTAAGAGTTACTACTGCCGTCTTGTTAATACCTATGAAGTATGGTTTGTCATCCTCTTTTAGCATACATATTGACATACATATTCAATTCCCATCACATATCGATCCTGATCTAGGAGTTATTACCATCTTTCTTAGCAGAGTAGTTGTTGATACATATGAGAGTATAATCTATTATAAGGATATATTCTATTATTGTCTTAGATGATATAAAGTCAATTCCCTTCATATATTGGTCCTGTCCTAAAAGTTACTGCTGCTGTCTTTCCCACCGGAAGCCAGGAGAATACTCCATTGTTCAACTCATCCTTCAGCTGGTCGCAGAAAATGAAATTGTGTTTTTTTCCATAGTAGAGTGTTTCTGATTGTCCTTCTGTCAGGGCCAAAGAAGTCTCTTACTTGATTCTTGCTTGCAGTCGCCTTTGAGTAGGCTCTGTATACTTTATCAATTTGGATCTCTTCCTCTGGTCGCACAGGAATATCTCCTGATAACTTCCTGGTTGCTGTCGCTTTTGAATAGACTCTTTTTATTTTGCTGATCCAAATCACTTCCTGCTCTGAATAGACTTCCAGGTTTTCGGTGCTTTCCTTCCTTGAATCTGTTTTCCCAGGTTCTTCAAAGGTACTTTGGGTTTTTACATCCCTAGCTCTCTCCCCATCCTGTTGATTAACTTCCAAACATTGAATTTTCGCTTGATTTATTATTGGCTGAACTGTATCAGCTGCTCTCTCCAGACCGTCGGCTCCGTCCAAAAGCTCCCCCTTAATCCCACGGATTTCCTTTTCCAGCTTATTGACTGCTTTCAGTATCTTTGAGTTCCCTTCGCATAACAAATGGAAAAGTTGTGCCTTAGTTAATTTCTCCATAGTTCCAGGCAGTCACAAATTATAAACAGAAAGTCTCGTGAGGTCTCGCGGGAGCACGAGCGATCCCAAATTATCAGTTTGTCGATCTCCATATCAAGTCAGCTACCCCCACTGAACTTTTTCCAACAAAACTTCAAAGCTATCTCTTTGTTTGGTTAGTGGGTATAATTAGCTGGGAGTCTCTCACTCGACGAAAGAGGGAATTCAGTTGTAAATTGGTTGAGGAGGGGGGGGGAAGAGCTTGTGGGAAAAGAAAGGGAAAAGCCAGAAAGCTTTCAATCCTTACTGTTGTAGACTTCAGCTTCTGTCAGCGCTCCTGTCAATCTGGTAAAAGATGGTCTGGGAAGAATGTAAGGTCAGCTGGTCGTTTCAAGCTTGTAAAGTTGTTTGCGACAAGGGCGCCATTGTGACCTTGAGTACAGGCCGCTGTTGATCCGGGGAGCTCGGTCCCCCTACCTACCCACGGATCTGTAGGACCCTCAGGATTCCGTTCCCGGTTCCTGGGGCGACCGGCGAGCAGATTTGTGTATCTGCTCAGGTCAGCCTGGTGCAGAAGCTCCTGACCCTCGGCATGGCTTAAGAGCTGAACAGAAGTCCAGCTTTTATGGCGCCATCTTCAGTCGACTCCTTTGGGTGCAGCTTTGAAGTGTGTGCATGACTGACTGATGCTCTCTCTGGAAAGTCTTCCGATGCATGGGAAACTAGCACTCTGAGGCTAGACGATGACCCTTTGCTCTCCCTGAGAGGTTAGATTTCCAGAATCAAGGAATTTTGGAAAGAAGTCGACGTTTCAATACGCCACCCTCCCGCTTGCACCCTGGGACAACCGTCCCCCATGATCCTTGGGAATAATTGGGATGGATAACAGCTAGGAGGTAGGGCAGGGGGGCGTTTAAGGCTGTTCTTTCTGGCAATGACGCACAGAGATGACTTTTACTGAGTCAGAACATTGGTCCACCCAGGACAGTATTGCCTACTTGGACAGGCAGCAGCGCTCCAAGCACAGGGTTGTCCCATCCAAAGTCTAACCACCAGGGCTGTCCCTTCTTAGCTTCCAAGATCTGTTGAGATCAGGCTAATCCTGGGCCAATTTGAAGCCTAGCATTTCATTTTTCCCTGGGCTAATATTTCCGCGGATTGCCTCCAGCGCTGGACGCATACAATCTGGGTCTCAACGGGGATGCTTACCTGGGCGCAGATATTTCACGGAGATGTGTTTACTCTGGCGGGCACCGTCTGCCGTGCTCAGCTCACAGGTATACGTTGTGAGGGTCCCCGACTTGTCAGCCGCGCACTGAGACTCACTGGCCTGGAGCGCGTACAGAGTGCAGTTGAGGGTGGAATAGTTGGTCCCTGCAACAAAGGGGCGTCATGGGGTTGAAAATCAGAGAGGGACCCATCTTCGGTCTGGGCGCTGTCGCCCTTGGCCCTCGGATCATTAAGAAGAGGGGTAGTCAACCTGTGGTCCTCCAGATGTTCATGGACTACAATTCCCATGAGCCCCTGCCAGCATTCGCTGGCAGGGGCTCATGGGAATTGTAGTCCATGGACATCTGGAGGACCACAGGTTAACTACCCCTGATTAAGAGAACATGTGCCACCAATTTGGGCTGGCTCCACCCACTGCCCTGTGTGACATCTCTTTAATTGTTTTGCTTCTGGAAGCAGGGTCTGCCCTGCCCAGTGAGCACATCAGGCTGAGATGGGTAGATTTCCTAAACCAAAACCAGAGATCGATGTGCATACACATTGCCAGACTGGGCATACAAACCCAGCCCTGATCAGTGACAGCCAGATTGGTAGGTATGTCCTCCGGCTTCTCCTCCTAAGGAACGACCCACCTCTTTCGTTTTTGGGCCACGATACAGTAGAATGTTTTTTGTGGGGGTGGGGGGCCACCACGAACTTAAGAAGAAGAGTTGGTTTTTCTACCCTGCTATGCCAAAAGAGATCAGGGCCTTGCAGGATAGTAATCAGTTCTGCAGGGCCTATAAAACACAGCTACAGTTGAGGCCAGACCGCCCCGGCTCCCAAAAAATCAGACAATACACCAGATGCAATTTCAAGAAGAGGTGGTCTCACTGCTAAAAAATAGAAGGAAGACCAACCCCCTGAAAAACAACTGGAATTCCCAAAGGTTTATCGAAATAAGGCTGAATGTAACTACAGAATGTTCAAATATTTTATAATATTTATACTGGGTTTTAGAATGGATTGTTTTTATATACTGTAATCTGCCCTAAGCTACCAGGAAGGGCAGGAAATAATAATAAAGATAGTTATTATAGCCGTTTTATTACAAAGGAACTTCAAGAACAGAATGGAAAAGGAAATTGCTATAATGCAAGTTATTACAATGCTCAGAACAATGGAATCCCCAGGACTCAACAGGGACATTGGTTTCTTCTCTCACTACATATGTTAACCTCCATTCTTAACAATCCTTCAGAAAGGCCAGATGTCCTCTTTATTTTATTTCTTTTAATTTGAATGATTTAAACAAGTAGATTGTAATGGAACTATGAGTTGTATAATGCAAAGTAGTTTGGAAAAGGTTTCCCATGTGATTCAATTTCAAGTGAACACAAACACATCCAAATTTCTTTTTTCTTTCCTTTTTATCTTTGGAATCTGTTACCCATTTTCATAATGCCGTATGTTGATTTACTCTCAGACTTTGCCTGTAAGTATAAACTGCTTACTTCCATGATATTGTGTCCGAGGAAGTGTGCGCGCACACGAAAGCTCATCCCTTAAATAAAACTCTGTTGATCTTAAAAGTGTCCCTGGACTCAAAAGTAGTCCTGCTGCTTCAGACCAACGTGGCTACCTGCTTGAATTGATTATCATCATTATTAGTTACCACAGTTTTAAAATCCTGGAACATCTTGTGACATCACTTCCGGCATTTGTTGGCAGGGGCTCCTGGGAATTGTGGTCCATGGACATCTGGAGGGCCGCAGTTTGACTACCCCTGAGCTAGCCCTTGTGCCCTAATTTCTCCCAGTCTGCCAACCTCACTCATATACCCGGTGAGTTCAGAGGACATTTCTTAGTTAAGTAAGAATTCCAATCTTTCCCAACTTTTATTCCTACCTAGCCCTTACTGTGTTGCTTCGATTTTCATAAGTCCATTTTCTGCATTACGGTATATCAGCCTGATACCTTTTTCTTTCTCTTTGCACTGTTTTTCTGAGAGCCAGTTTGGTGTAGTGGTTAGGAGTGTGGACTTCTAATCTGGCATGCCGGGTTTGATTCCCCACTCCTCCTCCACATGCAGCCAGCTGGGTGACCTTGGGCTCGCCACGGCACTGATAAAACTGTTCTGACCGAGCAGTAATATCAGGGCTCTCTCAGCTTCACCCATCCCACAGGTGGTCTGTTGTGGGGAGAGGAATGGGAAGGTGACTGTAAGCCGCTTTGAGCCTCCTTTGGGTAGGGAAAAGTGGCATAGAAGAAACAACTCTTCTTCTTTTTCTTCAAACTTTTGTAATCCTAGAGCTTTTGCCTTGTTTATTGGATGTTTTATGTGGATTGCTTTGTGCTGTATTGTACGGTCCACCTTTGAATGGCAGCAATAATAAAATAACAGCATTCATGTTGTATCTGTGGAACTGCTGAGGATCGAGCTTGAGGTTAAAAGCAGGATCATAGTTTACAATGTAATTGACCAACGCCCGGCTAGATCCCGTCTGCCGTATCCAGTCCATTTAAACTGAAACTGACCAATAGCACGCACTGGCGGGAAGATCCACTATTTGATCGTGTATATAAATTGGGGCTTTCAGGGGGTTTGTCTGTTCAGTTCTATTTGCAACATGCTGGGGTCCTAATAAAGAGCTCAGATCACTTCCTGTGTCCATCCTGAACCCACAGATCTAACAATTCATTTCTCCATGTGCTCCTCCTTTGTGTAGCTCAAGGCTTCCTTCCCTCTCCCTCCCTGAGGCTGGACGACAGCGGAGTTGTAAAAGAGCTGTGTGGCCATTTCACCTGGCTCCCTGGCAATTGTCCTCGCTCAAAAAAACAAGGGTTCGGAGACTCGTCCTGGGAGCAGAGCACAGTATGAAGACAGCTGCCCCCCATCTTGCATCTCTGAAGCTCAGTTCTACTCCAAGTGGCTTTGGGTGTGAAAGAGATGCGGGAAAAGAGGAACCGCAAGATGAGCATTGGTCAGCTCTGACTGGCAGTGGCTCTCGGACATCACCTGTGCCCTGGTCCTTTTTATTGGAAGAGGCCAATTTGAGTCTGGGACTTTTTTGTGTAAATCAGATGCTCCAGTGCTGAGCCACGCCCCCTCTCTATAGCTGCCTGAACTTGGCTTTTCTGGTGTTAGAATCACAGAATCATAGAGTTGGAAGGGGCCATACAGGCCATCTAGTCCAACCCCCTGCTCAATGCAGGATCAGCCCAAAGCATCCTAAAGCATCCAAGAAAAGTGTGTATCCAACCTTTGCTTGAAGACTGCCAGTGAGGGGGAGCTCACCACCTCCTTAGGCAGCCTATTCCACTGCTGAACTACTCTGACTGTGAAATTTTTCCCCCTGATATCTAGCCTATATCGTTGTACTTGTAGTTTAAACCCATTACTGTGTGTCCTTTCCTCTGCAGCCAACGGAAACAGCATCCTGCCCTCCTCCAAGTGACAACCTTTCAAATACTTAAAGAGGGCTATCCTGTCCCCTCTCAACCTCCTTTTCGCCAAGCTTGAACATTCCCAAGTCCCTCAACCTATCTTCATAGGGCTTGGTCCCTTGGCCCCAGATCATCCTTGTCGCTCTCCTCTGTACCCTTTCAATTTTATCGACGTCCTTCTTGAAGGGAGGCCTCCAGAACTGCACACAGTACTCCAGGTGTGGTCTGACCAGTGCCGTATACAATGGGACTATGACATCTTGTGATTTTGATGTGATGCCCCTGTTGATACAGCCCAAAATGGCATTTGCCTTTTTTACCGCTGCATCACACTGCCTGCTCATGTTTAGTTTACAATCCACAAGTAAACTAAACTGAGTGTTCACTCAGCCCAAAGTCATAGTATCCAGTTCTTGTTTGGTTAAGCCAATGAGGCCTCTAGTTGTGCGCCTGGCTGCAAAAGTTCATTCTTGATCCTTTATCTAGCCTTCCCTGTAACCTACATGCTTTTCAGAAGCACGCAGAATTGTGAAACAGCAAGGTCAACTTATGACTTGCACTCGAAAGCTCACATCTTGAATAAATCTTTGTTGGTCTTAAAGGTGCTACTGGACTCTGATTTTATTGTGCTACTTCAGACCAACATGGCTACTCATTTGAATCTACCCCTGCCCCAGCCTTTCCCAACTTTTTTTACCATTTAGAAACCCCTGAAAAATTCTTCAGGCTTCACAAAACCCCAGAAGTGGCAAGATCCTGCAGAATATGGTTGGGAACTAGAGCTTTATACATGCCCACCTTAGGCTCCTCCTCTTCCCACCCCATTAAGGCCCATGATTGGCCATTTTGGGATGGGCGGTCAACATGACTATATATGTTCATAAAGGTATCCCCTGTGCAAGCACTGAGTCATGCCTGACCCTTGGGGTGACGCCCTCTAGCGTTTTCATGGCAGACTCAATACGGGGTGGTTTGCCAGTGCCTTCCCCAGTCATTACCGTTTACCCCCCAGCAAGCTGGGTACTCATTTTACCGACCTCGGAAGGATGGAAGGCTGAGTCAACCTTGAGCCGGCTGCTGGGATCGAACTCCCAACCTCATGGTCAGAGCTTCAGACTGCATATCTGCTGCCTTACTACTCTGCGCCACAAGAGGCTCATATATGGTCATATCACCCGATAAATGTTTAACTAATTTAAAAAATATATACAAAATTAATGAACACCCAGTCATTCAGGAAACCCTTCCAGGGTCATCTAGAAAGCCCCGTGTTTCACAGAACCCTGGCTGAGAAACCCTGCCCATTGAAACATTTCCCTACCTGAAATATTGATGGCTCCATTTGGTTTCCAGTGAACATTGAAGAAAGAAATGTCCGTATCTATGCAACAGCTCAGCTCTCTCCTTCCGCCATCACACGGAATCACGATATCCCCGGATGTCGTGATTTGGATTAAAGAAACGGTGATGTTGACCTCTGCTCTGTGTATTGTGGTTGGGGAAGTCTCCCATTCAGTAAAAGTGCAACTGTATTCTCCTGCAACAAGAACAAAATGGGTGATGGATGGATTGTGCCCCCCTCTCCGTTCCCTAAACATTGCAGGATTCAGTGACTGTTAACTTCCTGGCCTGGCTCTTCCTTCACAAGGGAGCACCAGCTCTCAGCCAACCCACAGATGGAATATGCAAGGCCTGCACTGAGTGTAATTCAACAGAATACAAAGTGTGTTCTGTAGGGGAGGAGATGTATATTTAGCATACATAGGATAGGAGCTTCCTGATTGTCTCAACTGGAGACTTCCTGCTCTTGGGGCACACTTCCTCCCTGCTCACCTCCAGAACAGCAGTTGAACCGAAGAATGACTGCAGACAACAGCTACCTGGATATTTAGGTGTCTCGCTCTCTTTCTATATATAGCTGTTTCTTTTCATAAATAAAACTATTTTATTCTTTAAGCAGCCTTATGCTCAGCTCCCACTGCGTTTTCAGACTCTGCTGACACCCACTCAATATGATTGTCTAGTCCAACATGAGGGTTGTGAAGGTCTTTTCTGTTTTCCTTCCAGCATCTGCTGGCATCAGCTATGGACCCTTTGTTCCAGTAGGTCACATGAACATCTGAAGCTGCCTTCAACTGGATCAGACTCTTGGTCCATCAAAGTTAGTCTTGTCTTCTCAGTCTGGCAGTAGCTCTCCAGAGTCCCAGACTGTGGTCTTTCACACCAGTGATTGCTTGATCCTTTTAGCCGGAGACACTGGGGAGGTGTGGAGTTCAGGCCGCTGCCAGATTGCATTGGGGAGTAGGGGCATGGAAATCTCGCATCAGTCTTTCCCGACATAAGCCAACAGCTGAGCTCTTGAAGGATCGGGGAAGGGACGGAGGGGAACTGAAGAATGCACAGATTCTCCTGAAGAGGCCTTTCATTTTTTTTTTGAGAAATGCTTTGGGAATTTTTCGGAGGTTTAAAAACAGAGCACTAAAACAGCCTTTATTCCCTTCTTCTCAATTCCTCATTCTGACACACCTTCCCTTGGGGAGGGGCGTGTGTATGAAATAGTGTGGTAATGCTATTGTAGCTTTTTTAAAAAAAAGAAACAAACATGGCGAACAGGGCGGAAGAGACGGAAGTGACACTAGAGGGGGGCAGGGAACAACTGGTGGCCACAGACCAGAGAAGCCCAAATGCTACATTTACACATTGGCCAGCCCTGATTTAGACCCTGTTACTCTGCTTCTAAAAATGAAAACTGGATTTCTGGGGATTCTTTTGCGGTGGGACAAGTGAGGGGGCAGTTCTGCACCCAAAAAGGCGAATTTCAGTGCAGAAACGGACAAAAAAGTCAACCTTTAAAAATGCACATCCGAATAATATCTCTAGTGTGGCAACCGTCTCAATCTCTAGTCCAGGGGTGGCCAAGCTGCGGCTCTCCAAGTATCCATGGACTACAATTCCCATGAGCCTCAGGGGCTGGTAGGAGCTCATGAGAACTTGGACATGGACATCTGGCGAGCCACAGATGGCCACCCCTGCTCTACTCATCATTTTGCTCTCCGTTTAGAATTACCAGACTCGTTCAGCAAAATATTTCGGATTTTCAGCGTTGATATTGACTTTCCCTCTGAATGTGCCGTCGCTAGGGAGTGCCTGCCGCTGCTGGAGAGGGGACTTTCTCTAAAAGACCACGTCACGTTGCTCGAGTTGGCTCTCGACTCGCATCTCATGGTGACCGTGTCCCCCATGTAAATTGGTTCGGGCGAGATGGAGATGTTTGTTCCACCTGGAGATGTAAAATAAAAGGTCTTCAAAACCAGTGGGAAACAGTGTTGCAAAACTCTCTTGAGTTTTAAAAATTAGTGTCACTAACTCAGAACTATTATGTCCTTCTCAGATCTATTGGGGGTGAGGTGGGCTGATTAGAACACATCTGGGTGGGGGGAACCCTTTAAATTGACTTCTTTGAAACATTTTTATGCTGCCTTTCCATCAGATTAGAGTCCCTTAGGTCAGTGGTTCTTTATATCACCAGGGACCAGTCAACACTTGACAATTTTACTGAGGCCCGGAGGGAGGGTAGTCTTTTGCCGAGGGACGTTGCCGCTGCCTGAGCCCCTGCTCTGCTTGCTTTCCTGCCGGTGCCCCTGACTTCCCACTGCCCGCTGCAGCTGCGCAGTGCCACACCGAGGGGGAGCCCCAGCCATGGTGCCCGCCAGAGAGCACCAAAGGTGAGCCGGCAGCAGAGTGGCAGGAGGACAAGGAGGAGCCACGGCCCGATACCGACTGATCCACGGTGTGGTACCGGTCCCTGGGGCTGGGGGTTGGGGACCACTGCCTTAGGTTTTGCACGGACAAACACTGGAGCAATTAAAACCAACATTTGATTTTTGAAACAATTCAATTTAAAAAAGCACATCAGCAAACAAGGGAAGAGGGTCAGTAACAGTTATTGAGATTCTCATGAACAAAACAAGGCAGAAGACATCAATAGAACGGGATAGATTTATCTTCCTGGGGAGTTGGTGACATGACTGAGACATCCTATTAAAAGCTCTGGATGTGATGTTGACCCCGTGGGTCAGGGGTAGGCAAACTGCGGCCCTCCATAGGTCCGTGGACTACAATTCCCATGAGCCCCTGCCAGCTCATGGGAATTGTAGTCCATGGACATATGGAGGGCCGCATTTTGACTACCCCTGCCATGGGACTTTGAGATCCCAACTGATGTGGGCAGTCCTTGCTTCTATCAGGGACCACCAACTCCTGCTTGATCTTGGTCCCTTTATACTCCCTAAACTCCAGCTATTGGGCAGTGCTGAAAAATCCAGACGTTTGGGGGGATTTTTGGGGGACCGCCCCTTTTGGTATCTGAAAAATAAAAATAAAATGTATCTAGCTGAAAGAATAACCAAAAAATACAGATAAGCTATTCTGGGCGGCGGCGGGGGGGGGGTGACACTCTTTGGCTCACATGACTTGAATGTGCACCTAGTCCAAATGATTCTATTGACAGCCCTGATTTAAAGTGACTGCGCTCCAGAAGCCCACACTTCTCTCAGCAGAGATTCGCCTCATGGATTTATTTCCCCCTCCTTGTTCACTGTGAGGCAGCTGCCTCCAATCTTATACCCCCCCCTCCACAGCGTTCAGGAAAAGAAAGAGCCTCCTGCTGCGCTTGGCTCCCCTCCCCGCTCTGAGCTTCCCCAATCAAGTGCAGAATAATTGCGGGGGGGGGGGGGAAGACTCAGGTTCAAATCTATCTGAATTCAACAGGATTGACAACAGGAAAAAAACAAAGTAAGCGCAGAACCATCCCTGGTTTGCTCCATTGCCTGCCTTTTAACTAGAGATCCCAGGGATTGAACTTGCGATCTTCTGTTTCCAAAGCTCTGTCACCAAAAGGCAGCCCCTTCCTTATCGGCAAGAGGACATCCGCATCATCGGCTACTTGATCCTTTAAACTGGGGTTGCTGGGGAATTACCATTGTGCCTTCTAGAGGTGATGGAGCGAGGAGTGAAATAATGGTAAAGGTAAAGGTACCCCCTGTGCAAGCACCAAGTCATGTCTGACCCTTGGGGTGACGCCCTCCAGCGTTTTCATGGCAGACTCAATACGGGGTGGTTTGCCAGTGCCTTCCCCAATCATTACCGTTTACCCCCCAGCAAGCTGGGTACTCATTTTACCGACCTCGGAAGGATGGAAGGCTGAGTCAACCTTGAGCCGGCTGCTGGGATTGAACTCCCAGCCTCATGGGCAGACAGCTTCAGACAGCATGACTGCTGCCTTACCACTCTGCACCACAAGAGGTTCTTAGTGAAATAATTTTTTTTTAATTTCTGCAAAGAGAAACTTGGCGTACAAAACAATTTCACAAATCAGAAGCTTGTATTTGACTGTATCTTGAAATACTGCCAATGTCAAACTGAACTGTTCTCAAAGGTCAGGGGAAGGAGCAGTGATTGTTTATGTTAACAGAGAATTGGGAAAGAAACGAAAGTTGCCTTTTTTGACCTCTTCGGGGAGCTGGCATGGATACAATAGGGTGGTCCTGTGGGATATATAAGGGGTGGAGACCCCCGGTTATTGGCTTGACCCGAAAGGACATCATCTTTCCCTGCCTTCAATGGAAGGTTATAAAGTCTCATATAACCTTTTGTTCTACACATAGAATCGGCAACTGCCCCTGTCTCATATATTTCTTCTGCAGTCAAAATATAAAAAGGTTTTTCTCTCCTTGTGATTCTTTGGGATGGGCAAAAGGAACCTAATCTGGCTGTTTGGCCATCAGAGGAAATACAGATGCTCTACCTCTAAGCCACTGCTCTTCCCCAAAGGAGATCACACAAATGATTTCTCTAGCAGGGCCGTGTCAAAACTGCGGTGATCAAGAATTGCACACATTCTTTGGAGAGGAGGAAAGTGTTGGTACCACCAAAACAACAGAATGCATTTCAGCAAGCAGATCTCCAACATTACCATAGATTTCCACCAAAGAGTTCCCAAATGAGGTAGAATCTAAATTGTAGGATCTGTTTAAGGCGGCAGCCGCTCTCTCGTTTGCGTCCTCAAGTGGAATAGCCCGTGCTGATGTTACCTCATAATCTACCACGGTGCTTCCATTCCTAGAGAGACAGAAACACTAGGCCCAGTTATTTCAGACTCAAGCATATGACCGAGGGTACTCCATGGTATTTCAAACATAGGATTTTTTATAAAACTACACCAACGAGGCTGCAGCCCCAGACCACCTACAGCCCCACGCCCCGATGGAAGACGGAAAGGAGGAAGAACAAGATCCTGGGTTGCAGTGACAATGCCCCCCTAGCTAGTTACACTGCTCTGACCCTCTGCTTCTGCCTACCTTCTTGTCCATCACACTGGTGGCAGCAGATGGTTTTACTGCTCTCACCAGCTCACAAATCACTCTGCTTAGGATGGTGACCCCCAGTGGGAGGGCAGCACCCAGGCCATCAGCCCACTGGGACTTTTCCTGTTGGCCTTGATGACCAATCCACCCCTGCCCACCACTGATCTCGCCTAATGTCTGTTTCGCTCTGACCTTGATGGCCTCGCTTGATCTCAACAGATCTCAGATTCTAAGCAAGGTCTGATTAGAACTTGGGCCCCTTCTGCATGATGGAAAAGCTGATGAAAACTCACTAAATGCATCGTGGTTTTCTGATCTCTGCACAGGAGAGTGAATTTACTCTGCAAAACTGATTTTGCTCTGCGTGGTGAACTGCCTCTTCGGTGCTTTAAGCGTCTTTTAAGTGTTGTTTCTGAAAGAAGCTTTTCACACATTCATTTCTGCATGGAGCCAAATAAAACAGTTTAAAAAGCAACCAGTTTAGGCCGCTTTATTATATTACAATCGTTGTTCTGCATTGAATATAGACTGTTGAAAAACTACATTGCGATGCTCTCTGCATGAAACAATTCATAGCCCTGCCCCCTGTAGTTTTGCCAACTCCACTTTGTTCTCTAATGCAGTCACTAATCTGCATAACCAAAGGAGCTTCTCTGCATGACTAATAGGGTGTCTGAGACAGGCAGGAGAGAAATGAACGTGTGAAAAGCCTCTTTCAGATACAACGCTTAAAAGACGCTTAAAGCACCGAAGAGGCAGTTCACCATGCAGAGCAAAATCAGTTTTGTGGAGTAAATTGACTCTTATGTACAGAGATCAGAAAAACAACAATGTATTTAGTGAGTTTTCATCAGCTTATCCATCATGCACAAGGGGCCCTGCCTGTCTCAGGTGCTCTATTAGTCATGCAGAGAAACTCCTTGGTTATACAGATTAGTGACTGCATTAGAGAACAAAGCATGTCACTGGCAAAACTACAGGGGGGCAGGGCTATGAATGCAGGCAGGGGCTTATGGGAATTGTAGTCCATGGACATCTGGAGGGCCGCAGTTTGACTACCCCTGTTTTAGATTATTGTGTCGATTGGATTCCCTTTTTTTTATTGTGTCGATTGGTTTCCCTTTTTTTTGATGTAGGCTCTCTATTGTATACACCCCTCTTTTGGTTTTTGTTCACATTCATGACTCCAGGTTATCTGGCCCCTTGTGACAGGGACCGCATTCTTGAGGCTAGGCTACTCTCTCTCCTTTTGATTGCAGCCTGAATGTGGACTGACTCTGTTTGAATAAATGTAAATTCTACTTTTGCGATATACTTTGTGGCAGATTTATTTTACTGCACAGAATATCATGCTTCTATTACTAGGCTGCTAACTTTGCTATCATAACCAAATTAACCATAAAACCCACTGTGCATACCTGCCCATACAAGGCCTTCATTAAACCCTATTTAGAATAGTGTGTACATTGTGTGCATGCTTTTTGCTTATATAACCTTCTTTGCAATGATTTGGAGAGTGTTATTTAATTTCATTTCTTCTTGTAATCTCATCAAATGTATGAAGAAGAAGAAGAAGAAGAAGAAGAAGAAGAAGAACCAGAACCAGAACCAGAACCAGAACCAGAACCAGAACCAGAACCAGAACCAGAACCAGAACCAGAACCAGAAGAGTGGTTATTTACTAAGTAAACAGGCACATTTTTCCTTACCTGAACCCTGTAACACTGGCACTTCTAAAGCCTTGTAAAGTACTGTAGCCCACAGTAAACTGAAAAAGAATTACACATAAATGCTTTAATTACATCAGCAAAACAATTAAAACCACAGAGAAAATAGGACTATGGCCTTGATTTCATTCAAATTGGACTCCGCATTCATGTAGGCGGTCCCCTCCCCAGGCTCTTTGACATCCCTTCCAGTTCCACTTTGTCAAGTTGCCTTAAAACCTTTGGTTACAAGACATAGAATCACAGAATCATAGAATCATAGAGTTGGAAGGGGCCATACAGGCCATCTAGTCCAACCCCCTGCTCAACGCAGGATCAGGCCAAAGCATCCTGAAGCAATATGAAAACGCATTCAGGCTGACAGAGGGCTAGAAGACGGGTGGTATTTTGGAGAATAAATCTTTTGAAGGGGGACTCCAAGAGAGAGAGAGAGAGAGATTTGGACATGTTTTATAAGTGTGGGAGCCTCTTTATTTTTTTACCACGTTGTACCCCCATTGCTACATCACACGAGTGCATTTAAATATCAGTTCGCCCAAGAGGGGCTGAAATGTGTTTGGCTTTTTGTATTAGGTCATTTATCTATGTGTCATCCATGTGTTTGTACCAAAAATGCCATTGGTTTTGAGTCACCATCAAAGGAAACGATAGGGAATAAATCAAATAAACAAATACGGTAGATCAAAAGAGAAAACACTGGATGGAAATCATTTTCAGATTTCAGACATACCGCGTGCTCCAAATCTCGTTTGTATTGTTCATACAAGCTGGAGGATGGATCCCTGAGGGCACTCTGAAAGGCTATGTTGAGTCGGACATGCATTTTCATGATGTAGATTTCTCCAGTATCTGTAGTGGAAAAGAAGAGGAGGAAAGATTGTATGATGTTGAATATGAGACTATTTAAAGATAACGTTCTCTCTGACCATTTTTTCTCCAAGGGACTGTCATGTGTGACTGTACGACAGTTTCGGAAGCAAAGAGGGCTATGGTCTTGTCCGGAAAATTACAGCCCCAAATTGGAAGAAAAACAGTGATTGCAACAGTGCGCTATGCTTGTGGACCCAAACCACTCATCACACTAACTCCCGAGTGCATTTTTACTTTGACTTACAAGCTTGGTGTAGTGGTTAGGAGCGCGGACTTCTAACCTGGTGAGCTGGGTTTGTTTCCTCACTCCCTCACATGCAGCCAGCTGGGTGACCCCGGGCTCGCCACAGCACTGATAAAGCTGTTCTGACCGGGCAGTGATATCAGGGCTCTCTCAGCCTCACCCACCCCACAGGGTGTCTGTTGTGGGGAGAGGAATGGGAAGGCGACTGTAAGCCCCTTTGAGCCTCTTTCGGGTAGAGAAAGGCAGCATATAAGAACCAACTCTTCTTCTTCAGTGATATCTCTTAGCCTCTCTCACAGGGTGTCTGTTGTGGGGAGAGGAATGGGAAGGCGACTGTAAGCTGCTTTGAGCCTCCTTCGGGTAGAGAAAAGCGGCATATAAGAACCAACTCTTCTTCTTCTTCTTCTTCTTCTTCTTCTTCTTCTTCTTCTTCTTCTTCTTCTTCTTCTTCTTCTTCTTCTTCTTCTTCTTCTTCTTCTTCTAAATATCTGGCATGTAGGACATGAAATGAGAAGGCCCGAGATCATACTGTGGAGCAGGGACTAACCTCCCTCCTGCCATTTTCTCTATTTGCACAATTTCCCCCCTGCCATTTTCTGAGTCTGAAAGGGTCCTCTAGGCCAGTGGTCCCCAACCTTTTTATCACCAGGGACCACTCCCAATCATCTGAAGCCTCACAGTAATGCTACTTACAGACCTCCCCCCCAAATGGCTTTAATTGCCTTCTTTTTCTTATTCCAACCACGAATCTTTTCATTTTGCAGGTCATCCGAGAGAAAGGAACACGACTCGTTAGCTAAAGCCCATCGGCTGCTGCTTCCTCCTACCTTCCGGCGACGGCTGGCAATAGATTCCGTGAGCAGGCAGCTGTGCGGTGCAGTTGTGATCCTCTTCTGGCGCTGCAGCAGTGGAGGAGGAGGCGGGGCTAGTGCACAGGCCCTCGGGCCACTCGTAGCCATCTTCACAGTAACACTGAGAGCTGCGGCTGCTGCTGCCTGTCGAGTTGCACACTGATGCACAGACATGAAACAGAAAGCAGGGAAGTTAGGCGCGGCATTTGGTCCAGCCTGGTAATTCGCCGTATTGGCTCTGCGTTCCAGATTCAAACAAAACACAGGCTTCTGGAAGTGGCAAGCATTGTGCAAGAGTCAGGACCGGCAGGTGTTACAGGAACTCCTCTTGCATTTAATCAGCTCTTTCTTCCGGAGGTGTGTGAGCGGGAAAGGGAGGAAGTATTTAAAAAAAATGTTTTTTTAAAATAATAAAAATGTTTTTTTAATATCCGCTTTTCATACCCCAAAGAGTCCCAAAGCGGCTTACAGACACCTTTCCCTTCCTCTCCCCACAACAGACCCCCCCTGTGAATTAAGAGAGCTCTGAGAGAACTGTTCTAAGAAAACATCCCTAAGAGAACTTTGACTGGCCCAAGGTCACCCAGCTGGCTCTACATGGAAGAACAGGAAATCAAACGCGGTTCTCCAGATCAGAGTCCATCTCTCCCCATAACAGACACTCTGTGAGGTAGGTGGGGCTGAGAGAGCCCTGAGAGAACTGCTCTAAGAGAACAGCCCTAAGAGAACTGTGACTGGCCCAAGGTCGTCCAGTAAATGGAAGAGTGGGAAATCAAACCCGGTTCTCCAGATTAGAGTCCACTGCTTTTAAACGCTATACCATGCTGGCTTCTTTTCCCTTTGCAGAGAAAGCAATTTCTCATTAGTTTTTTATTGGTTGGTAGTATAGTCACACAAGTCATAAGGCTACAAGGAAGATTTAAAAAGAAAAAGGGAAATTACGCTTCAGCCTTGCAGGAATGCTCTATATCAGTGGTCCCCAACCTTTTTATCACCGGGGACCACTCAATGCCGGGGACCACTCACTGGGGACCACTCAACGCCTTTTACTGAGGCCCGGTGGGGGGGGGTGGTTTACTCCTCTACTCTCAACCACTGCCCTAACGCTCTCTGGTCGCTATGGTAATGTTTAAACATCCCTTCAAAATAAGATACAGACACGCCACAACAATGAAGTGTGTTGTAAAGGGCTGGGGAGGGGGGGAGAAGGCGTCCTTCGGGGCCCACCTCCAATTAGTCGAAGGACCACATGTGGTCTGCGGCCCACAGGTTGGGGATCGCTACTCTATATGAATGTGCTAACATAGCCTGGAGATCTCTTGGAATAACAACTAAACTCCTGGCAGGTGAGATCAGTTCACCTGGAGAAAATGGCTGCTGCATTCTGGCAGAGTTCAAACATGCAACAAGGGCAACGCATCAGGCTACTTAAAGGAATGAAATAGTTGTATTAAGAGGAGAAACAAATTTTGGAGAGAGAGAGAGAAAGAGAGAGAGACCTAACTGTTATTCTGTTGTCTTTTGAGAGACCTTTAATGGCATTTCAAAACACAACACAACAATAGTTAGACAGTTAGATCTCTCTCTCCCCCCTCTCTCCTCTTTATATACAAAGTTTGTTTCTCCTCTTAATGAAACTATGTCATTCTTTTAAGCAGCCTTGTTCTGTTGTCTTCCTGCCCAGAGCACTTTGCTAATCTAATATTTCATCTGCATCTTCCTGGAAAATCAGAATGGGCTGGGAGCCTGGGAAAGAAACGCTTCAATGAATCAAGTTTAGCCATGTTTTGACAACCTCAAATGAGCAGTTTTGCTTCCAACTGATAAGCCCTTGGATTCCTTTCTCAACGGCCTCTCATCTTCCCAGCTTTGTCTGCATAAAGCTTTCCCTCCTGTTTGAAGTGAAATCATATCCCGAGAATGTTTTTCTACCTCTGCCCATTAATGCCATTCAGCAATGAGGCATCAAGGAAGAATTCTACTTGCTCCGCCTCCTGCAGCAGCCATTTTGTGGCCTGCAGCAAAGTCCTGAGCACCAGCAATCGGTCTCGGTCTGTTATGGAGGCAAGCAGGGAGGAAGTGTGCTGAGAGAAGCAGGAAGTCTCCAAATGAGCCAATCAGAAAGTAGTAGGGTTAGGGTTAGGGTTAGGGCTAGGGTTAGGGTTAGGGTTAGGGTACATAAGCTACAATTCCCTGCTGGCAGGGGCCCATGGGAATTGTAGTCCATGGACATCTGGAGGGCCGCAGTTTGACTAACCCTAGGCAGCAGCTTGGGTGGCAGCACCACCACTTAAGAAGTGTTCGGGAAGGGAGAGGGAGGGCAGGAGTCCAAGGCAAGTGGGGAAGGGAAGGGCTGAGCAGCATGCAGGTGGAGCAGTGGAGTGGGGGGAAGGAGAAGAGGAGCAGAAGGGATGGGGGTATGACACACGAGAGGAGGAAGGAAAGGAGGTACTTGGGCAGCGAAGTGGCAGTGGCAGCTTGGGCGATGGAGGTTACTGAAGACCACTAGAGAGAACATTAAGGTCGGTTGAATTGCAGGGGTGGGAATCTGCCTCCCTCACCAGGCAGGAAATGGAGAGGGGAGGGTGGGAGTGAGGGCAGGACAACGCACAAGGGACTCTTGCGTGTTTCCCCATCCATACACTCTTCTCCCTGGTGGCTCACCGGTTGCTTGCATGTTTTAGAGCGGAAAATCCATTTGCCTGGATTTAACGTATTTCAAATTAAAAATGGTGAAATTGCAAGCCACCTACTGGACAGCCTCAGGATACTGGCAGTGCCTTGTGGAGGGGGCTGAATATGCTGCCCACGGCTGGAGGCTGTCCAGCTACATTTTCCTGGTGTGGAAACGGCCAAACTTTTTCTGCCGCTCAACCTTGAGGTTCCAAACTTCTCATAATGTGACCAAAGGACCACAGCCTGTTGTTTCGTCGTTTTAGCTCCTGGGGAGAGTTCAGGCCTGATTTGATCAAGAACCCACTTAATTTGTCTTTTTGGCAGGCCACAGCACCCATCAAATTCTCCTCCGGCACCACGCGCGACATGCAGGCAATCCTAAGTGACATGCAACTTCTGGACTGCAAAAAGCAGATGAACCTAAATGCATTAAGCTCCTGAATGAATTCCTGGTCCCCTCAAAGTCAGCAGTGTCTGCTCCAGACTTTCTCAACTTTTTACCATTGAAAAACCCAGGAAATATTCTTCAGGCTTCAAGAAACCCTAGAATTATAGCAATTGTGCAGAATACAGTTAGGAAGCATTGCTGTGTCCATGCCCACACTCCTTCCCACCCCCTCCAGGTCCATCTCTGGCCATTTGGGGAGGGTGGGGGCAAGTCAATACGACCATATATGGTCCTCTCACCTGATAAATAACAGTTTTTAAATATATATAAGAAATTAATTGACTCCCACCTAATTGGGAAACCCTTCCAGGGCTGTCAAGAAACCCCGGGGTTTCACAAAACCCTGGTTGAGAGAGCCTGGTCTACTCAGATGGCGGCAGCTCCCCAGGGTTCTCTCAATTCAACTACTGCATGGTCCTCTTAGCAGGGATGCAACCTGGGATCTTCTGTATACCAAGCAGATGCTCTACCACTGAACTGCTCTCACAGAGCTCTCTCAGCCTCCACCTCCCTCACAGGGTGTCTGTTGTGGGGAGAGGAAGGAGAGGCGATTATCAGCTGCTTTGAGACTCCTTCCGGTAGTGAAAAGTGGGGTATAAAAACCAACTCTTCTTTTTTCTCTTCTTTGTAATTTTAACTGGAGATGTCAGGGATTGAACCTGTGACCTTCTGCATGCCAAGCAGATGCTCTAGCACTGAGGTGCAGCCCTTCCCTCAAGCTGATGGCAAACGAGCACAAACTACTCACCTGTGGTGACTTGAATGCTCGAAATGTTTTCTGTTGGATCGGAGGTATTGATCAAAAGTGGAAAATTTAGACCGTCCAGGTATCTTCTGATGGTGCTCTGGAGTGCAGAATCTTCAAAAAGTATCTCAACAGTCACAGCATATTCTACAGGTGAGGCATCGGATGAGACAGCTGAAAAACAACTGGATGTTTTAGGACCTGCCATAATGGATGAGAAACTGCTTGCTTCTTTCTTTCAAGACTTTTATATTATTAGAGAGAGAGTCATCCCCAACTTTCTGATCCTTTGTTCTGAGTTCCTCCAGGTCAGGGGTGGCCAGACTGGGGCTCTCCAGATGTCCATGGACTACAATTCCCATGAGCCCCAGGGGCTCATGGGAATTGTAGCCCATGGACATCTGGAGAGCCCCAGTCTGGCCCCCCCTCATCTAGGCCAGGGGTAGTCAACCTGTGGTCATCCAGATGTTCATGGACTACAATTCCCATGAGCCCCTGCCAGAAAATGCTGGCAGGGGCTCATGGGAATTGTAGTCCATGAACATCTGGAGGACCACAGGTTGACTACCCCTGATCTAGGCCATTTCCACACAGGTCATTTGTTTTAAGTTGAACACTGTCAGGAAGTAGGTATTTCCCCCCGCTTCCCTGCAGCACTGCGGGGAATGGTGTGCATTCGTGTACCTCCTGGGGTTTCCTTGGCTTTTCTCCAGTCTTTTTCATATCGGTTTTCCTGCAAACTTTGCTGCAAGTTACCTTGGATTGTCCCTTTTGTGGGTGGGAAAGTTTGTATTTTCACACCCACATGACCGCTATTCTCTTCCTCGGCCAGTAGGGGGCCCTTTGTTTTTTGTTATTTTTGTTTGGCCGCTGAAAATAGCAATATGGTATTAAAAGAATCTGCAGTTTCAGAATCTCTGAATTATCATCTATCCTTTTTCTTTAAACAGGCTGGGCCATGCTATATCTTTCCAAAATCAGTCAGGAGATGGAAAACCACTATGCTTAAGGGGTTGTATCTTACCCCCCCCCCCAACTCATGTGTAGCGGAAAACTCCATGTTCTCATCTAAGGCTTAGATTTTAGCTGAGCAGAATGGCAGGATACAGTCCATGATTTCTAGATGTGATTTGCGCAACTTGCAAGAAGGTTCTTGCAAGACGAAGAATGGCAGGATACAGTCCATGATTTCTAGGTGTGAGTTGTTCAACTTGCAAGAAGGTTCTTGCAAGACGAAGAATGGCAGCATACAGTCCATGATTTCTAGGTGTGAGTTGTTCAACTTGCAAGAAGGTTCTTGCAAGACGAAGAATGGCAGCATACAGTCCATGATTTCTAGGTGTGAGTTGTTCAACTTGCAAGAAGGTTCTTGCAAGACGAAGAATGGCAGCATACAGTCCATGATTTCTAGATGTGATTTGCGCAACTTGCAAGAAGGTTCTTGCAAGACGAAGAATGGCAGGATACAGTCCATGATTTCTAGGTGTGAGTTGTTCAACTTGCAAGAAGGTTCTTGCAAGACGAAGAATGGCAGCATACAGTCCATGATTTCTAGGTGTGAGTTGTTCAACTTGCAAGAAGGTTCTTGCAAGACGAAGAATGGCAGCATACAGTCCATGATTTCTAGGTGTGAGTTGTTCAACTTGCAAGAAGGTTCTTGCAAGACGAAGAATGGCAGGATACAGTCCATGATTTCTAGGTGTGAGTTGTGCAACTTGCAAGAAGGTTCTTGCAAGACGAAGAATGGCAGCATACAGTCCATGATTTCTAGATGTGATTTGCGCAACTTGCAAGAAGGTTCTTGCAAGACGAAGAATGGCAGGATACAGTCCATGATTTCTAGGTGTGAGTTGTGCAACTTGCAAGAAGGTTCTTGCAAGACGAAGAATGGCAGCATACAGTCCATGATTTCTAGATGTGATTTGCGCAACTTGCAAGAAGGTTCTTGCAAGACGAAGAATGGCAGGATACAGTCCATGATTTCTAGGTGTGAGTTGTGCAACTTGCAAGAAGGTTCTTGCAAGACGAAGAATGGCAGCATACAGTCCATGATTTCTAGATGTGATTTGCGCAACTTGCAAGAAGGTTCTTGCAAGACGAAGGGGCTTTTCGCACTCCTTCAAAATCGCACAATGGTTGCCAATTGAAAACGCTACTGATTTGCCATTATGCACAACATCGTTGACAATCTGCCACACACCTGAAACCGATACGCAAAAAGCGCTTCCTTGTAGCGCTTTCAGGGAAATCCCCAAAAGTGGATTCACCCTCCGGAAAGCACTACAATCCTGCAACCAATCTGCAACACTAGCGGGAAAGTTCTGTGTGTTACCATTGTTGTGGTTTCTACAAAGTCCCTCCCCCTGGCTCTCTCCTCTGATCTTCCGGCGAAGCGATCGCCATTTTTTTTTCTCCGAGCGAGCCTCTGTTTAGAGGCTTCCCCGGCTTCAGTCCCTCCCCAGAGCTGTTTAGTCACTAACCACAAACAACAGAGAAGCCCGTTTGCTGATGTATTTTCCCTTTATTTTTTACACTGTTTTTGGCCGAAAATCGGGCCCGTGAGGGGGGGGATTTTTTTTTTCACTCGGGGGGAGCGTGGCAACGATGAAACGACAGCTCAAACACACCTGCCAGCTGGATGGGTCTCTCCGTTGCAACGAATCAACACATATTCGTTGCAATGGGTGTGTTTTTTTTTTTTAAAAAAACCTTTCTTAAAGGGAAAGGGGCTGTTTGGGAGCATGCTAATGGCTGCCCATTGGCTGCTTGACGGCCAGGGGCGGGACGAGCTCGGCAATAGCGCTTCCTTTCTAGCGATTTTTGCTGAGACCGGAAGCTTGTGGGAAACGATGGAAACGCAACTGGATTCCACTACAAAGTCAGGTATGCATAATGACGAATTCCACTATTTTAAATGGCGATTTTTCATTCAGCAAACAATTTGCTATAAGGATCCCGGTGCGGAAAGCCCCGAAGAATGGCAGTATACAGTCCATGATTTCTAGATGTGATTTGTACAACTTGCAGGAAGGTTCTTGCAAGAAGAATGGCAGGACTCAGTCCATGATTTTTAGATTTAATTTGTACAACTTGCAATTTTGCAAGTTCTTTCTGTCATTGAATTCCCTCCCCCCCCCCCGGTGATAAATGTTGTCATTCACATGCCTGTGAAATAATTCAGACACTGACAGCAAGGAGAACACAGTTTCTGCTCTGCCGGAAGAAAGCCACCTCGCTCTATGAACTGTCAATTTGTGAACCGTGTCACCCCTTAAATAAACACGGGCTCCTCATTCGGAAGTTCATACCTTGCCGCTTCTGCCTTCGCAAGTCTCTCTGCCCGGTCACCTCTTCTCTGCCTCTGTTGCCCTGGAGCTGGAAGAAGAAAGGCAATTTCCCCTTTTATCAAAGAGCATTCAGAAGAGACAAGGGTGATGGTCGGAGGGATCCCTTTATTCCTCCACATCTTCCAGGCTTTGCTTTTGGAAGAGGTGAAGAGAATGATTCTCTTCACCTTATTATTTTGCCTTCAATTTCTCCCAAATAAATGAGGTTAAAAACAAATGGTAATCTGACTAAACTCAACTTTTTTTACCATTGAGCAACAGCGACCGTGCATCACTGTGGTTCATTCCGCACAACTTAACTGTAGCTGAAGTCTTACAGTTTGTAAACACTATTATTTTAGCATTCCGCATGACTTCATCAACAAACCACAAAACTCCCATCAAACTCCCGCAACATTTGGAATTTTATAGCACTTTGGGGGTGAATCCAGAAAAGTGGATTCCCCCCAAAAGAAGTGCTTTACTTCTGAGCACAATCTGCAATCCGCAACGAATAAGCAAGTGGCTGAAGTCCCTGCACAAGCAATTCAAAAGTGCTTAGCGGTAAAACAAAGCTGCAATTGTCTTTAAACTTTCTGGGCACAATACAGCCCCCAGCTCGACACTGCCCGTAATTTCGGCCAGAAATTACACCCATCGCGGAAAAAAAATTTTTTTTTACTTGAAGAGTGTGTAAATGATTAAGCGCAAGCTCCAACACCAGCGAAAAAGGTCTTTCTGAGACAATGAATGAACAAATATCCATTGCTGCTGGTGTTTTGGGGGTTTTAAAAAACAGTTTTTAAAGGGAAAGGGGTTTTTCGGGAGCACAAACACAACAGTTCATTGGCTGTTCTGTTTGATTGATGGCCAGGGGCGAGCAGAAGCGCGGAAAAAAATCGGCTCCTTTGTTGCAATTCCGGCAAGACCGGAAACCTTTGGGGAATGAATAGACCGCTACTAGGACTTCAATATTCCACTAAAATTGCTGGTGTGCGGAATGACGAAATTCCACTATTAATTATAGCGTTTCTGCATACTGCAAATATTTGGCAACATTGGTTGTTGTGCGGAATGGACCTGAGTATATTCCCACCCGGGCCCCTCCCCACTTCCTCCAGGCCCATCATTGGCCATTTTGGGAGGGGTGAGCGGGCCAGCATGACCATATATGTTCACATCACCTGATGAATGTTTAACACATTTTAAATATATATAAAAAAACAACTCCCATCTATTTGGGAAACCCTTCCAGGGCCTGCAGAACCCCCCAGGGTTTCATGAAACCCTGGCTGAGAAGGCTTGGACTAAACTAAGGCTCTTGTACTTTGGTCATGTGATGAGTTGATAAGAGGCACTTGAAAAGTCAATCATGTGAGGGAAAACTGACGGCAGAGGAAAAGAGGGAGACCCAACCAGAGACGGGTTAATAAAGGAAGCCGCAGACATCCTTGAGTTTGCGAATGCTGTTAACCTTAGGATGTTTTGAGGGATGTTAATGTATAGGATCATCATAAGTCAGAAGTGACTTGGCACACTTAATATGTGTACACAGAGTAAATATTATGCTTCTGTCGTTCTTCAAACGACGCAAAGTGGACAGGAGCACATTTTAATAAAGAGAAATAGGGCACTACTGTTACAGAATTGGGTGACCCTGGGACAGTTACACTCTCTCTTAGAGTTGTTCTCACTCTTGTTCTTCTAGCGCTCTCTCAGCCCCACCTGCCTTTCTGCTGTGGGGAGAGGAAGGTGTTTGTAAAGTGCTGTGGGACTCCTTTGTGTAAGTGAAAGGTGGGGGGGGGAATGGAAAACCCAGCTCTTCTTCATTATAAAAGGAATTGGACTGTGATTGTGTGTAGTACATATTATCCACTTACTGTTTGCATGAACCTGGGCCCCTACTGCACACGCTAGATACTGTGCTTTCAATGCACTTTTGAAGTAGATTGGAAAAATACAGCTGCAAAAGCACACTGAAAGTGCATTATCCAGTGTGTGCGGAATGGGCCCTACTCCCACTGCTTTGTTTTTATACTTTTGTTGTCCCATTTTCTGCACCGTTCAACATATTGTCTAACACAGTGGTCCGCAACCTTCCGGTTGCCGCGGACCGCTGCTACGGAGTGGCGGGAGAGGGCGGCCCGGGGCCCCGCGCATGCGCGGCAGCCCCAGCGCAAACGCACATGCGCGGCAGTCCGTGCAAGTGCGTTTGCGCCGCTGCCATGCCGGCGGCCACAGCTCCCTCTCCCGGCCCCTCCAGGCCTCCAGCAAATCGGCCGCCAAAGTGGCCGATTTGCTCGCGGCCTGGCGAGCTTCTTGCTTCGGGGGGGGGGGGCGGAAGAGGGAGCTGCGGCCCGGTGCCAAGGCCTTCGCGGCCCGCATGTTGGGGACCACTGGTCTTTGAACTGCCATAATCCTAGTCCTATTCCATTGCTTATTGGACCCACCACGCTATCGATTGCATTGACTTACACTGGGCGATCCGCCTTGAATTGCTGCGGGAAAGGTGGCCTGCAAATAAATAAAAATCCATGAATACGTGAACAGCATGGAGCCTCTGTTCAAGGGACCGGCCAGTTCTTTTTTCCACCCAGGCAGCTGGCAACTCTACAGACAGGGTGAATTTTATTATAAATTGTTTCTGGAACCGATACAAGGAAATGGTCTGTTCCTGGAAGAACTGATTTTATTTCTTCGGTGATGGAACAGAAATATCTGCAGCTGAGCACAATGTACACTAAAGAGGAACCTTGATGCCTTGGACAGATTAATCCAGGTTTCGGTCAAGCTCTTGTGCCATAGTTCCATTGCTTGGAGTGGCCTGATGCCATTACAGACCAAAACTGCCTTCCTTGGAATGGGCATGGGAGTCTCGCATGCCCTCCTGGCAAACCCGGGCATGGCCTATTGACTCCTGAGATGCCAGGAGAAGGATCAGGGGGAACACATGAACACACGTGAAGCCGCTTTATGCAGAATCAGACCCTTGTGCCCCTCAAAGTCAATATCATCTACTCCAGGAGTGGGCAAACTGTGGCCCTCCAGATGTCCATGGACTACCCCTGAGGCTCATGGGACTTGTAGTCCATGGACATCTGGAGAGCCACAGTTTGACCACCCCTGGTCTACTCAGATGCCCAGGATTCAGACGCTTTGCCAGGGAACCACGATGGGGGCAGCTTTAACCAGAAGCGATATCAATGTGCCCCCATGTTCACTGTATACCTGATCTTGAACCTCAAATGCTCCCAGGGGCCGTGGACTATGGCTTGCGTACGGAAATGTTTCACCCTCAGCTCCCGTGGGAGTAATTTCTTAAAAAGGGACATGTCACATGTGGCACTGGGCCACTTCCGATTAAAAAGCTGGAAGTGACATAGGGTAGCTCTAGGAATCACTGGAAAGTCTATGGTAAGCCCATAGACTTTCCAGCAATTCCTAGAGCTACCCCATGACACTTCTGGGGTTTTACAGGAAGTGATATACCACCACAGCCAGTGTTGCAGCCCTTTCATTTCCCTCCCCCAAATCCTGCTGGGACGCAGATAAAAGGCAGAATGGTGAATGGTTTGGATGGAAAGGGTGAAGGAGGGAAAGGGGAGGGGATCGGGGCGGGGGGGGGCATTGCTAGGGAGAGAGAAAGAGGAAGTAGCCTGGTAATCCTAGGTCTGGCAACCTTAACGGGCCCTGTGTTGCCCATTGTGGGAAAACACGCCATTCTTAAGCCAAACCTGGCTGAATTCTATAACTTAATAGATCTAAACCAACCAGTTTAAGCTGCCACAACAAACAGCCAGTCACGGTCCAGTTAGAGATAGTCATATGCTGAGTCATCAACAAACTTGGTGAATTAAGTGGGATTAAATAATTCCTCTGAATGCTTTCTATTTTTTTTTTTTTGATAACTTCCTGGAATTATGTACAGAGTACAGCAAAGAGAAATCCCCTTGGGTGAGCTTTGTCATCCCAGGATAATAAGTTTATCTGTACAAATAACATTTTTGCGGAGGAAGTGTTTCAGGGTGGTTGGTGGATGCGTGTCCATTTGAAATACGGATTTTAATGTTCTTCTTTGCCTGTGCGCTTGCTTGGGAGCTGCCTTGGGCCACAGCAAGAAAGGCAGGGTAGAAATGTTTTGATAAATAATATGGCAGCATACCAGCAACTCTTAAGGATCGAGGACTGGCAATTTGGCAGATAGTCAGCCATCACCACTGGGGCTGCCAGGCTCATCTTGGAAACCAATAGGAGGCTGGGGGGCAGGGCCAAGACAGGGTGAGGGAGCTGTTGGTTACAATATGGTGCCACTTCTGGGAAAAACCCGGAAGTGATGTCACACCTCTCTAGGAATCACCAGAAACTCTATGGTAAAACTAGGGAACCAGCAATCCCTGGTCACCATCCATAGAAAGGTTGGGAGGGGGGTTTCACCTGAGAGAAGTAGTACATGGACCAATGTAAACCTGAGGCTGGTAAGGCAAATGGGGTCTCTTGCGTAATGTTACATTGGCCCGGTGACTGCAACCTCTGCAGAAGAAGGAGAAGGAATAGAAAGAGAAGAAAGGAAGAGCTGTTGTTGTGTACCCCCCCCCTTTTTATTACCCGAAGGAATTTCAAAGCAGCTTACAGTCGCCTTCCCTTCCTCTCACCACAACAGACACCCTGTGAAGTAGGTGAGGCTGAGAGAGCTCTAAGAGAACTGTGACGGGCCCAAGGTCACCCAGCTGTGGAAGAGTGGAGAATCGAACCTGGCTTTCCAAATTAGAGGCTGCCAATCTCAACTACCATCCCAAGATGGCTATCCAAAGAGTTAAGTCTGTTTAGACAGGCGGCCAGCATATTAACAAGGCCACACTACCACCAAGCTGGGTGCCCCCCTCCATTCTGGGGACCCTGGGCAGTTAGCCCTCCCTGGAGGGTGGCTCTGTGTTCCTGTCCCTGACGCCACCCTGTGCCTTCTGAACTGATATGGTACAGAATTCAATCTCCCTATCCTCTTTCTGCCCTGACCAGGCTCTCTCAAGCAGGGTTCCCCCCCCTCCTTTTCTTTGGGTAAATTCATTTACAGCCAGTTTTGCCTCTCGGTCTTGTAGCATTAGATGAGCGGTATCACTCCAACTGGGGGAAGAAGAAAAGGGCCAGCATGTGAAAAGGGGTAGGGGGGGGGACTGGATTCCCCCTTGGGTGTTTATAAATCAACTTTTCGCAGAAGCCTTGTCTCTGAGACATTTTGACTATTGCTGACCCCGTGAGAACAGCAGAGAGCCAGCAGCCAAGATGTGAAAATACTGCAGAGTTTTCATGTCTATTTCCCACGCTCCTGTGAGGGAGATGAGACTGAGAGAGCCCTGATATTCCTGCTCGGTCAGAACAGCTTTATCAGTGCTGTGGGGAGCCCAAGGCCACCCAGCTGGCTGCATGTGGGGGAGTGCAGAATCGAACCTGGCATGCCAGATTAGAAGTCCACACTCCTAACCGCTACACCAAACTGGATCTCTTAGGATTTTCCCCTTCTCTCTGACTTTTGCTCTACAGTCTATGCTAGACTTTCTCAACTTTTTTACCATTAAGAAATCCCTGAAACATTAGTCAGGCTTGGAGAAAGCCCAGAAATGGTGCGGTCAGGCAGAATATGGTTGGGAAGCACAGTTCTTCCAGCTTTGCTGGCTGCATTCTGATTGGCCCTATTCCAACCTGGACAGCCAGGACACTCTCCACCCCCAGGGCTGTTTCACAAATATTAAGAGGAACAATGGATAAGGATTGTACTTATAATATTATGCTGCATGTTTATCTTCCTTAACCAGAAATGAATATATCCAGTTCTCTACTTGGCCAGATTTGTGGTTACTTAAATCTGGAGATTGGAATAATGGACAGACAAGACAGATCTTTCTACAAACCCGAGAAAAGCTCCAGTTGTGTAGAGAACACTGAAATCTAAACTAAAGACATATATACACTGGAGGTTAGCCTACCCAAAATGATAGAAGTAACAACTGTAGCTTTAAGAAACCAATAGCCACCACAGCTGTTGCTAGGCTACCACAACAGAACTGCCAATCTTCCACCCTGGGTTTCTGCCAGTACAAGGGAGTGAGGCCAGATGAAGGAAGGACCCAACAGTAACCACTGGGTAACCTAAAACAACAGAAGGTGCATAACTCATCAAGGTCTGGCTGTTTGCTCCTCTTCCAAAGCAGCTGACCATGAATGCCAGTGTGTAGTGGCTAGGATGGTGAGAAGAAGATAATGAGGCAGGAAAGACGAGAGCTTATGGGTCGTTTAGGAGAGGGAAAGAGGAACTAGCGATGGAGAGGGAAATTAGATGCCCCTGCAAGTACTTCTGGGTTCCCACTGGTTTAACTTATTTTCACCCCTGGGTTTATTGTGCCAATTAGGTTGCTATAGACTTCCACGAGGCATGTTTCTTGGTATTAGTGGGGCAACTCCAAATGATGCTCAGGATCTCTCAGAGGTCTTCGCATCAGAGTTCGCATCCGCTGGCAGGGGCTCATGGGAATTGTAGTCCATGGACACCTGGAGGGCCACAGTTTGATTACCCCTGCTCTAGCCTTTCCCCATCCATGGTCAACTGACCAGCAGAGGAAAATGAAAGGAAGAGAAAGGGCTGTCACAGTGGTCTAGGAATCCCTCAAAACTCTATGGTAAAGCCAAACTCTATGGTAAAGCCATAGAGTGCCAGGGTTTACCTAGAAGAAAAGCTGTTTTTTTTTGTACCCTGCTTTTACTACCCAAAGGAGTCTCAAAGCTGCTTAAATTTGTCTACCCTTCCTCTCCCCACAACAGCCACCCTGTGAGGTGTATGGAGCTGAGAAAGCTCTGGGAAAACTGCTCTGCAACAATGACTCTTAAGAGAACTGTGACTGGCCCAAGGTCACCCAGCAGAATGCATGTGGAGGAGGAGCAGGCAATCAAACCCGGCTCGCCAGATTAGAAGCTTCTGATCTTAACCACTACACCAAACTGCTTGGGCATTCCTGTACGTGCGGAAGACCTGCCTGCACTGTCTGTCTCTGCAGAAATAGAATACCCTGAGGGTGAGAGTGAAGCCGTCGCATGTACAAGTGTGCCTACGTAAAGCTCCCATCTCTTGTCATGAGCCCCATGCCAATAGTCTCTGTGCAAGTGCGTTGTACATATGGGACTCTGCTGAAGAAGCCACAATTGCCAGAAGGTTCCCTGCACTTTTTATACACCAGCCTTGGAAGATCCCCTTCTCAACCAAGCCAGCTGCAGGGTTACCAATCCTCCAGGTGAGGCCTGCAGACCTCTCGCCAGTGTGGCACAGTGGTTAAGAGGAGCAGTCTAATCTGGAGAACCAGGTTGGATTCCCATCTCCTCCTCTTCAGAAAGCCAGCTGGCTGACCTTGGGCCAGTCACAGTTCTCCCACAGCTGTTCTTGCAAGAGCGGTTCTCTCTCAGCTTCACCTCCCTCACAGGGTGTCTGTTGTGGGGAGAGGAATGGGAAGGCGACTGTAAGCCGCTCTGAGACTCCTTCGGGTAGAGAAAAGCGGCATATAAGAACCAACTCTTCTTATTCTTCAGTAATATCAGGGCTCTCTCAGCCTCCCCTCCCTCACAGGGTGTCTGTTGTGGGGAGAGGAAAGGGAAGGCGATTGTAATCTGCTTTGAGACTCCTTCGGGTAGAGAAAAGCACGGTACAAAAAACCAGCTCTTCTTCTCCTCTATTACAACTAATCTCGCCTGGAGAAAATGGCTCCTTGGGATATTATACCCCACTGATCTCCCTTCTATTTATTGATTCGATTTTTATCCTACCACTCCTGGCACAGCCTGTCTTGGCTTGACTCCTCTCCCCTTCCCGTTTGCCGTGATCTCTGTCTCCTTTGGCTCCGCACCTCCTGAACTCTGGACTCTTGCTAGCCCACTGCCTCAGCATGACCACCCGGCCAAGTAGGTGCAGCCTGGCAGAGCACTGGCTCACAACCATCAAAACCAGTAAAATCAGTAAAAACAATTCCAATAAAACATCAATTTACAATAAGCAATACAACATCTGATTGATTGATTGATTGATTGATTGATTGATTGATTGATTGATTGATTGATGCGTTCAGTTTCTACCCTGCCACTCCTGGCATGGCCGACCCGTGGCGGCTTACAACAAGTTTAAAATAGCAAACATTAAAACCATCATAAAAACGAAAATAACACAATAACAGCATCATTTACCGAGTTTCTAACAGTAATTAAATAAGGTGCCTTCGCGCATAGGAAAGGCCCAGCATTCAGGGGTAGTCAAACTGCGGCCCTCCAGATGTCCATGGACTACAATTCCCATGAGCCCCTGCCAGCATTCGCTGGCAGGGGCTCATGGGGATTGTAGTCCATGAACATCTGGAGGGCCGCAGTTTGACTACCGCTGGCCCAGATGATATTGACGTCCATATTTTGGCCTCAGCCAATCCCTCCCCTGGCTCCCTCCCCCCCAGTCTCCAAGCATTTCTCAACCCTAAAACGGGATTAAGGCTACTCACAGGGGAAGGGCTGTGTAAATCGGCATTCCAGTCCCACCAGCCATGAGAAGACCCGTGGACAATCTGGAGTAGGGCACAGACTGAGGAACTGACCGTCCAGAGCAGCATCTTTCCCAGCGTTGGATGGACGTGAAATCTGCAGAGCAAGGCAAACAAGAGGGAAACATACACTGTTTTAAACAGGCATTGGTGCCTTGAAATGGAAGAGCAGGCCACAGAGATAAGGTATTGGAGTTCTTTCATGGATTTCCAATGTAAAGGTAAAGTTAAAGGTATCCCCTGTGCAAGCACCGAGTCATGTCTGACCCTTGGGGTGACGCCCTCCAGCGTTTTCATGGCAGACTCAATACGGGGTGGTTTGCCAGTGCCTTCCCCAGTCATTACCGTTTACCCCCCAGCAAGCTGGGTACTCATTTCACCGACCTCGGAAGGATGGAAGGCTGAGTCAACCTTGAGCCGGCTGCTCGGATTGAACTCCCAGCCTCATGGTCAGAACTTTCAGACTGCATGTCTGCTGCCTTACCACTCTGCGCCACAAGGGGCTCTTATTCCAATGTATGGCTTCCTAAAAGATATTTATCAGCTGCTGCTGTTCCACCCCATCTCCTTTCAGGGTTTACATTGGCAGGCTTTCTCAACCAGGGTTTCGTGAATCCATGGGGTATCTTGACAGCCCTGGAAGGGTTTCCTCAAAAGGTGGGAGTTAATTGAATTTTTATACGTTTTTAAGATTGGTTAAACAATATGGTCATGACAACCCACCAACCCCCCCTCCCAAAATGGCCAGTGATGGGCCTGGAGGGGGTGGGAAAGGTGGTGGGAAAGGGGGTGGGGTGGACAGGCATGTCCACAGCTGTGCTTCCCAACCATGTTATGTACCATCATGCCACTTCTTGGGTTTCTTGAAGCCTGAAGAATGGATCAGGGGTTTCTCAATAGTAAAATAGTTGAGAAAGGCTGCTCTAAAGGCTATGGGTATGCTATTCTTCCTGGCAGATGATGGAACTGAGCTTTCCTGCTGTGGTGTAAGGCTGTTTGCTTCCCTGCCCTGTTGTATTGGAATGCTTCTGTACTGAAGCTCAGTGGGCTTATGTCAAATGGCATACATCAAAACAATACAATGAAACTCATCATAGGCTCATGCATCTCTAGCTGTGGAATTGCCAAGGTTGGTATGGAAATCAGCAGGAGGCTGGGGGGGGGGGAGAGAAGAAGAGCTGTCTTTTTATACCCCACTTTTCATTTCCTGAAAGAGCTCCAAAGCAGGTTACTTCCCTTCTTTCCCTTCTCCCTACAACAGACACCCTGTAAGGTAGGTGGGACCAAGAGTAAGGGGGGCCGTTCCGCATTCGTCCAAAATAGCACAATGGTTACTAATTGAAATCGCTACAGTTTTGCCGTTATGCACAATGTCGTTGACAATCTGCAACACTCCTGAAACCGATCTGCAAAAAGCGCTTTGTTGTAGCGCTTTCAGGGAAATCCCAAAAAGTGAATTCACCCTCCGGAAAGCGCTACACTCCTGCAACCAATCTGCAACACTAGCGGAAAAGTTCTGTGCGTTAACATTGTTGCGGTTTCTGCAAAGTCCCTCCCCCTGGCACTCTCCTCTGATCTTCTGGCAAAGCGATTGCCATTTTTTTTTCTCCGAGCGAGTGGAGATCAACGCACTGATGAGCCTTCGTTTTCCCAACGAGGCTTCCCTGGCTGCAGTCCCTCTGTTTAAAGTCACCAAGCACAAGCAACACAGAGGCCCGTTTGCTGGTTTATTTTCCCTTTATTTTTCACACTGTTTTTGGCTGAAAATTGTGCCCGTGAGGGGGGGGGTTCACTCGGGGGGAGCGTGGCAACGATGAAACGGCAGCTCAAACACCACCTGCTAGCTGGATGGGTCTCTCAGTTGCAACGAATCAACGCATATGTGTGTGTTTTTTTAAACCTTCCTTAAAGGGAAAGGGGCTGTTTGGGAGCATGATAACGGCCGCCCATTGGCTGCTTGACGGCCAGGGGAGGGACACAGCTTAGCAATAGCGCTTCCTGGCTAGCGATTTTTGCCGAGACCGGAATCCTGTGGGAAACGATAGAAACGCAACTGGATTCCACTACAAAGGCAGGTATGCATAACGACGAATTCCACTATTTAAAATGGCGATTTTTCGTTCCGCAAACAATTTGCAACATGGATACCAGTGCAGAATGGCCCTGGGTTTAAACTACAAGTACAACGATATAGGTTAGATATCAGGGGGGGAAATTTCACAGTCAAAGTAGTTCAGCAGTGGAATAGGCTGCCTAAGGAGGTGGTGAGCTCCTCCTCACTGGCAGTCTTCAAGCAAAGGTTGGATACACACTTTTCTTGGATGCTTTAGGATGCTTTGGGCTGATCCTGTGTTGAGCAGGGGGTTGGACTAGATGGCCTGTATGGCCCCTTCCAACTCTATGATTCTATGATTCTAAGAGAACTCCAAGAGAACTGCTCTGTGACCTGTAAGTGACTAGCCTTAGGTCACCAGAGAGATAGCCGGAGAGCCTCTGGAGAGCTTGGTTCAGGCCAAAGGTCTGAATCAGTAGAATGTGTCCTTGTTTCCATGTGCTTCATGTATGGTGTCAGGCCTCCTGCTGTCAAAACCCTTGTTTCCAGCTACTGCATCGAGCAGTGGAACAGCAGGGGGCGTGACGTGGAGGCAGGAAACTGCAAACCACATCCGAACCTCCCTTGCCCAGCTGGCAGACAATCCTCAGATCTCCTGGCAACGCTACACATGCCATACGATGAATAAATAATATCCCTAGAGAAAATCCAGAAGACATGTCTCAAAGCTCTAGGAATCACTGGATGATGAAACTACAGAGTTTCCAGTAATTCCTAGAATGTCGTGATGTCACATCCAGTTTCTCTCAAAAGTCAAGTCATGGCATAAATGGCCTTGGTCCCCCCCCCCCCAATTCCTGCCCCCAAACTCCCACTCGTTGCCAGGTAGAACCCTAAACTGCAGCATTGGGACAGAGAACGGCAGCCCTGCTTTTTGCCTTGTGGTTAGTATTTGTACTGTGTAGCGCAGGGGTAGCCAAACTGCGGCCCTCCAGATGTTCATGGACTACAATTCCCATGAGTCCCTACCAGCATTCACTGACAGGGGCTCATGGGAACTGTAGTCCATGGACATCTAGAGGGCCGCGGTTTGACTACCCCTGGATGGTGTACCCTGGAGCAGGTGTCCTCAACCTTTTTTTTGCGGGAGAAATATTTTAAAAAATACAAAATGAAAGACGAAACTTGCATTATAAGTTTGTGAGCAACTTTGGGTTTCAAACCCAGCTTGCCAGATTAGAAGTCTGCGCTCCACACCACTGCACCAAGAAAGTGTTGGCGGGCACCATGGTGCCCAAGGATGCCTGGCACAGGATCTGCCCTCTGAAGCAGCTATTTTCTCCCGTGGAATGCACTCCAATAGTCTGGAAATCAAGTCTAATTCCAGGAGAATTCCAGGAGACTGTCCCTGGTGGAGAACTATGCAGAGAGAGCCAGGGTACTGAGGGGGAATCCCTGCTGCCCCCAACCTGAAAGGCTTTCTGCAGGCACTTCCTGAAGGGAAACCTCCAAAACACTGAAGGTAGTTATATACTTCAGCCTGCGGTTTGATTGGCAGCCATTCCGCTGCCCTTGTAACCTCACCTCCCTGAGTAAACAGAGGTTCATACGCCTGCAGTCTGTTAAGCAAATAAGTCCCAGCACAGTTGGCAAATGAACAATTAAGATTAATCCTTCTTTTATTCCTGATAATGATTCTCAAATGTTTCGTGTTTTTTTACATTACCCCCTGCAACTCTTTGGGTTCTCCGTGAGAACTCCTTGTGTATTTTAGCCTTCTGTAGTAAAGCAAAGGAAAGCCTTTTGTTTTCGGCTCTTTATCTCTGGAATGCAAGAGGAGCCCTGGAAAAATATATGGTATGTTTTAAGACCAATATACCATGCACTGCAGGGCACCACCTTGGCTCTGAGCTAAGTATCAAAGAGTCGTAGAATTATGTTTGGAATAATCTTAATGGCCTTGTGAAGATGAACAAATAAGTATAGGAAAAGAAGGACCCCTGCCTGAGACCCCAGAGATCCCCCCCTGGTCTGAGCATACCTTGACAGACCAGTGGATCTGACACGGTATAACACAGCTTTGGGTGTTTGTGGATATTTCGGAACAAGATTATATCATCATAATTAGTGCTGCAAAGTCACAAGTAACTTATGGTGACCCCTCATAGGGTTTCAAGCCGAACAGAGGTGGTTGGCCACTTTCTTCCTCTGCAGGGTTTTCCTGGATGGTCTCCCATCCAAGCACTAATGAGGACCAGCCCTGCTTGGCTTCTGAGGTGCAGTGGCCTAAATAGTTAAGTGCCATCAAGTTGCGACTACTCTATGATGATCCCCCAATGGGGTTTTCAAGCTGAAGAAGTTCAGAGGAGGTTTGTCATCACCGGCCTCTGCGGGGCAACTCTGGGCTCCCTCGGTGGACTCCGAACCAAGTTCTAACCATAGATGACCCCGTTTCGCTTCCAAGATCTGACAAGATCAGGCAGAACTCGGCAAGAGATGAGCAGAGGTGCTTTGACATTGCCTGCCTCTGTGTAGCAACCTTAGTCTCCTTTGGTGGCCTCCTGTTGTCAGGGCCCCAGGACCCCCCTTCTCCGTGCACAAGAAGAAATGCAGCTGCAAACCTCCATTTATTGGGGCATACTATTTATTTATTTTATTTATTGGGACATACTATATATTTATTTCCGCATACTATCCAGAACCAGGCAAAAAACATTTCCCTTTACCCAGATTTTTAACTGAGGGGCTCAAAATTCTTTAGCTGTTGGCTCCTAGGCACCGGCCCATTTTATTAATAGTATTTTAGACCATTCAATTGAAAGCATATTTGCCCTCTGGCTTCCTTTTATTGATTATATTAATGAGTGTGCCTATATTGATTTTTAATTGCACTTATTGATACGATATTTAAATGGTTTTTTATGGTTTTAATTGTATGCTGCCTTGAGCAGATCTGGAGAGGGGACGTACCATTTTTTTCTAAATAAGAAGCCCTTTCCACTGCCAAGTTACAACAGGAAAGGTGCAGGCAGCCATTCACACTTAGTATCCCTTTTTCCAGGCAAATTGTAATGACTTTATGTATGACTTTAAAAAAATACAGTGAAATAACCTGGCAAACAAACACAAGTAGTCAATGAACATTTGAACTGATTATCAAAAATAATCAGCCAGCAAACATGACATGAGCTAAACCAGCAGCTGTTTGAGTGACGGACAATTGAGAGGGCTGCAGAGGGAAGAGTGAATCCATGGAAATAAACCTTGAAGGCAAATGGAGCATGAGTGATCATGGATGCATGGGGGGGGGGGGGGTTGTATTCCTGGAGATGACACCTTCCCACTGCAATTCCATGCACTGAATCCCACATCAAACCTGAGTCTCTCAAGCAAATGCAAACAAATCAAAATAGCTGGTTTCTCCTATTTATCTCTGGAATCTGTTAACCATTTTCATTATGCTGGATGTTAAGGTACTCTCACACTTTACCTATGAGTATGGACTGACTGGTAAGAGCCTCTTGTGGCACAGGGTGTTAAGGTAGCTGACATGCTGCCTTAAGTTCTGACCATGAGGCTGGGAGTTCGATCCCAGCAGTTGCCTCAAGGTTGACTCAGCCTTCCATCCTTCCAAGGTTGGTAAAATGAGTACTCAGCTTGCTGGGGGGGTAAATGGTAATGACTGGGGAAGGCACTGGCAAACCACCCCGTATTGAGTCTGCCAAGAAAACGCTAGAGGGCGTCACCTCAAGGGTCAGACATGACTCGGTGCTTGCACAGGGGATACCTTTACCTTTACCTTTTTATGGACTGATTACTTCCATTCCGTGACTCTACATCTGAGGAAATGTGGATGCATGTGAAATTTCATAGCTTGAATCAGGACCAGTTAATCATGTAGCACATGTAGCCCACATGCTTCCAGGGGTCTCACATGGTGCCTTCTTCCCCCCCCCCCATGGACTGTAGCCTTTTTCCTCCCCCCTTTCCTCTCTTCAAGGACACTTGGAGTGACACCCCTTTCCACTGTGGGGGGCCCTTCCCACCCCCAGTCTGGCTGCTCCTGCTGCAACTGTAGCTAGGGTCCCAGGAATCCTTAAACTGGCTCTGGTACTACCGGTCCCATGAGTCATTCAACCTCTCCTGCCTTGACTAAAACTTGGGGCCATTCCGCACTCGTTCAAAATTGCACAATGGTTGCAAATTGAAATCGCTACTAATTTGCTGTTATGCACAACGTTGTTGACAATCTGCAACACTCCTGAAGCCGATCCGCAAAAAGCGCTTCGTTGTAGCGCTTTCAGGGAAAACCCAAAAAGTGGATTCACCCTCTGGAAAGCGCTACACTCTTGCAACCAATCTGCAACACTAGCGGGAAAGTTCTTTGCGTTACCATTGTTGCGGTTTCTGCAAAGTCCCTCCCCCTGGCTCTCTCCTCTGATCTTCCGGCGAAGCGATCGCCATTTCTTTTTCTCGGAGTGAGCGGAGATCAATGCACTGGCGAGCCTTCGTTTATCCAGCGAGGCTTCCCGGCTTCAGTCCCTCTCCAGAGCTGTTTTAAGTCACCAAGCACCAAGCACCACACAGCCCCGTTTGCTGGTTTATTTTCCCTTTATTTTTCAATCTATTTTCGGCCGAAAATCACGCCCGTGCAGGGGGGGGGGTGTTTTTTTTTCACTCGGGGGGAGCGTGGTAACAACGAAACGGCAGCTCAAACACCACCTGCTAGCTAGTAGGTCTCTCCACGAATCAACGCAGATGTGTGTGTGTGTTTTTAAACCTTCCTTAAAAGGAAAGGGGCTTTTGGGGAGCATGATAACAGCCGCCCATTGGCTGCTCGTTTGATTGACGGCCAGGGGCGGGACAAAGCTCGGCAATATCGTTTCCTGGCTAGCGATTTTTGCTGAGACCGGAAACCTGTGGGAAACGATAGAAACGCAACTGGATTCCACTACAAAGGCAGGTATGCATAACGACGAATTCCACTATTTAAAATGGCGTTTTTTCGTTCAGCAAACAATTTGCCACATAGATCCTGGTGTGGAATGGCCCTTGGTTGCTCTTAAAAGTGCCACTGGACTCAAAATTTGTCCTCCTTCTTCCTTGACATCTCCACCGCTAATAAAAATATAAGCTGTGAAAGATAAACAGTTCCACCTTGGAGCTCAATGGTGCTTATGTTATTCCAGTGTGAAAGGAACCCGGTACAGAGCTACAGAGATAACCCCCATCTTTTTATCTGAGCACCCCAGACAGTCATCTTGGTAAGAAATCAAAGCGAACTTCCATCCCTGTCTTAGCCTCACAATTTGTTTTCTTCATTTAGCTTATCTTTATTGGCCAGGCACTCAGGGTAGCACACACAGTTCTCTCCTCTCCTCCATTTTACCCTCCCACCAGCCCTGCGAGATAGTTCAGGCTGAGAAACAGACTTTTGAGGCTCTCCCTGGGTTTCAACGCAAGCATAGGTCCGAACCTGGGTCTGGCAAACCATAGATCAGTACTCTAATCCAGGGATAGTCAAACTGCGGCCCTCCAGATGTCCATGGACTACAATTCCCAGGAGCCCCGGCCAGCATTCGCTGGCAGGGGCTCCTGGGAATTGTAGTCCATGGACATCTGGAGGGCCGCAGTTTGGCTACCCCTGCCTCTACACCACACTGCCTCTCAAATCTTCAAAACGTTAAGCGTTCAAAATAAGAAAGTGTCTTCTTCTGTGTAAACGTTTTGACGTACCACAGCTTATCAACAATTTGCAAGGGTTTATTAATTAATAAATTAATTAGTAATAATAAATTAATTAATAAACCCTTGCAAATTGTTGATAAGCTGTGGTACATCAAAACATTTACACAGAAGAAGACAGTTTCTTATTTTGAAAGCTTAACGTTTATTAATTTATTTGATTTCTATCCCGCCCCTCCCCAGAGGCTCAAGGAGGTCACAACACAAAAGACAATATACAATACAGACTTAAAATCCCCTAATAAGATACCCATTAAAACCCCATTGGCCACAATTCAAGACGTAACGCGACGCAAAAATCATAAATATCCCTAATTTTCCCTGACTTGGGGGTGGACATGGGAACAGTTGTAAACCGTTAGCAAGCGGGGGGGGGGGGGGGTCAGATCTACCTTAGCATGCCGGCCTCAACCATAGACCTGGTTCTGGACATTGCAGTTTTAACCCCCCCCCCCCCCAAAAGCCAAAATTGTTGTGATGGTATCTCCAAATGTTGTTTTCTCCCAGTTCAGGCGAGTGGGAGAGAAACAGGAAAGAAACTTCCTAAAGCATCTCACCTGCCAAAGCATGTATACAGTATGCCTCTGTCAAACAGCTGAAGCAGGGAGACGCATTTTTAAAAACCCTCTATTTAGAAAAAAGAAACCCTAAAAACAAAGGCATCTGTCCATCTCTGAATCGGTCGCTTCTTAAGAGTTTCTGATAAACTAATGAAGTTTTGCACCAGAGCTATTCCATGCCCTTAAGTGTTTGCAATGCCTACCCGCCTTCCAAAATCAACACACGCACATTTACCTGGCCAGCTTTTTCCAAAGGCAGTTCTCCTAAGTTGGATCTGGAGGGGTCTGAACAGCCCCTGCTGTGGGGCTTGTCTGTGTTGCTGTCCAAAGAGGAAGCCACCCCACAGCGCAGCGTCCTGAAGGATACTCCAAAGGGGGGTTGCTGCCCTGTCAGATTCTCCGGTTGGATTCTAGGGGAACGTGAGCAGCTGGGATTCTCCTCTCCGACACTGCGTTTTGAAGAGGCGCTCTCTTGGCATGCCTTCCACCTCTCCCTAGCCCTTCAGCCCACAAAGAGTTAAGGGGCGTGGACTCGGAACTGGTTGGGCCAGCAGCCTGCCTGGAATACAGATGTTTAATTTCTGCTTTTCAATTGCCAAGTCGCAGGAGGAAAGAGGAAGGCGAGCAGGCGTATTTCAGGCTGGCTTGAGAGCAGCGGAGCCTGGACTTGTCCGTGAGCCTCCAAGGCGCTGTCGGATTGGCTCTGGCTTTCTAAAGCAAATAGCTGAAATGGCAACGAAAGAGGCCAACCCTTTTCGGAGTAATCTGTTTATTTAGATTGTTCTCTCCTGCTGCTTCCTCAGTGGGAGCCCGAAATGGCTTGCCACATCGTTCTCCCACCAGCACCATCCCTACCTGAGGTTTTAACTTCACAACGGCCCTGTGAGGTAGGTTAGAAGAAGAAGAAGACAAGTTGGTTCTTATATGCTGCTTTTCCCTACCCGAAGGAGGCTCAAAGCAGCTTGCAATCGCCTTCCCATTCCTCTCCCCACAACAGACACCCTGTGGGGTGGGTGAGGCTGAGAGAGCGCTGATATCACTGCCCAGTCAGAACAGTTTTATCAGTGCCGTGGCGAGCCCAAGGTCACCCAGCTGGCTGCATGTGGGGGAGTGCAGAATCGAACCTGGCATGCCAGATTAGAAGTCCGCACTCCTAACCACTACACCAAACTGGCTCTGAGGCTGAGATAGACGATTTGACTGAAAATCACCCAGCATGCTTCTGTGGCAGAGTCGAGATTCTAGCCTGGGACTAGTATCTGACCACAAGGTTACCCCAATACCACATTGCCAGAGGTTGGGAATGTTCAATGCAGACACAGTGCTACACCATTTCTTTATAGCAGTGATACTCTCTGGTAGTCAAACTGGGGCCCTCCAGATGTCCATGGACTACAATTCCCATGAGCCCCTGCCAGCGAATGCTGGCAGGGGCTCATGGGAGTTGTAGTCCATGGACATCTGGAGGGCCACTATGGTGTCATAGGAGCTATGAGAGCTGGCAATGATTCTTGGCACCGAGCTGCTTCTTCCCCAAAGCCAGTCCCAGCTTTCCATGACTTAAGTGATTCAGAAGAGCCCTGATGGATCACACCAGAGGTCCAACTAGTGCAGCATCTTGGCTCCCACAGGGGCCAGTCCGTTCTTATGGGTGGCCAACAACAGGGCAGAGAGGCTGAGGCCTTTCCCTGATGTTGCCTCCTGGCTCCGGGATTTAGGGGTTTACTGCCTCTGAATGTGGAGGTTCCCCCTCAGTCACCATGGCTAGTTAACATAGATGGATTAATCTTCCATAAACCAGCCTAATTCCCTTTTAAAGCTATCTATTCCTAGGGCCACCACTGCATCCTCTGGTACCACATTTTAATCACTTATTCATGCACAGACAGCACCCTGCCAACTAAAGTGCGTCTAGTCAAGGCTATGGTCTTCCCAGTTGCAATGTATGGCTGTGAAAGTTGGACCATAAGGAAGGTCAAGCGTCAAAGAATTGAGGCTTTTGAACTCTGGTGCTGGAGAAGACTCTTGCAAGTCCCTTGGACTGCAAGGCGAACAAACCGGTCAGTCCTAGAGGAGATCAGCCCTGACTGCACCTTAGAAGGCCAGATCCTGAAGATGAAACTTAAATACTTTGGCCACCTCATGAGAAGGAAGGACTCCCTGGAGAAGAGCCTAATGCTGGGAGCGATTGAGGGCAAAAGAAGAAGGGGACGACAGAGAATGAGGTGAATGGATGGAGTCACTGAAGCAGTCGGTGCAAACTTAAATGGACTCCAGGGATTGGGAGAGGACAGGAAGGCCTGGAGGATCATTGTCCATGGGATCGCGATGGGTCGGACACGACTTCGCACCTAACAACAGCAAAATTCACACAGAGAGTGACTTCCTTTTGTCCGTCCTGAATCGACTGCCCACCAGCTTCACTGGATGCCACTGACTGCTAGTATTTTGGGGGAGGGAGGAGTTCATTGGCACAGGAGGGCTTCGGAGCAAGCTCGGTGGCATCGTCTTTGTGCCTGCAGGGGGTGCCCATCTGGGCACAGCTCCCTTCTTGGAATCTATGCTTGGAACCTCTTTCGTGGCAGAGTGGTGATTCAAGCCTTGGTCTCCCAGATCCTGGATTCGAACCTTAGCCTACACCAGCTTGGAGAAGAACATAAGAAGAACCCTGGCAGATCAGGCCAGTGGTCTGTCTGGTTCAGCATCCTGTTTCACACAGGAGCGAACCAGTTGCTTTGCACAGCCAACAACCAAAGCACACAAGTCAATATGGCCACTGGTCATTGTTATCCAGAGGTGAACTGCCTTGGGATGAGCCTCGTTGCAGACGGTAGCCGTGTTGGTCTGCAGGAGAACAGCTGGATTTGAGTCCAGGAGCTACCTGAGAAACCAACCTGATTTTGGGAATAGGCACACTCCCCTCACCAGATGTGGAGGCTCCCTTTAAGTCACTATGGTTAGTAGCCACTAATGGATCTCTTCTCTGTGACTTTGACTCGTTGCTTCCTGGATCCTGTTCTAGTCACCACCAGATCAGGGGGGAAAGATAGGCAAGGCACAGCTGTGGTGATGAGAAGAAGAAGAAGAAGAAGAAGAAGAAGAAGAAGAAGAAGAAGAAGAAGAAGAAGAAGGAGGAGGAGGAGGAGGAGGAGGAGGAGGAGAAAAGAAGAAGAAGAAGAAGAAGAAGAAGAAGAAGAAGAAGAAGAAGAAGAAGAAGAAGAAGAAGAAGAAGAAGAAGAAGAGCTGGGTTTTTATATCCTACTTTCCACTACCCAAAGCAGCTTACAAACACCTTTTTCTTCCTCTCCCTGCAAGAGACACCCAGTGAGGTAATTGGGGCTGAGAGAGCCCTGAGTGAACTGCTCTGTGAGAACAGCTCTAAGAGAACTGTGACTAGCCCAAGGTCGCCCAGCTGGCTGCCTGTGGAGGAAGGGTGGGGAATCAAATCCAGTTCTCCAGATCAGGGTATGAATCACTACACCATGCTGACTTTCAGCTCTCCTCGCCCCACAAGTACCTTATGCAGGGCTACCAACCTCCAAGTGTGGCCAGGAGCACTCCCAGAACCACAGCTGACCTCCAGATGGCTGAGACCAGTTCCCTTGGAGCAGGGGTAGTCAACCTGTGGTCCTCCAGATGTCCATGGACTACAATTCCCATGAGCCCCTGCCAGCATTTGCTGGCAGGGGCTCATGGGAATTGTAGTCCATGGACATCTGGAGGACCACAGGTTGACTACCCCTGCCCTGGAGGAAACAGTGGCTTCAGAGGGCAGTCTCCTGGACAGCAGATCCTCATGAGCTCCCTCTCCAAATTCCACCTTCTCCTGCAACACCCCCCCAGCCACAGTTGGCACCCTATATAGTTCCCTGTTCATTGTTTCTTCTCAGCCAGCCTGAATGTATTTTTTAAAAACAGATGGTGTGATATAACAGCAAGTTGCCACTGAGATGGTAACCCTTCATGGGGTTTTCAAGGCATGTTCAGAGGTGGTTTGCCATTGCCTGCCTCTGCGTAGCAACCCTGGGCTTCTTGGTGGTCTCCCATCCACGTACAAGCCAGGGCTGGCCCTTCTTAATGTCTTAGGCCAGGCTTGTCTGGGCCATTCCTGCTGGGTGACATAAATCGTACAAATTTGTAACAAACAGTGTGTCTAAATTTCAGGCCCAAGATAATTTGTTGTTAGTGGATGTAAAATAATTCTTAGACAAATTACAGTCTATGCGCCAACTAGCTGAGTATTGCATTTATAGTGACAAAGCCTGGCTCATTCCGCACACACAGGATAATGCACTTTCAGTGTGTTTTGGTAGCTGGATTTTCCTGTGCAGAACTGGAAAATCTGCTTCTAAAGTGCATTATCAGTTGTGTGCAGAATAGGCCCGGGTTTCCAGTCCGCACTTGAATGTAAAATCCAGTGGGCCAATCACTCATTCTCAGCCTAACCTGCCTCAAAGGGTTGATGTGATTGCCAAAACCGAGAGGGACCTTGAGCTAGGCCTGGAAATTGCCTGGCCTTGCCTCTGGACCACAGAGTTAGAGGAAATGGCTGTGTTGGAAGGTGACTCATATAGCGTTGTGCCCTGCTGTGGTCCTGCCCTGCCCCAAACCACACTCAACCAGGGCTCTTCCCCCAAGTCCTCAACGTAGTCCCCAACCTAGAGCTGGTACGGCTAACCCCACCCTGAGCCCCTTGGAGGAAATCAGATTGAACAAATAAATATCATTAATATTATTTAATGTATAGACCTCCGCACTCTGCAAGCAGGCTCGGAGCAGTTCACAACTTTGTTTATCCTGCTTATCTGCTTTATGCCAATAAAGGTATTGTATTTAAAAAAAACATGAATTAAAACAGTCATAGTCAGATTTTTAAAGCATCCTAAAATTAAAACTCCTAACCGCAGAAGAAATACCTTCTGCTGTGTCTTGCGTGTGCAGAAAAGAGAGCAGGAATACGGCCACTTTCAGTTGGCAAAAGCTGAGAGCAAAGAGTAATCTTAGCCCCTTGACATGTGTAATGACTGTTGTGCATACAGAGATCTATTATATGTCTGCACACAATGAGGGCATCACCAGGCAACATCTCTTACGATCTACTTAGGCAGGTTGTGAGTGGGCGGGGCTGTGGCACTTACAATCTACTTAGGCAGAAGGGAGTGTGTCACTGCCCCTTTCTCGCATGCCCAGGAAAATGCCACTTTGGGATCCAGAAGCAAATTTCCTCCAGGACTCACTGGCCAGGGATTCTGGTTTTGGGGGTGGGGGGTGGGGGGGTACTCTCCCACGTCAAATAAAGTCACATCTCCCAGCCGTTCCGAATTAGCCTAGCCGGTATAAAGAGTTTAGTTGTAATAGATTACCGACCTGTCATAGAGGCAAAGAGCATTCCAAGTACACTTCAGCTTGCTTGTCAAATAACGTCTTGCAGTCTGTTTCAAGGGCAGTAGAAATTAGGGAGGGTAAGACTTCCAGAAGCAGCGTTGTCTTATCAGTAACAAAATAAAATGAAGGAAGGAAGAAGCTACGGCGGAAAAAACAGAACCCTCGCTATTCTCAGTCCCCCCCCCCCGCAACACATCTAGAGCAGAGGTGATCAAACTGTGGCCCTCCAGATGTCCGTTCGCTGGCAGGGGCTCATGGGAATTGTAGTCCATGGACATCTGGAGGGCACACAGTTTGACCACCCCTGTCCTAGAGGGAGGAGAAGGAGGAGGGTGTTGACGTCATTTGCAAACTGTCACTCATTTTGCTGTCACCCCATTTTAAGAATGGCAGAAGGGCATTGCTGGCACATGGGGGCGTAATGCACTTTACTATATGGGTGCGCCTTCCTCACAGAGGCCAAATGCCTCAAACCAGCCCTCTGAAAGGTCAGTACAAGTTGATGACTCAAGGCACCGATATTGGGATAGCACGTGTTAATAAGAAAAACGTGGGGTTCCACTTCCGGGAACCCAAAATGCCCAACAGCACACTGGCAATTCCCACTTGTGTGTACTTGCAACTAATTCTGCAATACCTTCTTTCCATGACCCTCCACGAGGGTTGCCAGACCATGGCTGGGGAAAAGCAGAAGATTTGGGGACTGAGGGTAGAGCCTGAGGAGATTGGGGTTTGGGGAGGGGAGGGAATTCAACACTATGGAGCCCACCTTCCAAAGCAGCTGTTTTTTCCCCAGGGGGACTGATCTCTGTCGCCTAGAGATGAGCTGTCATTCCGGAGGATCCCCAGGGCCCACCTGGAGGCTGGCATCCCACTCTCCAAAGCAGCCGTTTTCTCCAGGAGAACTGATTCTTGTTGCCTGGAGATCAGCAGCCATCCCAGGTGAACTCTAGCCACTGCCTAGGCAGGGGTAGTCAAACTGCGGCCCTCCAGATGTCCATGGACTACAATTCCCATGAGCCCCTGCCAGCATTCGCTGGCAGGGGCTCATGGGAATTGTAGTCCATGGACACCTGGAGGGCCGCAGTTTGACTACCTCTGGCCTAGAGAGTGGCCACCCCTCTGTCCTCTACACACACACATCAATGCCTGCACACCATGAAGTATTCGGTCCATTGTGTGATTACTGTGGTCTTTATTATCATCTGGCTCCAAGATGACCTCCGGTCTCGAAAGCAGACGGCATTTCAGGCTCCGCTAGTGACCTTTGTGAGACAAAGGCCTATGCTGAACAATAATTCATACGCAGGGCTGGTGGAAATGGGTCTTGGAGAGAGAGTAAACCACACTGGCCCTCTGAGATAAAGCAACTTCGTCAAAACAACCACGACAGACGTTATTAGGAGTCCCCAAGCCAACCCTTGCTGCGATAAGGACTCAGGGGTTAAAAAGCAGGCACTGACGTACTTTCGACGGTGATGTGCCAGTCGAGGGAACAGTCACTGACAGGTCACTTGGAGCTGAATCCCATTCACTGGGATTGCAATTAACAGTAGGGTTTGCAAAATCCCTGGAGGTTTTGAGAGGGAAGCCTGGGGAAAGTGGGGTTTTGGGGAGGGGAGCGACCTCCTGAGGATTGCCAGCTCCAGGCTGAGAAACGGAGATTTGGGGGGGGGGGAGTTTGGAAGGGTAGGGGTGGGAGAAAGTTTAGAATCATAGAGTTGTAAGGGATCTCCAGGGACATCTAGTCCAACCCCGTACAGAATGCAGGAAACTCAGAACTACCTGACCACCCACAGTGACCCCAGATCCATGCCCAGATGATGCCCCCATCTTTAAAAAAACAACAACAAACAAGAATCCCTGGCCAGTCTGGCCTGGAAGAAATTTGCCTCCTGACGCCAAAGTGGTGATCTGAATTTCCCTGGGCATGCAAGAAAGGACCACAAGAGCCAAGCACTGACACAGTCCCTCCTGCCCAATGCTTACAATCGTATAAGTTCACAGAATCAGCATTTCTGTCAGGTGGCCATCTAGCCTCTGCTTAAAAACATCTGAAGAAGGAGAAGAACCCACCACCTGACATGAGTCAGCAGTGTGAATTAGTGGCTAAAAAGGCAAATGGGATTTTGGGCTGTATCAAACAGACTATCATCACGGAAGGTAATGGTACCACTTTAGTCTGCTCTGGTTCAGCCTCACTTGGAGTACTGTGTTCAGTTTTGGCCACCCCAGTTGAAGAGGGATGTTGACAAACTGGAGCGTGTTCAGAGGAGGGCAACAAAGATGGTGAGGGGTTTGGGGACCAAGATGTATGAAGGAAGTTGGGGGAGCTTGGTCTGTTTAGCCTGGAGAAGACTCAACTGAGAGGGGATCTGATAACCATCTTCAAGTATTTAAAAGGGTGCCGTATGGAGGATGGAGCAGAATTGTTATCTCTTGCCCCAGAGAGACAGACCAGAACGAATAGGATGAAATTCATTCAAAAGAAATTCCATTAAACATCCAGAAGAAGTTCCTGACAGTTAGAGCGGTTCCTCAGTAGAACAGGCTTCCTCAGGAGGTGGTGGGTTCTCCATCTTGGGAAATTTTTAAACAGAGGCTGGAGAGCCATCTGACAGAGAGGCTGATTCTGTGAAGGTTCAAGGGGGTGGCAGGTGACAGTGGATGAGCGATAGGGTTGTGAGTGTCCTGCATAGCGTTGGACTAGATGACCCATGAGATCCCTTCCAACTCTATGATTCTATGATTCTAAGAAGAATCGGAACTCCACCTGCCTTCGACATCTGCATCCTGGACACTAGAATGATGACAATCATCCTGGTTTGGGGAAACGACCGCTTGCCTGATGTTGAACCAGGGAATAAGCTTACAGAAAACATGAAATTATTTTGTTAATAAACAACTGGGAAGTGCCAGCAAGTCACAGCCGATTTATGGTGACCCTGTATTTATGGTGGGTAATGTGACCATATATGGTCATGTCAACGCACTGTCCCCTCCCAAGTGGCCAATGATGGGCCTGCAGGGGTGGCCAATGATGGGCCTGGAGGGGTGGGAAGGGGAGGGGCCCTGAGTGGATATGTCCACTAGGGTTGAGTGCTTCGGTGTGGTTCGGCAATCACCGCAGCCCAAAGCAGCCAGTGCTGCGGTAAGGATTGGAAGGGTGTCGGTGGTGGCAGTGCACCAGCCAGTGGCCGCACACTGGGGCAGAGCTCTGTGCCTGCATGCAGCCAATGATGGGTGCGCCCAGCCGCTGCTGCCACCCCTTCTTTCCGCGCCACGGCGCTGGCCTCCTACCCACTGCCTCAGGCTTCGGTGATCAACAAGGTGGCCGAACCAAGCCGAAGCACTCAACCCTAGTCCGCAGCTCTGGTTGGCAATCTTATTCTGCCACTTCTGGGGCTTTTTTGAAGCCTTTTTTGAAGTTTCAGGAGTTCTATGGCCTTGTGCCCCACCAAGGTTCCTGTCTTCCCCAAACTCAATCCCCAAATCTCCAGGAGATTTGCAACCTAGATCTAGCAACTGTACCCCCTCCCCCCGCCTCCCACAGCTAAGGATGACCTGGCAATTGTAGCTGAACACTCAAGCAAGGAAAGCTAAAATGACAACTTTGAGCTCGGTTCCTTCTTAAAGCTGTTTTCTATCCCTTAGAGATCAGTTCCCCTGGAGAAAAGGGCTGCTTGGGAGGGTGGACTCCTTTGAGGAGGTCCCTCCCCACCCCAAGTCCCGCCCACTCCCAGCTCCACCCCCAAACTCTCCGGGTATTCCGGAACCCTGGGCTGCAACCCTGCTCTCAGTCCCAGAAGGGCTTGGGCCAAGTGCCTCAGTGGTGTCGTGTTGCAGGAAACTGGGCCTGCAAGGGATAGTCCTAGAAAGCCTAATGAGAGGATGCTTCCTGCTCACCACAGCTTGTTAACCTTTTAAATCCTGTTTTCCTGTTATTGTCGACAAAGTTGCTGAGAGGACATCGTGGCAGCCAGGCCTTGGCACGCTTTGAAACTCCTTCTGGTAGTGAAGAGGGGCATATAAGAAGCAACTCTTCTTCTGTTCTATATCAGGGCTCTCTCAGACCCACCTCCCTCACAGGGTGTCTGTTGTGGGGAGAGGAAAGGGAAGGTGATTGAAAGCCGCTTTGAGACTCCTTCGGGTAAAGAAATGCGGCATGTAAGAACCTTCTTCTTTTTCTTCTTCTTCTCCTCCTCCTCCTCTTCCTCTTCCTCCTCCTCCTCCTCCTCCTTCTACATTGCCCCAAAGTTATCAGTGATATAGGAAATCAGTCGTGTTCTAAACTCATAAAGACCACCAAGATGGAGCTTCTCGTTCTGACAAACCGCAAATGAAAATGGGCCAAATGGACCAATTGGGGGACTAATGGGGAAAGAGCAAGACCTAAATCTGTTTGGAGCATATTTGCTGGTGAAGGTGGGGAAAAGCCCAGATCCCCAGTTACCAAACTATAACCGATTCCGCACCCAAAATTTGGCTCTGGACAGCACTCGTCTGGTTGCAGGGCTAATTCCTTCTTCCGGATGACATCGGGACCAGTCATTGGGCCTATCCCAATTCAGGACCCTTTGTTGCCACATGACAAGGGAACGTGGATATTTCTATGTTGCCTTTTCCGTCATGGGCACCAACCGGGCCTAAATTGGGTACTTCAGTGTATGGGGAAGAGTTGAGCCATACAGGTTTGGTTCCTCCTCCAACTATGGCATCCTGGAAGGGACAAAAAATGCCCCAGTCAGCTCCATGGTGCTTTGCCGTAGAGCCGACTGGGACATTTGTTTCTTTTTAATGAAGGTTCTTAAAAATGGAACCCAACTCCCTGTGCCACTGTGGAACACAGCACAACCTCTCTGCCTCAGGTGCCTAATCCAGGGCAGTCCAGGCCCGGCACGGGAAGTACTCCCCTGTACACACTCAGAAAGAGGGAGGACAAACTGCCCCATCACAAACAACCAGCAAAAGCCCAGCGCCTCCATATTTTACCATCACCTCATTACCTAACTGTTAGAACAATATTCAGTAGTATGATAAAACAGGAGCACATGTTGGAGGGGGGGGAATACCAGGATTAGATGGCACAGTGAAGTGAGTGAATGACCACATCACCGTTTAGGGCAGGGGTAGTCAAACTGCGGCCCTCCAGATGTCCATGAACTACAATTCCCATGAGCCCCTGCCAGCGTTCGCTGGCAGGGGCTCATGGGAATTGTAGTCCATGGACATCTGGAGGACTGCAGTTTGACTACCCCTGGTTTAGGGAAATTCAACCTGGATACTGTCCACCACTTCCCAGCCAGTGTAATGGAGTGATCCTGGGTGTGCCATAGTAGCTTGTTGTGTGATCTTGGCTAGTCCCAGTCCCTCAGCCTAAGCTCCCTCACAGGGTTGTTGTGAGGACAAAGACGAAAAGAACAGTGTAAGCTGCTTTTGGGTCCCCTTTGGGGTGTAAGACAGGGAACAAATAAATTAAAATGAACAAATAAAAGCATCTTTCTGCACATATAAAGGATTTTTTTTTAAGGTTTCATTTTACTATCTGTCAGCTGACTAACTGCTGGAACAATATTCAGTGGAATGATAAAATACAAGCACGGGTTGGAAAAAAATGCCAGGATTTGATGGCACGGGTTTTTAATGAGGGTTTTTTTTAAAATGATAGGATTGGTCTGCAGTAGGGACTTGGTGTTTCAGGATTCGCTTGGGGTTTCAACAATCAGCGGAAACGCTGCCTTGTTTAAGCAGGTCCCAAGGGCATACAAAAATCTGGACTCCTTTAAAACTTGGCAAGAATTGTTTGAACAGCTTGGGGGTGAGGGGAGACTCTCAGATGGCGGAGTTTGAAGCACAGTTTCAAAGGGCAACTTTTCCTTTGGCGAAAGGTCAGGGGAGAAGCCTCCTCCATGTTTATTTTGGCCTTAAAAGAAGGGATAGCAGATCAGAGTAAGGAAATACTTTTATGAACAAGATTTTCTAGCAACTCGGGAGTGTTTTGACCAGAGACGTTTCCTTCAAAGGACAGGATTGCCAACTCTCTTTGGGAAATTCTTGGAGATGTTGGGGGAAGAGCTTGGTATTGGTAAGGGTAGTATTTGGGGAGGCGACAGGCCTCCACTGGGTTTAAAGCCACGGAGCAGGGGTGGCCACGGTGCAGGCAGGGGCTCGTGGGAATTGTAGTTCATGGACCTCTGGAGGGCCACAGTTTAGCCACCCCTGTCATAGAGTCTACCCTTCAAACCCACCATTTCTCCAGGGAAGAATCTGTGACATCTGGAGATCAGTGGTAGTTCTGGAGCATCTCCAGCCCCCACCTGGGGATTGGCAACCTTACATGGGCCCCCACTGCAGGATGACTGTAAGGTTGCCAAATGTGGGGTGGGAAATTCATGGGTATTTGAAGGGTGAAGCCAGAGGGAGGGTAGGTGCACAAAAACAACCAGTGTCTGTTTTGCTACGTTGTGACCATTTCCGCACGAGGAATCCAGCCTGGCCCAGTGCTTGCCTGGTCATGGGGCTAATTCCCGCTCCCAGACAATTTCAGCATTGGTCTGGGCAGCCCCAGCCCTGGTGCAGCGTATGCCCTTGCATTGCACCAGGCCTGGAACCACCCCGAGACCAGTGCCAATGTCGTCTGGAAGCGGAAATTAGCCCAGCGACCTGACAAGACCTGGGCAGGGCTGGGCCAGGCCAGATTCCTCGTGCGGAAAAGGTCTGCGAGTGACATAATCACCACAAAGAGCATATCCTAAACCCTTAACGAGGGAAGCAGATGTCCGTGATTCTACGGCAATGGTTCAACAACTATTGTGTGATCAAAATCCCCGGGCAACTGAATCCACCACTAGATTTCTCTACCTGACTTTGTTTAAACACGCCAAGATCCTAGCATAAATTCGCATTTTAGCTGGCTGATTTTATCTCACATTTCTTTACGTATCATTCTATATCTGTTTGGTTGATGTCAATAAAGGCCACTACGATGAACTATGATGCATAGTTAAAATATCTCAGGCATTCCTTCATTGTGATGGATTGGAAGAGTTCCAGTTGGAAGAATCTGGAACCATTTTCTAAAGCGCTTGTCACAAGGGTGGATAACGAGGGAAGTGTTCTATCCGAAGGCTCGTCCATCTAATTTTTCCTTCTGTGTGTCCTCAGGCACCTGTCTAGATCAGGGGTAGTCAAACTGCGGCCCTCCAGATGTCCATGGACTACAATTCCCAGGAGCCCCTGCCAGCATTCGCTGGCAGGGGCTCCTGGGAATTGTAGTCCATGGACATCTGGAGGGCCACAGGTTGACTACCCCTGGTCTAGATACACCACCAAGGATCGATTTGTCAGTTCAGACCATTATTAAATTGCAGGGGAGATACGAATCATCCAGCGACATTATTTGTACAGGGGTAAAGGTAAAGGTAAAGGTATCCCCTGTGCAAGCACCAAGTCATGTCTGACCCTTGGGGTGACGCCCTCTAGCGTTTTCATGGCAGACTCGATATGGGGTGGTTTGCCAGTGCCTTCCCCAGTCATGACCGTTTACCCCCCAGCAAGCTGGGTACTCATTTTACCGACCTCGGAAGGATGGAAGGCTGAGTCAACCTTGAGCCGGCTGCTGGGATTGAACTCCCAACCTCATGGGCAAAGCTTTCAGGCAGCTGCCTTACCACTCTGCGCCACAAGAGGCTCTTCTGTACAGGGGTACGGGAGGCTGAAGAATTGTTTCTCAGGAGTATGTTGGGAGCAGATCTGTCTTGGAACAGGGAGCGAGAGTACATGGCCCATTGGTCCCTTTGGTCTTTCTAACTCTTTATCTTTATCATCAGGGTACATAGGAGGACATTTACCAAATGTCAACAGAACTGTCATTTTTCATGGACATGCTTATGGCTTCATCCATACATGTAGCCTCCATTTCCCAGTCTTTGCTACTGCATTGGCAATGAAACATCCACATGAGAGTTATGCATGTGCTTTCCTGTCTGTTACTATTTTCCCTGCATTTTTCCCAGCTAGGGTTTTTTTTACTGTTTTTTTTAAATGGCAATTGCTATTGCTCTATAGTGTAATAGTAATTGCTCTAGAACATTATAGTATGAATAACAACGTATGCCACAATGTATACAAACTGGAGTATGTCCAGAGGAAGGCAACAAAGATGGTGAGGGGTTTGGAGACCAAGACGTATGAGGAAAGGTTGGGGGAGCTTGGTCTGTTTAGCCTGGAGAGGAGACGACTGAGAGGGGATCTGATAACCATCTTCAAGTATTTAAAAGGCTGCCTTTTAAGAGGATGGAGCAGAGTTGTTCTCTCTTGTCCCGGAGGGATGGACCAGAACCAATAGGATGAAATTAATTCAAAAGAAATTCCGTCTAAACATCCGGAAGAAGTTCCTGATGATCAGAGCAGTTTCTCAATGGAACAGGCTTCCTCGGGAGGTGGTGGGTTCTCCATCTTTGGACATTTTTAAATAGAGGCTGGATAGCCATCTGACAGAGAGGCTGATTCTGTGAAGGTTCAAGGGGGTGGCAGGTTAGAGTGGTTGAGCGAGAGGGTTGTGAGTGTCCTGAATAGTGCAGGGGGTTGGACTAGATGACCCATGAGGTCCCTTCCAACTCTATTATTCTATTATTCTATGATCCGAAGAAGAAGAAGAAGAAGAGTTGGTTCTTATATGCCGCTTTTCTCTACCCTAAGTCGCCTTCCCTTCCTCTCCCCACAACAGACACCCTGTGAGGTGGGTGAGGCTGAGAGAGCGCTGATATCACTGCTTGATCAGAACAGCTTTATCTGGGCTGCCTGGAGTCCAAGGTCACCCAGCTGGCTGCATGTGGAGGAGGAGCAGGGAATCAAACCTGGCTCGTCAAATTAGAAGTCCACACTCCTAACCACTACACCAAGCTAACTGTACTAGTTCCTTTGAGCTCATTCACTGGAGTGAAAACGGAAGGTTCTAGCCCTTTTCACTGCAGAGACAGGAAGAGAAAGATGTATCTCTGTAATGAAAGGGGCGAGGGGAACTAGCACACTAGTAGATCCAGAGGGGCAAGGAGTATGGAGGGACGGGGACCACGCAAGGAAAAGAAAGCTAATGTGCGCAGGGCCTTCCCATCTTGTGGAAACGTGCTTTAACTGCAAGCTTTCCAAATAGGCTATATTAATCCTGGTTTGGAAGAAATCAGAGCCAGGGAAGGGCTGGACCTAAACTGCTGGATGAAATTGTGTAGCTGCTTCCTGCAAACTTGGCACCAATTTCTATATGAAATCCAAATAAATCCTCCAAGTGGAAGCGGCCTGTATCATGCTACTCTTTTATCTTGGGTGCCAGGGATGCCAGTCCCTAGGTGAGACCTGGGGATCCCCCAGAATTACAGGTCATCTCCAGACTAAGATCAGTTCCCATGGAGAAAAGAGCTGCTTGGGAGGGTGTTGGGTCTTTCGGACTTGGCTGGGTCCTGAGTCCCTCCAGAGAAATACAACTGCAGAGTTACTGAGTATTTTTATATATGCAGCTATTAGTTACCTTTGTGGATGAGGCACAGATCCAGACTCCCAGCATTTTGAGGTTTAAAAGAGATAATCTTTAGTGTATGGCTATTGACAGAAAATACATTGTATTTATCTGCTTCTGTCTCCTTATTGAAGCAGAGCACAAGAGCTTAGAAGTATTTACATAAGTAGTTACAAAAGCAGCATATTTCAAGCCTCTGTGGCAGGGGTAATCAAACTGTGGCCCTCCAGATGTCCATGGACTACAATTCCCATGAGCCCCTGCCAGGCTCATGGGAATTGTAGTCCATGGACATCGGGAGGGCCGCAGTTTGACTACCCCTGCTCTATGGCTGGGCTGCAAGCATTATTCAACACTGAAGCCTCTCTAAGCCCCCAAATCCCTCCCACTCCTGGCTCCAACCTCATAGTCTCCAGGTATCTCCCACCTCAGAACTGGTGACCCTATTGATCACACTGCAAGAGGGAGGGGTCTAACAAGCATGAGGATCAAGAATGCCAGATGAAGGGGAGCGAATTCGTTGCTAACCTGGAGACCTAGACCTGTGACCTCAATTCCCTGTAGATAACGTTCCTTCAGTATTCCCAGGCAAAGGTGGGGCCTTGAGTCGGTGTGATCCTGCCCCAAGCAGTAGGAATACCAGGGCCTGTATTTTCGATCAAGGGGAATGGGTTAAAAAGACAGGAACTGGAGTAGAACTTCAGCATTTTCCCCCTTTGTGCAACAACAATCGGAGGAAATGCAGATTACTTTGAAGCATTTCTCACGCCTCTGCTTCAGACATAGAAAGGGGCTCTGGTAAGCCCATGTGAGAGATGTTTGCAAGGAAAAAAAGTAAACAGCTTTTAAAAGTTGCCATGGGAAATCCACCGGGACTCTCTAGGACCACTGCTAGGACAAGAAAGTGAAATTATAACAGAAGATGAAGAGAGGGCTGAACTGCTTAACTCCTATTTCTCCTCAGTCTTCTCTTGTGAGGGAAATAGTGATCAATGTGGCAAAACGTAACACAAACCGGGGGATGGGAATAGTGGCCTAGGATCACTGTTGGGGGAGTCCACAAACACCTAGTCTCTTTAAACGAAACAAAGACTTTTGGGCCAGATGAACTGCATCCAAGAGTGCTAAAAGAACTTGCAGAGGTCATCCCTGAACCTCTGTCCATTATTTTTGACACTTCTTGGAGAACACGTGAGGTGCCAGATGATTGGAGGCGGGCAAATGTTGTCCCCACCTTCAAGAAAGGGAAAAAGGAGAATCCGGGTAACTACTGACCCGTCAGCTTGACATCTGTAGCTGGCAACATTTTGGGGAAAAATAATCAAAGCCAGTGCTTGAGCAACTGGAACTGAGAGCTGTGATTTCTAAGACTCAGCACGGGTTTTTGCAAGAACAAGTCATGTCAGACCAACCTTATCTCTTTTTTCAAGAAAGTGACTACCTTGCTGGATCAGGAGAATGCTGTGGACATAGTTTATCCGGATTTCAGTAAATCTTTTGATAAAATTCCACATGATATTCTTGTTGACATGTTGCTAAAATGCGGTATGGATCCTAATTCTGTCAGGTGGATTGATAACTGGTTGACAGATCGTACCCAAAGGGTACTTGTTAATGGTTCAGCATCTTCTTGGAGAAGAGTGACAAGTAGAGTTCCCCAGGGATCTATCCTGGGGCCTGTTTTATTCAACATATTTATAAATGATTTGGATGAGGGATTAGAGATGGTACTTTGCACATGATACTAAACTGGGGAAAGTGGCAAACACAACAGAATACCAAATCAGAATGCAGAAAGATCATGATAGGCTCGAAAAGTGGGCTAAACTGAATAAAATGAAGTTCAATAGGGACAAATGTAAAGTTCTGCATTTAGGTAGGAAAAACCAAATACACCAATGTAAGATCGGGGAGACTTGTCTTGGCAGTAGCATGTGCGAAAAGGATCTAGGAGTCTTAGTAGACCATACACTGAATGAGTCAGCAGGATGACGCAGTGGCTAAAAAGGCAAATGGGATTTTGAGCTGTATCAAACGGAGTATTGTGTTCAGATAACGGATGGATGGCAGGTTACATTGGATGAACCATAGGTTGTGAGTGTCCTGGCAGGTCAGGGGCTTGGATTAGATGACCCAAGTTTAGAGGTCTGTATTAGAGGTCTGTATTACTCTATGATTATATGGTCAGGCATCTAAATAATATAATAATTATAATTATTATTTTATTTTTATAGCCTGTCCTTCCTGGTCGGCTCAGGGTGCGTAAGAACAGGCATGTACATGCAATAAAGTTAATAATATAATGAAATGAAATTAATAATAACAATCTAACATCTCAAATTAAATCATTAATTGAATTATATTATTACTAGAAAATAAGCCCGCTGTAATCCAAATACAGCGGGCTCTAGGGAGGCTGTGGAGGTAGAGGTGCCAGCGGGGCCAGAGCACCGAGGCCAGGTGTTGGCCATCTGGGGAGGCGGCAGCGAGTAATCCTGGCCCGCCCCCCGGCCCGTGGCTTACCGGAGTGGGTGTGCAAGGCAGGAAGCGGAGGCAGCCGGGCTGGAGGGCAGGAGAGAGCTGGTTACTGGAGTCTGGATCCGCTCAGGGCAGCCCGTTGTTGGTGGTGGCCGCGCCCGCGCATCGAGCCGCACCCGGCTCGGTTCGGGCCGCGCCCGGAAGCCACGCCCGCGGATCGGGCCGCGCCCGGAAGCCACGCCCGTGGATCGGGCCGCGCCCGCGAGCCACGCCCGGGGAGGTCTCCTTAGCGGCCATGTGGGCTGGGAGCCCCCAGGCCGGCGGCTTAATGCGAGGCGCGCTAAGGAATGGCGCTTTTCGTCTGTTTATTTTTCTTTTTATGTTGGTGTTTACCCGGAGGTTTCTGTTGGGGCCATGCGGGCTGGCCTCTCGGGGAGTCAGGGCGGCGGCAAAGAAGCAACTGCGAGCCGCGCTGTGTGCGGCTCGCAATTGCTCGGGGCTGGGAATCGGAGGGACCAATCGGCAGGCGCTTCGCGCCTGCCGATTGGTCCCTCCGATTGTCTGTCCGGAGGAAGGGTCCAATCCGGACCCTTCCTCATCCCGGACACATCCCGCCTCAGAACGCCTTACAGCTTTATTTAGTCTGTGGCGCCCGTGGCGCCACGGGCGGTGTTAAGATAATATAAGGGAGGAGAGGTCATTTCTGCTGGACAGTTTGAGGATGGTGTGTTTTGAGGAGGGAGGCAGTGCTGTCTGAGTGTTAATTTCCTGGTGGAAATGCAGGCCCTCTGGAACGGTCGAAGGTTCCGGAGGGCCCAGATCTCAGCAGGTGGAATGTTCCACCATATTGGGGCCAGGACCGAAAAAGCCCTTGCTCTTGTTGAGGCCAGTCTTATCTCTTTGGGGCAGGGAATCTTGAGCACATGCTGGTCACTGGATCTTGGTGCTCTTTGGGGGGGGTAGGGGAAGAAGCGCTCATTGGTTTAGCTGTACTGCCATAGCCCTGATGTGAATATCCTAAACCAGGGGTAGTCAATCTGTGGTCCTCCAGATGTCAATGGACTACAATTCCCATGAGCCCCTGCCAGCAAACGATGGCAGGGGCTCATGGGAATTGTAGTCCATGAATATCTGGAGGACCACAGGTTGACTTCCCCTGTCCTAGATTACTCAGACCTCAGAAGCTAAACATGGTTGGCTCTGGTCAGTACTTGGACCATCAAGGAAGTTGGTGATTGCTATGCAGAGGCAGGCAAACCACCCCTGAATCTCTCTTACCTCAAAAGCCCTATGGGCTTGGCAGGCCCTTCCACCCCCCCCCCCCATCCCTCTGCAATTGCCTTGAAACTGCTTATCTTCTTCCATTGTTCCCTCTCCTAGATTAGAGTGTATAAGAATCTGACGAGCTGTGATTGATCCTCATCTCTCCCCTCTTTTGATCAGATTGGTTTTTAAACCAGCCTATCTTGCCTTTTTGTTATTCTGTTGATGGATATTCGCTGCGGACGTCTGACGAAGTGACCTCTGATACCCACAAGTCTCTGAGGTCCTCACCCGCCTCCTCTTTTATCATCCCAATACGGAAGGGATATTTCAAGAGGCTTTTGTTTACTGGGAAATAGGGAAGGCAGCCAATTGTGAAGGTGGAAACATTTGGGTGTGACAGCTGTCCCAACCCAGACGATTGTAAATCGCTTTAGGAAATTCCTTTAGGCAAGAAATAGACCAAAATGTTGGTGAAGCTGCCGTTCTCAAGGTGAGGTCTGGAGATCTCCTGGCACTATAAGAGATCATTTTCCCTGGGAGAAGTGGCTGCTTTGAAGGGCAGATTCAGGGGTGACCAGCTCTCCAGATATCCATGGACAACAATTCCCATGAGCACCTGCCAGCATTATACGGGTGGGGGCTGATGGGAATTGCAGTCTATGGACATCTGACAAAAGAATGTTAGTACTACCCAGAGTCTCAAAGCAGCTTACAATATTTGCCTTCCCTTCGTCTCCCCACAACACTCAGTGATGTAAGTGAGGCTGAGAGAGCTCTGAGAGAACTGGGTGGCCCAAAGTCACCCAGCTGGCCTCATATGGAGAGGGAGTGGGGAACCTGGTTCTCCAGATTAGAGGCCACTGCTCATAGGCGGTTTACCCTATCAGCACATGTCGCATGGGCTACGTGCCCCACAATTCCAGGGCCCCCACAGTGCTGTATGGTTAGGGGGGCTTCACTCTGTGATTGCTAGGGGGCTTTCACACTTATGCGGTTGGTGAACAGCAAGAGCAAATAAAGAGCCCTGCAACTCCTTAAAATGGCTACGGTGCTACAGGCCCTGCGAATCCTTCAACCAGGGGTAGCCAAACTGCGGCCCTCCAGATGTCCATGGACTACAATTCCCATGAGCCCCTGGCAGGGGCTCATGGGAATTGTAGTCCATGGACATCTGGAGGGCCGCAGCTTGACTACCCGTAACTTAAACCATCCCTGCCGTGGCTCTTAACCACTACTTTTCTGGAAAGGCAGAACAGCGAACAAAAATGTCTGTGTTTAAAATGTACGGAATCTACAAAGTGCCCAGACTTTTGATGCCAACTCAAAAGGAGCAAGTATTAAAATACAGAACTACAATGAAAGAATTTGCCTGGGAATGATTTTTAAAGGTGGATTCAATGTTTAGGGTCTCCCCCAGCTCAGCCATCAGGCCTAGGGATGCCAGCCTCCAGGTGGGATCTGGAGACCCCCTGGAATGGAAGCTCATCTCCCGACTACAGGGAACTGGATGCTTTGGAGGGTGACACTGTACCCCTCCCCCCGAGCTCCCCCTCTTCATTCCCCATGGGTGCCTGGGGGGTTCTTCATATTTTGGGGAGGACCCTCAGATCCAGTACTAGGTAGGGTGGATGTAAAAAATATTTCGGCATGACTGACATCAGTACAACACAATCCCACCTGCAAGCTTCCCCCCTCTGAGGACAATTCTCCTCCTGCAGAGTTCAATTACCAGCAAGGTTGTTACCGAGAACAGGGACACAAAATCTGGTCCTCAAGGATATTTGGATATCAGTGTCACTCTCCTGCCAAAAGTCAAGGATTCCAACTGTAGCTCCTGAGCTCTCCGAAGCTTTCCCCACAATCTGAAGTAACACTTGTCCGCTTCTAAAGAGGATTCCTTACCTGAAGGTCAAGCAGAGCCTGGTCTCCTCTAGATCCAACAAACGATTCCAAATTCTTCTTTTCTTTCAAGTGTTAAACTTTCCATCTGATAGACACCAACTCTGGCGTACCTCCTGGCTTCTTGACTTCTCACCCGATCTCTGCAGCGTTCTCAAAATCAACCGGATTATTTTGACCGAGGCACGGGTCCTGGCAAAACAGCCAAAGATTAGCCTACAGAGAGAATGAGGGCGGCTTTTCGAGCATGCGACGTAAATGGAGAGAAAGACCACCTCCTGACCCCCTCCGCCCTTTCCTGTGTCCCATGAGGATGTCAGCAGCCGCAGGCAGGGAGGGCTTCAGGAAACAGCTCCGGCCATTCCATGAGTGTTTGGTAGCAGAGCAAAGGACCAAGTCAGCAGTTTGTCACTCACTATAGCTGCCTGCACTGTCCAGGCAACACTTTCTGCATCCTAATAACATTGCTCAGAAATAGGCAATTAGGGAAACGGACAAAGAGCTTCTGTTTGGTCTTGCTTTTCCTGTGAATTATTACCAGGTTGATGAGCTGCCAGCCTCTCTGCAAGTTCCTGCTCCTGTATCTCGATTCAGGGGGGGAAAAAGAAACTTCGACTAGTTGGCTAACCTGATTTCTCTTTTATTTTGATGAACGAGAATATATTATTCATTTCTAGTTGAATAAAATATTAATTATATTTTAATAGATATCTGCATCACATCTACGTGTTGAAAATAACCGTGAAAATGACCATAACAGGTTCCTGATAGGTACAATATTTCAGTTACAGTATTTGCTGGCGTATAAGACTACTTTTTCCCCCTGAAAAACATGCCTCCAAGTGGGGGGGTCGTCCTATACGCCGGGTGCACTTCAGTTGCGATAGACATAGCTGCCCATAGTGGCCCATAGTACTGTAATGTAATGTAATAAACTCTATATTTTGAGTGGAAATGTTGAGGGGTCATCTTATACGCCCAGTCGTCTTATACACCGGCAAATACGGTACCTGTTTTCAGTTCTTTCTTCATCAGTGGAATAATCTACAAAACAATCATTACAACATAATTAATAATGAATAGGCGTGCAATAATTAATTAAATGCGCAATAGAATTTCCACCCACTTTTAAACAGTGGGTGGAATTATTTCAAACATTTCAATTATTTCTATGAGAAAAGTATAAAATACAAACACAGGAGGAACTTGTCCACTGGTTATTGCAGTAACAATAAACTATATTACAATGTGAAGAATATTATAAAACAATACAATGTATCTTAGCATATACAGTGTCCCAAAGGCTCAGTTTCGAGGCTTTTTTCTACTGTTCATTGGCAAGAAAAACCCCATTACTCCCCCTTACATTAAGGCAGGGGTAGTCAAACTGCGGCCGTCCAGATGTCCATGGACTACAATTCCCAGGAGCCCCTGCCAGCAAACGCTGGCAGGGGCGCCTGGGAATTGTAGTCCATGGACATCTGGAGGGCCGCAGTTTGACTACTCCTGCATTAAGGTATTTAACAGTAGCGTTGACCTGTTTAAAAATACAGTATCATAAGTGGCACGAAAGGTCCCAAGAAGTATTTGAACCATTTGGAAACGAACTGTAAAACTGAAGATGTAGAAACTCTCTTGTTGAAGCATCAATTTATTTATGTCAGTTTTACATTTAGTGCTCAAGATTACTGATTCTATGTCAAAGAAATGCAGGTCCTCCGGATCATGATTCTTTTCCTCAATGTGGCCTTGAAATGGGACATCTCACACTCTCAGCTATAAGTGGGATGGATGTTCTAGCACAGTGGTCCCCAACCTTTTTATCACCGGGGACCGGTCAACACTTGACAATTTTACTGAGGCCTGGGGGGGGGTAGTCTTTTGCCGAGGGATGTCGCTGCTGCCTGAGCCCCTGTTCCACTTGCCCCTGACTTTCCACCATCCACTGGGGGGCGCTACCAGCAGCATCTGCGCAATGCCACGCCGAGGGGGAGCCCCAGCCATGATGGCCGCCGGAGAGCACCAAAGGTGAGTCGGTGGCAGAGTGGCAGGGCAGCCCCCGAGGCAGCAGCTGGGGAGGAGGATGAGGAGGAGTCAACTGAGCTACCGACTGACGTAGCTACCGACTGAGCTACGGACTGGTACCGGTCCCCAAACCAGGGGTTAGGGACAGCTGTTCTAGGATACGGATCTTAAGCAGCTAAGCGGCCTTGTTGTCATATCCATGTAAATCAAATAACATGGACATAAAATAATATAGATTACACTTTTTGTAGCACAGTTTATAAATCTATTAATTTTGACCTTAAATCCATTGGCAGCATTGGTAAATTCATTCCTCTTCAGCATGTACTTGCAGGCGCGGCACGATCCGCAAGGAAAACTACCCTTGGGTAAAACGTTGTGTCTCTCTGATTGAGGTAGCTGGATATGTGCCCTCCATTATATGCTTGTGAGGATCCTAGCCACAGTATTCTGGACCAGTTGCTGTTTCTGGATCAAGGTGAAAGGCAGGTCTGCACAGAGTGAGTTACAGAAGCCTAGACTAGAGGTGACTGTCGCATGGATCGCTGTGGTTAGATGTTCCAGGGCCGAGTAGGGCGCTAGTAGCTTGGCTTGGTGCAGATGGTAGAATGCCTGCCGCGCTACTCTCGTGACCTGAGCCTCAATGAACAAGGAGGCATCAAGGATCACACCCAGGTTTCTGGGAGAGTGAGCTACTGTTTGTTGCACTCCGTCCTGGCTGGATAGACATGCTTCCTTGCTTGGACTCTTCCTAACTAGACATAGGACTTCCGTCTTTGAAGGGTTAAACACCGACAACTCTGCTTGAGCCAATTTGTCACTGCTTCCAGGCATCTGACTAAGGATTCAGGGAGATAATCAGGGCTGCCATCCATTAGGAGGAGGAGCTGGGTGACACCCCAGCCCAAGCTTCCACACCAGCTGAGCAAGAAGGCACATGAAGATGTTAAATAGGATTGGAGAAAGGATTGCTCCCTGTGGGACACGACATGTAAGCTGATAACAGCTAGATTCTCCTGTTTCAACCTTCTGTCCACGACCCTGGAGAAAGGAGATCAGCGATTTGAGGGCTGTCCCCTATATCCTGGGCTGAATCTGCACTGGCCTTTTTATCCCCGGTGACACCAGATTTTAAAAAGTCATCTACACATTATTCAATTTCCATTTTAGCACATTAAATTTTCTCTCTGCAACGTCTATGATTGATCTGCAGTGACACTACCTTTCCTCTGTGATATCCAGGAGTGGATATCAGTCACTACATTTGAGAAAACCACTCCCAAAGCCCCAGAATTAAGCATAGATCTCTGTGTTTTGCTGGATTAACTTCACCCCCTCCCCCCATGCCTCCAGTGCTGATGCTGACTTATCACGATTGGATCCCGGTTGTCATTCCCTCGTAAGATTTGGGCATTGAAAAGTAGGATATGAAAACCAACTCTTCTTCCCTGAACTACTGGCAGATGCTAAATAGCCCTGACCTGAATGGCCCAGCCTAGCTGGACCCCACCAGATCTCATAAGCTAAACAGGATTGCCCCAGGCCAGTATTTGGATAAGAGATAGTCAAGGAAGTCTAAGGATACTAGCCATATCCAAGCAATGGCAAACTGTATGAACCTCTCCTGCCTTGAAAACTCCACTGGGTCTGCATTACTTGTCAGCACTTTCTACCATACTGGTAGGTGTAGTGCAAATTGAATTGCTCACTTACCTCCCTCCATCAGCACTAATTCTTGGTTGGCCTTTACTACTATAACTCTACTTGAGTGGTTCTCAATCCTCCTAATGCCGTGACCCCCTTTGGGTCATCAAGGCCGCCGTGGCCGCAGTGGCACGGCAGCGGCGGCAGGGGGCAGGGGCATGGTGGCAGCGCAGCGGCGGTACAGCGGCAGAGGCCTCGGCAACCCCTGGGGAAAGGGTCGATTGACCCCATAGGGGTTGTGACCCTCAGATTGAGAATCGCTGCTCTACAATCCTCTTACTCTGTGTTATGTATCATGTACTATATAAAAGACAAGCCGTATTGCTGAGAATTCATCTCTTAGAGTGGCTGCTGGGAGAGGGCGTGAGGCACAGTGTCTCCTGTCCCCCATCCAAATAATAACGAGGACCAACCCTGCTTAGCAGCCAAGATCTGTTGAGATTGGACTAGCCTGTGACATCCAGGTCAGGGCAACAGCGTATCTTACTGAAGCAGAAATAGTTCCTGGTCTGAAGGGAGTAAATGAGATTAGGCTACACAATGCTTTGTTTTCTGTGGAGATCCCCATAGTGGATTGCTTCCCCCTTATGCTGAGGGAGAACCTAAACAAAGAAAGAAAAATCACTCCTCCTCAGAAAAATGAAGAAGAGCCAGAGAAGGAATGAGGAAAAGAGAAGCAAAGTCACAGGAACTGATACACTGAACAAAACAAAATCAGTATTTACGTGATGGACTTTTGAACTTGTTTGTTGCTATGACATCTCCAGAACAAACACCTAAAGCAGCCATGTTGAAACATTCTGGTGGTGGAAGAAAGCCTTGACAAGTCACTTACGGAGATCCCCTTGGGTTTTCAAGGTAAGAGATGAACAGAGGTGGTTTGCTGTTGCCTGCCTCTCTGTAGAGACCCTGGACTTCCTTGGTAGTCTCCCATCCAAGGACTTAGTAGGATGGATCCTGATTAGCTTCTGAGATTCGATGACATCAGACTGGTCTGGGCCATCCAAGACAAGGCAAGGGAGGAGTAGAGTTGGCTTGCCTTGAGTAGTTGGTTTGCCTTTGCCTGCCTCTGCGTAGAGACCCTGGACTTCCCCAGTGGTCTCCCATCCAACTGCTAATCAGGGTCAACTCTGTTTGCCAATGATATTAGACTAACCTGGGCCAGACCCCATTCTCCCCCTAGCTCTACCCTCAGATCTCCATGAATTTCTTCATGCAGAATTGGCAAAAAACTGATCGGATGTGTACTTTATTATTCCATGTGGACTGAGAGCCAAACTTCAGACCTGCTCTTATGAAGAAGAAGATGAAGAGGACGATGAAGAAGAGCTTATTTTTGGTGCACTACTTTTTACTACCCAAAGGTAGTAATGGCTGACAATGGCCTACCCTTCCTCTACAGTCTAAGAAACACAGAATCATAGAATCATAGAATAATAGAGTTGGAAGGGACCTCATGAGTCATCTAGTCCAACCCCCTTCACTTTGCAGGACACTCACAACCCTATCGCTCATCCACTGTAACCTGCCACCCCCTTGAACCTTCACAGAATCAGCCTCTCCATCAGATGGCTATCCAGCCTCTGTTTAATAATTTCCAAAAATGAAGAACCCACTACCTCCCGAGGAAGCCTGTTCCACTGAGAAACCACTTTGTCAGGAACTTCTTCCGGATGTTTAGATGGAATTTCTTTTAGATGGAACTTCTTTTGAATTAATTTCATCCTATTGGTTCTGGTCTGTCCCTCTGGGACAAGAGAGAACAATTCTGCTCCATCCTCTACACATGAGAAAATACTCAGGCACAGAGAGAGCTTCTGCAAGGGTGGAATTTTGAAGAATACATATTTTAATTGGAGGGCTCAAAGAGACATTTAGATACTTTCCATTAGTGTGGGAGCCTCTCCATTCATCTTGTTTACCACCTTATAGTCCCCATTGCATCACATGAGTGCATTTAAGTATTAGACCACTGAAAAAGACCCCAAGGGGTGTTGAAATGAATTTGGTTGTTTGGTCATTTATCCATGTGTCAAAATGTTTTGGATTTGTGCAACAGAGCATGATATACCTTGATGTTTTTTAAGTTTTATATGTGCACATGTATTGTAATCTATATTTGCATTTTATTTTTTTTATACTTATTTAGGTTTCTACCCTTCCTCTCCCTACAACAGACACCTTGTGAGGTAGGTGACGCTGAGAAAGCTCTGAGAGAATTGTGACTGGCCCAAGGTCACCCAGCTGCTAGCATGTGAAGAAGGTGTGGGGAATCAAACCCGATGCTCTATCTTAGAGTCTGCCACTCTTAACCACTGCACTACTCTGGCTCTCTGAGTTATATGTACACTAGCAAGAAAGCCCATTGCAACCAGGAGCACAATGGGCGCTAGGACCCAGGGGACACCAGGAGGTGCAGATCTGTCTCTGTCTCTGTCTCTCTCTCTCCCTCTCACTGCTTGTCTCTCGGTGTGCCTTGCAGTAGGAGGCATAGCAGGTAATTAAGGTTGGTCTGTCTGTCTTTCTCTCTTTCCCTCCGTTACAGTGGGGGAGGCTGTCTCTGTGTCTCTCTCTCTGGCATCAGGAGCCATAGCAGGTAATTAGGGCTCGTTCTTAGGAGGGAAGCAGGGCTGGTTAGCAGCATGGGGCAGCTCTCTCTGCCTCCTTGGCAGCAGGAGCGATAGGAGGGAATGAGGGCTCGTGTTCGGCCTGGCAAGGTTCTGTGTGTCTCTCTGTCTCTTTGGCACGTCTGCGAGGTTACATGGCTAGTGTCCAGGGAGGAAGGCAGGAGCTGTAGGGGCAGGTCAAGCAGGGTGCAGCCAGCATTGCTGGTTGCACCCTGATTGGCCCTATTCCTGATTGGCCCTATTCCAAAAAGGATTTGCTTTTTGCCTTCTCAAGTAACCCTAAAATATGCTGAGAGACGTACTGGACTGGAGTTTTTTGGAGGCAGGGGGAGTCGTCCCCTACTGCTCTCATTGAATTCTTGTCTCAACCCAAGGAATCAAACAAACAGCAAACGTTATAGTTCTTCCAGTTATGTTATCAAACTGCTCTCCAGGAAATGAACGGAGGCGGATGACTCAAAATGGATCATGAATACATTCTTAGTCACGAGCAGTAAGAAACTCAAAGACTGCCTAGCTACTTATAGGAAACATTTTTGTGTGTAGAGCAAAGCTCCAGGTGGAATTAATCATAGCCAACATTGCTTGTTCATGGAATAGTTGTGGTGTGGTTAGAATGTCACACTAGGACTTGGGAGAGTTCAAATCCCTACCGTGTGGCAGAGCTGACACCTGTGCTTGTGAGATTGTCAGTCTAACCTACCTCATGTTGGTAAAGTGTGTGCTACCTGTAGGTCCTTAGAAGGTAGGATTACAATATATAATTAGAGTTGAGCGCTTTGGCGCAGTTCAGCCACCCTGGCGATCACCGAAGCCCAAGGCGCCGCATAGGAGGCCAGCGCAGTGGCGCAGAGAAGTGGCAATGCGCCAGCTGACCCTCCTCTGCACCATGGTACTGGCTGCCTCAGGCTTCGGTGCTGGTTTCCCCCTCTGGATGATCAGAGGCCTTTGTTCCAGGTGGGAACGTCGACATCCTCTCTTCAGTAGAAGGAAAAACTGAGACTTTGTGCTCAGAGAGAGGCTTTTGTTCCTCAGACAGATTGCATCTTTGTCTTCTTGTCTCCATTGCAGTTTGCGCTGCATTGGTTTAGCACTGTGTAAGAACTGAACTGCTCTGTAACTTCTCAAGTTTCATGGTCCTAATCTGGTGAGAGATCAGATCAGAAAGCATTATATATGTTTACTAGCAAGAAAGCCCATTGCAACCAGGAATGCAATGGGTGCCAGGGGACACCGGCAGGTGCAGATCTCTCTCTCTCTCTCTCTCTCTCTCTCTCTCTCTCTCTCTCTCTCTCTCTCTCTCTCTCCCCCCCCCCCCAATCACAGCAGGAGCCATAGGAGGTCATCAGGGCTCATTTCCAGTGTGGGGTGGCTCTCTCTGTCTCTCTGTCATAGCAGGAGCCATAGCAGGTAATCAGGGCTTGTTAGTGGTTTGGCAGAGCTCTCTGTGTCTCTGTTTCTCTCTCACACACGCTGGCTCCTGCAGCGTCTGAGAGCAAAGTGGCTAGCGTCCAGGGAAGAAGAGCAGGAGCTGTAGGTGCAGGGCCAATCAGAGTACGGCCAGCTTTGCTGGTTGCACCCTGATTGGCGTATTCCAACTTGGACACCCCGGACACGTTCCACCCCCCAGACTGTTTCACAAATATTAAGAGGAACAATGGATAAGGATATAAATATAAGCAAGTAAACTTTATTCTTTTAGCTTCTATTCAGTGTTCCTGCATCTCGCTGAGTCAGCCTGCACGTAGTCCAGGGCAGAGTCTGCACTTACTTTGTTTATTCCATTGTCAATCCTGTTGAATTCAGATTGCTTTGAACTCAGGTCTTCCTCTCCCCCCCCCCCCATTGAAACAGGAAAGTCTTCTGCACGTGGTTAGGGTAGTTCAGAAGGGGGGAGCCAAGCCTCATTCTTTCTTTTCTTGAAGGGGGAGAGGAGCCAAGCAGGGAGCCTCTTAATTTTCTTGGGGGGGGGGCGGAGAGGATGAGAACGGAGAAAAAATCCAGGACTGACAGAAGTTGAGAGAAATTAGGGGCTTCTCCTTTAAGGCAAGCTTGTCACATGACCAGGTGTGGCCTATTAGAGGTTCTCTACCACGGAGCTTTCTTTCCCAATCTGGATTTGAAAAATATTGAGCATTAAAAGCACTCTAAGATATCGCACAATAAAGGTAAGGTCACTCCGGATCAATCCTTCTTGCTGCAGAAGGAAAATTTAAATTGCCCAAAATCCAAACGGAAATCGCATTCTGTGTAGAGGGCAGGGACTGAATCGACCTGGAGTTGGAATAAAAGCCCCGTGCAGTTTACACTCAGATTTTCAGCCCCCGGAGGTTGGAGGGGACTCTTCCCACATGTTCCCTGGCCTAGCAAGCGATTGGCTGGCTCGGGTCGCTTAGCTGGGCTGGCATCTATAAGCATCAATGGGAGCAGGAAGGCTGTGCCAAATGGAGCCCAGGGAGAGCAGGGCCAGGCCAGACCCCACTGGAGGTGCCACCCACCACTGCCTGCCAACATGCATGCCCGGCCTCACTGCCTCCCCTCAATGAAGAAGGAAGGGAAGGGAACAAAGCCTAAAAATAAACAGTCTAACAACAAATTGGCAAAGAGAGGGGAAAGAGAGGGGAAAAGGGTCATAGAAGGGGGAAACAAAAGAAGGGCACCATTCAGGTTAAATTGCCGTGTTGGCACTTTACGATAAATAAGTGAGTTTTGGATTGCAATTTGGGCACTCAGTCTCTAAAAGGTTCTCCATCACTGGCGTAAAAACTTCTACTGCACTCTCTTACGGTGTGCCAAAGTGTGGGACTTCTGCAGCTCGGGAAGGGCAACTCTCTTTTATATATTTTGTCTCTCCACCACACATGAGAAGACAACAACAGTGGGTTTAGATCCATCAAGCTCTTCCCACTCCAGGATCTTTGGATGGAGGCTCTAAAACAGCTACACTGGCTGACATCCTGTTGCTGAGTCCTTATCAAGGTGCTGGTTCTGGCTCTTAAAGCCCTTCACGGCCTGGGACTCCTGTGTTTGAAGGACTGTCTACTTCTAGAAGTCCCTTTTTACCAATGATGGTCATCAGGCGGCCTTCTGGCGGCTATCCCGCACTGGGGGCCTGCTTGTCAAGTAGAATCAAGGCCTTTTCTGCCGTGGAAGAGCTAGCGTCCTCATTGGGCTCCTCACGGGTGATCTTCAGGAGGCACTGCAAAGCCTGATCGTTTGCCAGGACTTCTGAGTCACTTTGGACACAGGCTGAGAAAATGTGGTTCAGTTCTTTTCACAGCACACCTAGTTCATCAACCACAAGCCCTCATGAACACTGGACAGCTAAAGAAAGCAGTTAGGTTTGTGAGGCTCATGTAGAGATGCCAAAATCTCAAGGGATCTCTGGCTTACTCTTTTCTACCTGTCCTCCAAGGTTGGTGAAGACTGGAATTTATGGGGTCTGAGTTAATGTCTCCCCAAGAAGATGCTTCTGGGAATTTTCTTTCTGGGGAAATGTCATTTGGTTTGGTGCCTCTAGCTTGACCAGGATCTGTTCTTTACCCACCTGAACCTGAACCTGTCAAAATGACTGCCTGTGCACACATGAAAGCTTACACCTTGAAAAAACCAACATGGCTACCCGCTGAATCTAACTTCACTGTGGGAGGAGACAGGAGCCTGGCCTTTTCCCCTTAAAATTGTTTTCCTGTATGGAAATCGTACTGGGGAAAACTACTCTGATTGTTCAGAATATTCCATATTAAAGAAGAGTTAGCTCTTACATGCCACTTTTCCCTACCCGAAGGAGGCTCAAAGCGGCTTACAGTCACCTTCCCTTTCCTCTGCCCACAACAGACACCCCGTGAGGTGGGTGAGGCTGAGAGAACCCTGATATTCCTGCTCAGTCAGAACAGAAAAAGAAGAGTAGGTTCTTCTATGCTGCTTTTCTCTACCCAAAGTAGTCTGAAAGCAGCTTACATTTGCCTTTCCTTTCCTCTACCCGCAACAGACACCCTGTGAGGCTGAGAGAGCCCTGATATCACTGCTCAGTCAGAACAGTTTTATCAGTGCTGTGGTGAGCCCAAGGCCACCCAGCTGGCTGCATGTGGGGGAGCGCAGAATTGAACCTGGCTCGCCAGATTAGAAGTCTGCAGTCCTAACCACTATACCAAACTGTCCTAATTGAGCCAGTGTGGTGAAGAGTAGTCTCCTCTGATCTGGAGAACTGGATTTGATTCCCTACTCCTTCTCCACATGCAGCCAGCTGGGTGATCTTGGGCCAGTCACAGTTCTCTCACTCAGCCCCACCTCCCTCACAGGGTGTCTATTGTGGGGAGAGGAAGGGAAGACAATTATAAGCTGCTTTGAGACTCATGAGGCCTGCTGAGTGACCTTGGTCCAACCATAGCTCTCTCAGAGCTCTCTCAACCCCATCTGCCTCACAGGGCTTGTGTTGTGGGGAAAGGATGGACAGACTCATGAGGCCTGCTGAGTGACCTTGGTCCAACCATAGCTCTCTCAGAGCTCTCTCAACCCCATCTGCCTCACAGGGCTTGTGTTGTGGGGAAAGGATGGACAGGCAATTGCAAGTCACTTTGAGAACTCCTTTGGGTGGTAAAAAGTAGGTACAAACCCCCAACTCTTCTTATTTACAAAATAGGCAACTGGGTTCAGAGGAACAATGGAATCATTATCATTTAGCACTCAGTGAAAGAAATGGCCCACAGATAGTCCCGGGTTCAATCCCCACCATTGTCAGGTAAAAAAAAATCAGGTAGCAGATGCAAAAAGACCTCTTCCAGAAGCTCTGGAGAGCCAATACCAGCCTGAATAGGCCATACTGACCTCAGTGGACCAAGACCTGATCCGATATAAAGCAACTTCATGTTTTCATAATAAAATCAGAGTCCAGTAGCACCTTTAAGACCAACAAAGATTTATTCAAGGCTTCCGTCTGACGAAGGGTGTTTGCACTCGAAAGCTCCCGCCTTGAATCAATCTTTGTTGGTCTTAAAGGTGCTACTGGACTCTGATTTTATTGTGCTACTTCAGACCAACACGGCTACTCATTGAATCAATTCATGTTTTCATGAGAGCGTTCATTATAAACTGTGCTGAGAATTATCCTCTGAAGAACGTGGCTACAGGGGAGTTGCTCTGGCTCCGCTAGTCACTTCCGAAGGATATAGCTTTATTGACATTCTTAGCGACTGAGTCTTCACATCCTTGGCCTGGGATGGTTGCTTTTTCTGCCAAGATTTCGGAACACGGTCACAATAATATATGAATGAATTTCGAAGGGAAAGGTCTTGTTTTCTGGTGGATGACAGAAGCCTCCAAACAATTGCCAGAAGTGATCATCCCAAAGGGGGGGGGGAAAGGGAAAGGGAAGCAAGAAAGGAATTGGCAGGTGCGGCCGGGGAACTATGCACACACTCAATAAGCCCCAGCCACGTATGATCTCCTCACTTCTCTGGAGCAGGAGGAAAAAAGAAAGAAAACATTCCGTGCTGAAAGTTAGCAAAGACTAGAGAATCGTCTGGAGTGGGAGAGAGAAGCTGAGCCTTGAGAGTTTCAAAGCAGCCATTTTCTCCAGGGGAACGTACATCTGGAGATCTCCAGGTCATACCTGGAGGGTGGCAAGCCTGCTTAGGGGGCAACATCAGGGCACAGCCTTGGACTCTCTGCCCTGTTGCTGCTCCTCCAGGTAAATTGGTTGGGAGGTAGGATGCTGGACTAGTTGGGCCATTGGTCGGATCCAGAAGGGCAGAGACAGCAGGGTGTTGTAGTTAAGAGAGAGCTGGGGGGCCTGGCACATTTGAAGAGGGCCGCAGGTGGCCAATGTGAGAAGGGGAGCGCAAAGGTTTTGTGGGGGGGGGGTCAGTAACTGAATTGATGAAAGACCCTTTTTGTCACGTATGACGTCATTAATTGCTGGAAAGTTCAACCTTTATCAAGGAAAAGGAAAAGGAATTGTGTCATCGCTTTTTTGTGCGCTTGAATGAATGCAGTCAAGAAAGAAAGGAACACACAGGCTTCTCTCGGTTGGATGTTTTCAAAATGTGTCTTTCTTATGTATAAGACAAGGTATGTCGAGTATAGTTATCTCACTCTTAGCGTAGGCCTTTTTAAGCCTAGCTTATTGCACAACTGGCCAGCCTACTGCAGAGGGGCCTGGGACCCGAGAAGATGTCCTAAAAGAGCCCTGGCCGAAAAAGGGTGAGAGTGGTTAGTCTGGAGGAAGGAATGTTATAATACAATGTAAAGGAAGAAGAGCTGGTTTGCTAATACCTCACTTTTCACCGCCCAAAGGAGTAAAAAAAAAATGGCTTACAAGCACCTTCCCTTCCCCTCCCCACAGCAGATACCCTGTGAAGTAGATGTGAGTGAGAGAACTCTAACAGAACTGCTCTGTGAGCACAGCTCCAACAGGACTGTGGCCCAAGGTCACCCAGCTGGCCGCATGTGGCCGAATCATGGGGAATCAAACCCGGTTCTCCAAATTAGAGCTCGTTACTACACCATGCTGGCTAATTACACTGCCTCAGCTTTGGCTCCAACACGGAAAATAAGCAATAAATGAAAAAGCCCCAGAGCTCGTGCTAAGCCAGCATGGGGTGGTGGTTAAGAGCAGCTGAATTCCCCACGCCTCATCCCCAAGCATCCAGCTGAGTGACCTGGGGCCTGTCACAGTCCTGATAGTGCTGCTCTCACAGAACAGTTCTGTGAGTGCTCTCTCAGCTGCCACATTCCTCACAGGATGTCTGTTGTGGGGAGAGAAAGGAAAGGCAATCATAAACTGGTTTGAGATGCCTTCGGACAGTGGAAAGCACTGTGTAAAAAACAATTCTTCTTCTTCTAAGTTCATTTCTCTCTCCACTGAGTCATGACAAATCTGTCTTCCAGGCAAGCAGCCTGTATCCATTGCTGTTTACACAGGCTACCCCTGATCACTTGTGTGTGCACAAGGGGGGGAAGAGCATAGTTTGCAGGTGTTGACAACATCCGTCCGGGTTTAGTTCCACCAAGACATTCTCAGCGCAATACTATTCCTAGGTTCATAGATGGTGAGCAAAGAAGGAAGGCAGAGCCAAGAAGGGACCGCGTTGAAAATTGCATCCTAACATATGCTCAGGGCAATTCCAGGGGCTTTCCAGTGTGCAAGAATGCCTGATATTCACGAATGATCCCAGGCAGGTAATGCAGGAGGGCTGGGTCACAAGCATGTGAGAGGGAGGAGGAGGAGAGATGGCTTTTTGTGCCCTGCTTGTTACTACCCAAAATAGCTTACAATCACTATCCATTCCTCTCCCCACAACAGACACACTGTGAGGTAAGTAAGGTGGAAAGAGCTCTGAGAGAACTGTGAGTGGCCCAAAGTCACCCGGCAGACCTCATCAATCTCAACGTGGCTCACAGTTACTTTCCCTTCCTCTCCCCACCACAGGGACCCTGTGAAGTAGGTGAGGCTGAAAGAGCTCTGAAAGAACTGTGACGCAAAGCAGCTCACAGTTGCCTTCCCTTCCTCTTCCCACCACAGGGACCATGTGAAGTAGGTGGGACTGAGAGAGCTCTGAGAGAACTGTGACTGGCCCAAAGTCAGGCAGCAGACCTCATCAGTCTCAACTTGGCTCACAGTCGCCTTCCCTTCCTCTCCCCAGCACAGGTGCCCTATGAGGTAGGTGAGGCTGAGAGAGCTCTAAGAGAACTGTGACTGACCTAAGGTCACCTAGCAAGCCTCATGAGTCTCAAAGTGGCTCACAGTTGCTTTCCTTTCCTCTCCCCACCACAGGGATCTTGGGAGGTAGGTGGGGCTACAGCAACTGACACAAGGTCACCCACGTGGCTATGTGTGTGTGTGTGGGGAGGGAGGGGAATCAAACCCAGCTCTCCAGATTAGAGGCTGCCACTCTTAACCACAACATCTCCTGCAGAGGCCAACCAATTTCCCTGGAGGGCCAGCAACAGGGCAGAGAGTCCAAGGCTGTGCCCTGATGCTGCCCCCTAAGCAGGCTTGCCACCCTCCAGGTATGACCTGGAGATCTCCAGATGTAAGTTCCCCTGGAGAAAACGGCTGCTTTGAAACTCTCAAGGCTCAGCTTCCAGTCAGGTTAAGAGCCCCGCCTGAGCTGTGTCCAAGCCAATCAGATCCCCTCAGCTGCTTCCATGAAGGAATGCCTCGCTTTGATCCTTCCAAAGGATTGGCCTGGTCCTGCCACATTCCCCATGCGCCCTTGGCTACAGTTGGCTACAGCCGGCTGCTTTTCCCTCTGTGCAGCACTTCCTGCCTGCTCAGTGTGCAGATGTTTTAACGGCAGACAGATCTCACCAGACTGGCTCAGTTCTCCCCTTCCCAGGGCACTTGTGGCCCGTCCATCATCTCTAGAAGAAGTCCTCCTCAAATGAAGGAAAATGATTTTTTTTCCCCATGATGTCTCCCACCAAAGCGCAGGGATGAAGGGCTAGGAAGCCGAAATGAACCAGACAAGCATGCAGGGGTCGTCAAACTGCGGCCCTCCAGAGGTCCATGGACTACAATTCCCATGAGCCCCTGCCAGCGAACGCTGGCAGGGGCTCATGGGAATTGTAGTCCATGGACCTCTGGAGGGCCGCAGTTTGACGACCCCTGCATTAGAGCCTCTGCATTGAGCCTCCATCTCAGGGGAGGCAACGTCTGCCCTGTGTGGGCCATTCCCAGCCCAGGGAAGGCAGGCTGCAGCCTACGCAAGCCTGGGAAGGCTGAGACTAGCCCAGGCAAGATGAGGAAGGTGGGGGGTTTCAGGGGGTGGGGGGGAGCCACAGAGTCTGCCCTCCAAAGCAGCCATTTTCTCCAGGGGATCTGGTCACTGTTGTCTGGAAATATGGTTGGGGAGGATTGGGGGGGGGGGTGAGCTTACTGGGAGCAGGAGTTGGTGATCCAGCATCTTGGCGATGTGCCTGGAAGTGATGCAAGCATGTTGAGGTGATGCTCTGGTTTGGGGGCAAACACTCTATGGTACAATTAGCTATTACCATGGAGTTTTTGCCATGGGCTCGCTCTCAAAGAATTATAGGTCCTGAACAGATTGGTTTCATGCAGGGTAACTCTACTATAGATCATTGTTTAACTCTCTCATGCCTGGCCGAGAAATATACGTCCCAAAATGGTAAGAGGCTATACACAGCTTTTATAGATCTTAAAAGTGCCTTTGATAAGATAGATAGGGATATGCTCTGGAATAAATTGCGATCAATGGGTATGGAACCGAGACTTGTGTTTCTCATCCAAAAACTGTATGTGTCCACCTCCTGCCAAGTCCGGTATTCTTCAAAGGGAGACTTAACCTCTAAGATCTCAATGACCTTTGGAGTTAAGCAAGGCTGTATTCTGTCCCCCTTGTTGTTTAATTTATTCATTAATGATTTAGCGTTAAAACTGGAACCTATTAATGGTCATCCCCCAAAACTTGGTTCCCAGCATATTCCTTTGTTGTTGTATGCCGACGATACTACAATACTCTCATATACAAGGGTTGGCTTACAACGATACTTATCCACCTTTTACCAATATTGCCAAGATAATAAGTTAGTAATTAACTATGATAAAACAAAAGTTTTGGTTTTCTCTAAGAGCTGGCATGCAATGACTTGGTCTATTGGAGGCACTTCAATAGAACAAGTCAAAACATTTAAGTATCTAGGTGTTACCTTCCAGTATAACCAGAAATTGAGCTCCCACTGCCAACGAGCTATCAATCTGGCCAAATCCTCATCTTCCTTGATAAAACAGTTCTTTTTCTTTGCAAAAGATAACCAATTTATCCCTGCAGCAATTAAAATTTTTAATGCCAAAGTAATGTCCCAGCTCCTATTTGGATGCCCCTTATGGGTTCCTGCCTTTAATAAATCTATTGAGGGTGTTCAATCTGCTTTCTATAGGCAAATTGCAGGGGTTCCCAATTGTGTCTCCTACCATGCCATTTGCGCAGAATTTGGCCAAATTAGGGTAGAGACAAGGGCCTGGATAGCTACTTTTAAATTTTGGGTCAGACTGTTTTTTAGAATAGAAACTGGCAGCCTTTTAACTTGTCTAAAAAGTGACCCTCTTAAATTTCAATGGTTCCAGGCTATTGAACAAAAATTAGTCTCCATTGGCATCGATCTGAACTCCCTACTACCTCTGGAAGAAAAACGTATCTTCCGGATTATTAAACAGAGAATTTTAGACCATGAGCGGCAGGAACTCATACCTACCCAGCCTAGAGTCTGCTCACCAGCATTCTTTGGCATCATTATGCAGAGAAATATTATGCCTACATATTTGCATCTCCTTGATGTCCCACCCCTGAGAAGAGCTTTTCTCCTGGCACGAATGAATGCTTTCCCCTCAAAGGTCTTAGAGGGAAGATTCCACCATATCCCATACCATGCGAGACTCTGTCCGTGTGGTTCTGGTTGCCCTGACTCTGTCTCACACATTTTGTTAGATTGCCCCTTATATGAGCAGTGTCGGGATGACAGCTTTGTTGCCTTGCTGGGAAACAAGCCTTCTGTAAGTAAATCTATGACCTTGCAATTTCTGCTCTCTGACAAAGACCCAGAGATAACCATTTTAGTTGCCAGAGTTTTAACTAAGATGCTTTTATAATATGCTGCCTACTTTGTATTTTATCTCTTATAGTTTATTTAATCATTTTAAGATCTGTTTGGTCATGTAACCCCATTTTATTATTTTGTTGAAATTTTAAACCCTATTTTTATATGTCTTATACATTTTATGCCAATAAAAGGTTACTGACTGACTGACTGACTGACTGACTGACTGACTGGAGTTTTTGCCCAAAAACCAGAGCATCCCCCAAAGCCCCCAACATGCCTACATCACTTTTGATTCACTTAGAAGAAGAAGAAGAAGAAGAAGAAGAAGAAGAAGAAGAAGAAGCAGAAGAGTTGATTCTTATTTGCTGCTTTTCTCTACCCAAAGGAGTCTCAAAGAGGCTTACAGTCGCCTTCCCTTTCCTCTCCCCACAACAGACACCCTGTGAGGGAGGGGAGGCTGAGAGAGCCCTGAGATTACTGAAGAAGAAGAGTTGGTTCTTATATGCCACTTTTCTCTACCCGAAGGAGTCTCAAAGCAGTTTACATTTGCCTTCCCTTTACTCTCCCGACAATAGACACCCTGTGAACATCACTGCTCAGTCAGAACAGCTTTCTCAGGGCCGTGGTGAGCCCAAGGTCACCCAGCTGGCTGCATGTGGAGGAGTGCAGAATCGAACCCTGCTTGCCAGATTACAAGTCTGTACTCCTAACCACTACACCAAAGTGGCTTAGGCACACCACATTAATTTCCAGCATCCCCCCCCTCCATGATTTGGTGTTGTGACCCTACAAAGCTGCCCTTTACTGAATCAGACCCTTGGTCCATCCAGATCCTCCATATTGCCGACTCAGGCTGGCAGCAGCCCTTTGTGTTGCCTTCTGCAGGGTCATTTTTTTGAACTAGGGACTGATCAACCTGCAACCTTCTGCCTGCAATGCAGATGCTCTACCAGTGTGGTCGAAACCGTTTCTTCCCCCTGCAGTCTGGAATTTAGAAACTTCCCTCAGACTTTTCAATTAAAAAAAAAACAACAGAACAAGTCTGCTTTGTTTTTAAAGATGACATCTGCAGCGTCCACAGGTGACCTTTGAGGTCCCTTTCACAGGTTCTCTGCAATCAAGAGCAATTTCCCGACCGACAGGGGGAAATGGGCTTGGTCCACTCAACAATAGGGAGCATAATCTAAACACAGAAGGGGAACTCTTGGCGGGACAAACAGTTCCTTAGAGGAGATTGTGGACTAAATATCTATTTCTTTGTTAATGGTCAGATTATCTAGGGTGGCCTTTTTCAACTTTTAAAAGAATTTTTTAAATTTGAGAAATCTCTGAAACATTCTTCAGGTGTCAAGACACCGCAGAAGTGGCACAAATAGGCAGAATATGTTTGGGAAGCAGAGCTGTGTGTCAAACGAGAGCCAGTTTGGTGTAGTGGTTAGGAGTGCGGACTTCTAATCTGGCATACTGGGTTCGATTCTGCGCTCCCCCACATGCAGCCAGCTGGGTGACCTTGGGCTCACCACGGCACTGATAAAACTGTTCTGACCGGGCAGTGATATCAGGGATCTCTCAGCCTCACCCACCCCACAGGGTGTCTGTTGTGGGGAGAGGAAAGGGAAGGTGACTGTAAGCTGCTTTGAGCCTCCTTCGGGTAGGGAAAAGTGGCATATAAGAACCAACTCTTCTTCTTCTACCTGGGACCCCTCCCCTTCTCACCCCCTCCAGGTCCATCATTAAGATCAGACACTCTATACATGGCAATGGAGGTTAGCATGGATGAAATGTTATAACCTGGATTTCTTTTTCAAGGTGAACTTTAATTAATTCTAAAATAGTTTATATACACATTTTAATATTTACACATGAAATATCACACCTTGAATAAAACTTCGCTGGTCTTAAAGGTGCCACCAGACTAAGATTCGGTTCTAATATTTGGACTGTATATTTTATACTTTAAACCAGTGGTCCCCAACCTTTATGAGGCTGGGGACCGACAGGGCATCGGGCCGCAACCGCGGGGACCGCGGCCGCGCGGGCCACGCCCACGCGTCGGGCTGCGCCCGCAGATCGGGCCACATCCGCACTGGCAAGGCCCGGCCCTGATTCCCTCTCCCCCCCCTCCCGCAGTAAGAAGCTTCCCGGGCCACAGGCTTGTGGCCTGGGAAGTTTTTTACTGCGGGGGGGGGGCGGGGAGAGGGAGCCGCGGCCCGGTGCCATGGCCTTTGCGGCCGGACACCGGGCCGTGGCCCGCAGGTTGGGGACCACTGCGTTAAACTACGATTGTTATTGTATATTGTTTTGAGGACCATAATGAATGAACTGACTGACTGGCCAATTGGGGGGGGGGCATACATGGTCCTATCAGCCGATAACTTTTTAAAAATAAAAAATCAATAAACTCCCACACAATTGGAGAAACCTCTCAGGGGCTGCCAAGAAACCCCAGGGTTTCATGAAACCCTAGGTGAGAAAGCCTGGTAGGGTATATAAAATCAGACTATATTGGATAAAATTAGTACCTGGGCAATTCCCTGTGTTCCCTGAATTCCCTGCATGCCTTCAAATTATGGTGTTGAAGACGAATGCTGCGAATACCATGGACAGCCAAAGTGACCAACAAGATAGTTTTAGAGAGGAAGAAACCAACTGTGTCATTAGAAGGGAAGGTATTACGGGTAAGGCTCACTTACTTTGGACACATCATGTGATCAAAGTCGCTAGAAAATAATTAATGCTCAGCATGGTCAGCAGCAAAAGGAAACGTGGTCGCCAAAAATTCAGCTACAGCAGTGGTCCGCAACCTTCCTGAGGCTTCGGACCGGTGATGGCAGGGAGGGCGATCGCCCGGTTGCGCATGCCGTGCATGTGCATTTGCGCCATGCGTGGCCCTGCTTCCCTCTCGCCCCCCTCCCACAAAAAGAAGCTTGCCGGGCCACAAGCTAATTGGCTGCTTTTGCGGCCAATTTACTTGTGGCCTGGCAAGTTTCTTACTGGGGGGAGCGGGGAGAAGGAGCCGTGGCCCGGTGCCAGGGCCTTCGTGGTCTGGCACCGGGCCGTGGCCCGGTGGTTGGGGACCACCGAGCTACAGTATATATCTTTATACAGCTGTCACTGTATAAATATAAAAGGCTAAGGGGTAAGTGGGCGGAGAGTGGGCGGGGCCGGTCCGAAGCGCCTTCTGATTGGCTCCTCAACAGGACAGACAGCAGGTCTAGCCAGTTGGGTGAGGGCCCAATCAGAAGGCGCAAAGCACCTTCCGATTGGGCCTTCACCAGCACAAGCCAGAGCTCTGGCCAGAAGCTGAACCGACTTCCGTGAGTACGCAGTCAGTCCGGCTGCTCACCTCACCGCCAGGGAGGGGGCCCAGGATGGCTTCCCCAGGGCCCGCCAAGCACACTTGCCACCTCACTGGCCCACCAGATGTGCTTGCTGGCCGGGGGGGGGGGGGAGGCCTTCAAAGCCCGTTCTTAGGAATGGGCTTTGAATTCTAGTATACACCATTATATCCAGAAGGATAATGCGTGATTATTTTCCTCCGAGGAAAATTTCAAATTAGTATTCAAGGTGTTGAGCCATTCAGTAAAATTACTGACCCATCCCTGTCTCTTAAATAAAATAAAATCAAATAATTAGCCTGAGATCTATTCATTTAACAGGAAAAACAAGACATCTATAAACCTATAATAAATCTGGAAACATCACTATACAGTCATAAAAAGATTGCCAGTCACCTTAAGAATGATTTGTTGTTCACCTTGAGTCATATATAAGTTGGGGGTGCTTGGTGCAGTTGGGGAACCCTTGGCAACCCCCTTTTTTTGCAAAGAGTATTGGCCCCCAAATCTAAAAAAAAATTTTTTTGAAGCGCACGTCAAGCAGATCTAGTAGAAAGTGTGTTGTAACCTGCAGGTGGTGAATGGAGCTCTTCCAGGATTACAACTGATCTCCAAGTACACTCCCACAACTCTTGTCAACCCTCATTTTTCTTCCACTGTAGCCTAGACTTGGCTCCCCACAGATGGAACCTGTTTTTGAAACAATGGTTTCGAAAAAACAATCAAAAGGTTTCCTGTTGCTTTGTCAGCCAGCGTGGTGCAGCGGTTAAGAGCAGCGGACTGTAATCTGGAGAGCCAGGTTTCATTCCAAACACATGCAGCCAGCTGGGTGACCTTGGGCTAGACCTTGGGCTTAGAGCTGTTCTTATAGGGCAGTTCTCTTAGAGCTCTCTCAGCCCTACCTACCTCACAGGGTGTCTGTTGTGGGGAGAGGAAGGGAAAGGCAATTGCAAGCTGCTTCAGGGCTTCTTCAGGTAGGGAAAAGCAGGTTATAATAAAACCAGCTTTTCTTCTTCTCTCAGGTCCCCTCCGTGGCACACGGCATGCTTTCTCAGCTTCAGTGGCTCTGCCAGATACGGGCCTTGGTTGAAAAGCCTGATCTGGCCACAGTGATCCATGCTCTGAACCTCAATGGGTTTACTCTTCATGAGGCTGCAGTTGACAACTATGGAGGAGCCTTAGCTGGTCCAAAACATGATGGCCGGGCTACTGTCAGAGGTCAGATGCAGGGATCATGTCACCCATATGATGAAAAATCTCCATGTGGGCCTAGGACACGGGAGACCCAGGTCTGACTTTCCACTCTGATGTGGAAGGCCACTGCGTGGTCTTCGTCCAGTCACAGGTCCTCATAAAGATGTTGAGAGGATAAAATGGAATGGAGGAGGATGGTGTAAGCTGCTTTTCGGTCCCCATTGGAGCAAAAGAAGAAGAGTTGGTTATCATATCCCATTTTTCACTGCCTAAAGGAGTCTCAAAATGGCTTACAATCGTCTTCCCTTTCACTCCTCACAAGAGATACCCTGTGAGGTAGATGAGACTTACTGGATAGGTTTTAAACTTCACCTTGTTTCATGATGTAATTGCTGAAGTATTTGTTTTTCTGTTGCTTGCTTTCCTGGTTTGAAGGAGGAAAACCCGTAAATTTTCTAAACTAACAAGTAGCAGCAGGGTTTCTCTTGAGGGTTGACACGCCCTTTGTTCCATGGTATTGATACCCAGGTACAGAAAAAGGTGCAAATACCTTGGCCATTTCCACACGAGGAAAATGTTCCTGGATGCCTTTGAATGTTGGGGGCATGTAGAGCCCCCGTCCATGTGACATCACCAACATCCTGAGGCTGTCCAGTAGCCAGGTCATGATTTGGTCATTTTTAACTCACGATTTCGGGAATCGAGAAAACTGGATTTACCACCCTAAACCACGTGTCCCATCGGTGAGCAACCAGTAAGCAACCAGGGATAAGACTCTACGGAGGGGAAAACATGCAATCGACTCAGCAGCTTTGTCCCACCCTCTCCCCCACCTTCCCCTCTCCATTTCCTGCTCCGAGTAATTATTTTTTAAATGGCACGGTCTGTGTCGCAGTGCAACTGCAAACCTACATTGTCAGCGGTGAAATAAAATCTTCTTTAATGTGTCCGTGGTCTTTTTGGGATCAGGCAGGCAAAACACAATGCCTTTTGTTTTCTGGAGGTGGGGAATGAGCTGAGAAACGGCTGGGGGTGATCTGGCAGCCTCCTCTCGGTCATACAGGGGTCTGAGCAGCTTGATTTAAAGCTCGCTATGAGCACAAAATGTCTTTTTTGGGTTTCAGTTACCTGTCTACCCTTCTTACAACTCGGGCAGGCAAAAACGGCCCCATTTGTGTTTTCTGGAGGTCGTAAACAAGCTGGGGAAGGGGTGTGTGTGATCTGTCAGCCTTCTCACGATCTTACAGGGATCTGAGCAACTTGTTTTACAGCCAACCATTGGCACAAAATGTTTTTTTGGGCTTCAGAGACAATGTTCAGTTTCTCAGAAATCCACGCCAACACAAATAAAGTCCCAAAGAACAGGAATCCCCCCCAAAAGGGGGGGGGGTTCTGTATTGTTCTGCCGTTTCTCCATAGCAACGTGGCAGTGTTGATGTTTTATTAAAAATGCACCTGTGTTATGGCATGGCTTGAAGGGAGAGTAAGAAGGGTGGACTCAGTTCAGTTATCCAGGAAAATGGCCGCCCTCCCCTGGGAACAATGCAGTCTGAAGACCAAATTCTTCCCAGACTTGCCCATGATATGTTTGCCTTCTTTGGCTAACCTTGGATAACAAGTGGGAGCTAAACCGAAACCAAAAGTCTGATTACTTTTTTATTTATTTCCCGTCAAACAAACAGAGCAGCACCTCCTGTCCTCTCTTGAGCTGCGGAAGGCAGGCGCGTTGGCGTAATACTTCTTAGTTTTCTGATCATTATCATTAGATTGAACTTTTCACCTGGACCGTTTACGCACTGGAGGTTTCATGCCAGGCTGCAGGGTGGAGTTTTAGTCGTGGCAGGTTGCCCCACTTCTTCCTGCATCCACACGGGGGAGCATTTTGCCCAGTTTGCCTCATCTGCCCCCAATTTGTGCTCCTGCATGGGAGCTGGGGCAGTGAAGTTCCCAGGGCATAAAGGGTCTTGGAAGTAGGTCTGAATCAGATTTTGCAGAACCTGAAAAGTGCAAACAGTTCAAAGAGTGGTGGTGGAACTGAAGATGCTGCAATTCCCTCAGTTAAATTCTGTCAATATTCGACAGACAGAGGCAAATATTTGGATATGCAGTCTGTTCACTTCTAGTTTTGAGTTTTCATTTCCTTCCTTGACATACTTGGGAACTGGTGGGAGGGTGTGGTTGGGGGGTATGAGAAACCATGACAGTCTGTGTTACTACATCTCTTCCTGTGGAAACTCAAAAGAGATGTAGGGCAGCTCTAGGAATTGCCAGGAACTCTATGGTTTCACCATAGAGTTTGTGATTCCTAGCCTGGCCTATGTCAAACATTTTTTTGCACCTCAGCATTGCTGCTGTTTCCCAGCAAGTTGAATCCCCAGCTGGTGCTCCAGGCTTGCAGCAACTCTTCCAGGAAAGGGCATTTATTTCAGTGATTTTTTTTTCTTGAATTCAGATCCGTCCCTCCTCGTGTGTTCCGCATTTCCTGGATGGATCATGTGGAACAGCACAGTTGCTGCCATCTCCAAGGTCCCCTGTTCCACCTTAGTTACTAACTAAGAAAATGGCTGGCAATTGTTGAACAGGTAACACCAAGTTAGAATACTGTTATCTAATAATGATGAAGCATGATAAATGTGTCATCATGTGCAGGGGTAGTCAACCTGTGGTCCTTCAGATGTTCATGGACTACAATTCCCATGAGCCCCTGCCAGCATTTGCCGGCATTTGCCGGCATGGGCTCATGGGAATTGTAGTCCATGATCATCTGGAGCAGTGGTCCCCAACCTTTTTATCACCAGGGACCACTCAACGCCGGGGACCACTCACCGGGGACCACTCAACGCTTTTTACTGAGGCCCGGTGGGGGGGTAGTTTACTCCTCTACTCTCAACCACTGCCCTAACGCTCTCTGATCGCTATGGTAATGTTTAAACATCCCTTCAAAATAAGATACAGACACGCCACAACAATGAAGTGTGTTGTAAAGGGCTGGGGGGGAGGGATGAAGTAAAGGGCCGGGGGGGGGGGGAAGGCGTCCTTCGGGGCCCACCTCCAATTAGTCGAAGGACCACATGTGGTCCGCAGCCCACAGGTTGGGAATCGCTAATCTGGAGGACCACAGGTTGACTACCCTGATGTACATTGTCAGTGACGGAACTGCCTTTTTTCCCTTTAGCATATGCAGTAATGTTATAACATCATAATATTGTACGAAGAATGAAAAGAAAACACACTAGGACTTACAAGGGAAGAGAAGGGGGGCGGGGAATGAAGAAACAACACAAGTGCCATGTTTCAAAGCCTACCCACCTCCAAAAATGGAAATGAAGGACCTTTAGAATCATAGCATTGTAGAGTTGGATGGTACCACTATGGTCATCTAGTCTAACCCCCTGAAGAATGCAAGAAATTCACAACTAATTGGATCAGAAGGATACGTACAACTTTGCTGCCCATTGTGTCCCAAAGTTATAACGTTGCTATATTACAATCCTTCTCAACTTCTTTACCATTGAGGAACCCTTGAAACATTCTTCAGGTTTTGAAAAACTCTGGAAGTGATGTGATCATGCTGAATATGGTTGGGAAGCAGAGCTGTGTCCATGCCCACCCAGGGCCCCTCCCCACCCCATCCAAGCCCATCATTGGCCATTTTGGGAGACGGGGGTGGGTCTACATGACCATATATCACCCAATAAATGTTTAACAAATTTAATAAATAAAAAGGTAAAGGTAAAGGTATCCCCTGTGCAAGCACCGAGTCATGTCTGACCCTTGGGGTGACGCCCTCCAGCGTTTTCATGGCAGACTCAATACGGGGCGGTTTGCCAGTGCCTTCCCCAGGCATTACCGTTGACCCCCCAGCAAGCTGGGTACTCATCTTACCGACCTCGGAAGGATGGAAGGCTGAGTCAACCTTGAGCTGGCTGCTGGGATTGAACTCCCAGCGTCATGGGCAGAGCTTTCAGACTGCATGTCTGCTGCCTTACCACTCTGTGCCACAAGAGGCTCTTCATTTAATAAATATATATAAATTAACTCCCACCATTTTAAAAACCCTTCCAGGGCCATCAACAAACCCCAAGGTTTCACAAAACCCTGGTTGAGAAAGCATGCTATATTATATATTTTTTAATGCAATCAACATTACATTTTTAAAAATAGTGAATTGTTCAGGGGACAACAGGGGGGCAGGAGGGACACCGACATCACAAAAGGGCAACAGGAACCAAAATTCAAAATTGGGAATTCCTCATCGGAAAACTGAATTCAGATCCGAAGGAGGGGGGTGTTTTAAAAAGTGGATTTGGAAAATGGGCTCACTAGCAGCGATTCCTAGATGCACCCGACATCCGTTCTGGGCATGAGTGTTGGCACTCTAACCTGAAATGTAAACAGGGCATTACAAGGGAAATGAATGCCGCTGACTACATTTTTATGAGCCTTCCAACAAAATAATTTCCACCTAAAGCTTTGAATGTAACCCTTGAACTATTATTTTGATAGCCAGCTTGATGTAGCGGTTAAGAGCAGCAGACTCTAATCTGGGGAACTGGGTTTGATTCCCTGCTCCTCTTCCACATGCAGCCAGCCAGGTGACCTTGGGCTAGTCACAGTTCTCCTAGAGCTGTTCTGCAGAGAAGTTCTCTTAGAGCTCTCTCAGCCCCACCTGCCTCACAGGGCGTCTGTTGTGGGGAGAGGAAGGGAAGGCAACTGTAAACCACTTTGAGACTCATGAAGTCTGCTGAGTGACCTTGGGCCAGTCACAGTTCCCTCAGAGCTCTCTAAGCTTAACTTCTCTGACAGGGCATCTGCCGTGGGGAGAGGAAGGGAAGGTGGCCATCTTTCCCTCATCAAGCATTTCAGTTCAAATACTTTATGGCTGTTGACAAAACTTTCAGTGTTTTTTCAGGCACATAAGACGGTCAGAGCTTGCATTTTTGGTTGTGCTTATGAAATACCAGATCTTTTGTGTGCCAACTGAACGAGAATGTTCATGAGGAAGTGTAAAATCAAGTCAAACAAATATGTTCAGTCCAATCACATTATTTAGAAGAAGAAGAAGAAGGGCCATTCCGCACCAGGATCTATGTGGCAAATTGGTTGCGGGACGAAAAAACGCCATTTTAAATAGTGGAATTTGTCATTATGCATACCTGCCTTTGTAGTGGAATCCAATTGCATTTCTATCGTTTCCCACAGGGTTCCGGTCTCGGCAAAAATCGCTAGCCAGGAAGCGATATTGCTAAGCTGTGTCCCTCCCCTGGCCGTCAAGCAGCCAATGGGCGGCTGTTATCATGCTCCCAAACAGCCCCTTTCCCTTTAAGGAAGTTAAAAAACACACACACACACACACACACACACACACACACACACGTTGCAACGAATCTGCGTTGATTCGTTGCAACGGAGAGACCCATCTAGGTAGCAGGTGGTGTTTGAGCTGCCGTTTCATCGTAGCCGCGGTCCCCCCGAGTGAACCCCCCCCTGCACGGGCGCGATTTTTGGCCAAAAATACAGTAAAAAATAAAGGGAAAATAAACCAGCAAACAGGGCTGTGTGTTGTTTCGTGCTTGGTGACTTAAAACAGCTCTGCAGCCAGGGAAGCCTTGCTGGGTAAACGAAGGCTCGCCGGTGCGTTGATCTCCGCTCGCTCAGAGAAAAAAAAATGGCGATCGCTTCGCCGGAAGATCAGAGGAGAGAGCTAGGGGGCGGGACTTTGCAGAAACCGCAACAATGGTAACGCACAGAACTTTTTTGCTAGTGTTGCTGATTGGTTGAAAGAGTGTAGCGCTTTCCGGAGGGTGAATCCACTTTTTGGGATTTCCCTGAAAGCGCTACAACGAAGCGCTTTTTGCGGATCAGTTTCAGAAGTGTTGCAGATTGTCAACGTTGTGCATAATGGCAAAACTGTAGCGATTTCAATTTCTAACCATTGTGCTATTTTGGATGAGTGCGGAATGGCCCTAAGAGTTGGTTCTTATATGCCGCTTTTCCCTACCCGAAGGAGGCTCAAAGTGGCTTACAGTCGCCTTCCCTTCCTCTCCCCACAACAGACACCCTGTGAGGTGGGTGAGGCTGAGAGAGCCCTGATATCACTGTCCAGTCAGAACAGTTTTTTCAGTGCTGTGGCGAGCCCAAGGTCACCCAGCTGGCTGCATGTGGGGGAGTGCAAAATCGAACCCGGCATGCCAGATTAGAAGTCTGCACTCCTAACCACTACACCAAACTGGCTTTCAATTTAGCACATTGCAGCATTTTCCGATTCTCATTTTCCCAGAAAACTCTCAGTGGCACCACCAGGACCCCTCCCCGTATCAGGAAGTCTGCTTTCAAGACCTCAAAGCTCCTCTGCTCAGAGCTACGTGCCATTAAGAGGCTGCTGTAGAGGAAGCTGGGCTGCATCCCGTGGGAACCTCTGGGGCTCGCAAACTTCAGGTCATGAACAAAGTCTAAAGTTCGCAGATTGAATCTTTCAAGCCGGCAAAGAATCATAGAATCATAGAATCATAGAATCATAGAGTTGGAAGGGGCCATACAGGCCATCTAGTCCAACCCCCTGCTCAATGCAGGATCAGCCCTAAGCATCCTAAGGCATGATGCAGTGGTGAAGAGTGATGGCTTCTCATCTGGAGACCCAGGGTTGATTCCCCACTCCTCCCCTACATGCAACCAGCTGGGTGATCTTGGGCCAGTCCCAGTCATGTTAGAGCTGTTCTCACAGAGCAATTCTGTCAGAGCTCTCTCAGCCCCACCTACCTCACAGGTATCTGTTGTGGGGAGCTGAAGGGGAATGTGTTTGTAAACCATTTGGGTTTACTTCAGGTAGTAAAAAGTGGGATATAAATAACCAGCTTCAAACGTTATGTGGCTCTTGATTTGGAATGAAACCCCACTTTTATTTCCTTTTTTCCTGTAAAACTTTGCATCCATCGCCTTGGAAGCTGCTATCAGGTGAGGCAAAGTCCCTCAAGGATGAGGTTGTGCGGAAACATTTGGCCTCAATGTTCATTCCTTGCCTGCCACCTTCTGGTGATAATTGTTCTTCACTCATACATGTTTTTCTGCCTCGATTTTCTCTGGACACCCAAAAAGCTGGTAGCCGTGCCAGGCTCCCCACTGGACAACCTGAGACACTTTTCAGCAAAGGTTGGATTAAAGGTGGAGCCTACCAGGGAAGTTCCTAGGGAAGTTCCCAACCTCCAGGTGGTGTCTGGAGCTGTTTTATTGCAAAGGAACTTCAAGAACAGGCTAGAAAGGGTGATTGCAGAAATGCAAGTTATGCAAGTTATTACAACACTCAAAACTATGATATACCCTGGACTCAACAAGGACATAGGTTTTTTATCTCACTATGCACGCTAACCTTGTTTAACTCATGTATCCACATTACTCACAATTTATTTGGGACAATGTGACTGCAAGGTATTGGTAGTGATATGTAATCGAATTTTGAGTTTCTCCCTGGTCATGGGATGAGATAGCTGCCAGCGTAACAATTCACTGGCAGGAATGTTTCACACTTGTATGGAGACAGATGGGGCCAGCAGCAAATGGTGTGGTGGGAGCCGTTGATCGCTGACATAGACAGTTTTATTTCTCCTGTGTTTTTGTGAACTACAACTGAATTCGAGGGGATTGATTGGCTGCTTTGGCAAAGAATTATCCTATGGCTGTATTTGGATGTGTGACACAGTTCACTCATTTAACAGAATTAATTTTGCTCTATATTGCCACTGTCATGATAGAAGTTCAGAGGAACAGTGCTTGCACTCAAAAGCCCACACCTTAAATACTTCTTTGTTGGTCTTGAAGGTGCCACTGGACTCTGATTTTATTGTGCTGCTTCAGACCAGCACGGCTACCCATTTGAAACTGAGCTCCAGGTGACAGATCAGCTCACCTGGAGAAAGTGGCCGCTTTGGAAGTTGTGCTCTGCCAGTGCAGTCCCTCCTGTTCCCAAGCCGTACCCCAGAATCACGGAGTGTTTCTCAACCTGGAGCTGGCAACCCAACCCATTACGGGGCCACCATGTTAAGGGTGTGGACTGAAACTTCATTCATTCATTCATTCATTCATTCATTCATTCATTCATTCATTCATTCATTCATTCATTCATTCATTCATATACCACCCTCCCCGAAAGCTCAGGGCCATTTCCATCAAACAGGAACAATACAAACAACTCAGTTTATAATAATACAATAATAACAATAAACAACCTTATGGAATGAAAACACTGGGGAGGACAGATGGACGTAGGAGGGAGGCCGATGGGGAGTGGTGGTTGGGAATCAGGGTACATGCGCAAGGACAGAGCTTGGCAGAAGGGTGCCCTCGGCCATTCCACGTGACTACTTGTGCGTGTAAAGTGCCTTCGAGTCGCAGCTCCTGCCGGATGAACAGAGTTCGTTTGCCACTGCCTGTCTCCACGCTGTGCGACCCTGGACTTCCTTGGAGGTCTCCCATCTAAAGACTCTCCAGGGCTGACCCTGCTTAGCAGCCAAGAGCTGATGAGATGTGGTGGATCTGGGCCATCCAGATCACAATTACTAAGTGCCCCACTAGTGGATATCTGCTACTCACCACCCTACATCTTATCTAAGGGCCATTCCGTACGAGTTCAAAGTAGCAGAAGGCTTGCAAATGGTAAACGCTACTAATTTGCCGTTCCGCACTAAAATCGCTTTGTTGTAGCGATTTCCGGTGAATCCAGAAAAGTGGATTCACCCTCAGAAAATCGCTTCACTCCTGCCAGCAACCTGCAACACTAGCGAAAAAGACCTGTGTATTCTTAATGAGGCAGCTGCAACAAAGTCCCTCCCCCTGGCTCTCTCCTCCGAACTTCTGGTGAAGCAATCGCCATTTTTTTCCCCTCGGAGCGAGTGGGGAAAGCAACAAACCGGCGAGGCTTCATTCACCCAGCGAGGCTTGTCCGGCTACAGTCCCTCCACAGAAGTGCTTTAAAGTTCCCCTAACTCCCCAAACACAACACAGCCCCGTTTGCAAGTTCCCTTTATTTTCGGCCAGAAATCGTGCCCGTGCGAGGGGGGGGGGTTTCACTCGGGGGAGCGTGGTAACGATGAATTGCCAGCTCACACGCCAGCTAGATGGGTCTCTCTGTTGCAATGAATCAACGCATATTCGTTGCAATGAGTGTGTGTGTGTGTGTTTTTTTAACTGTGCTTAAAGGGAAAGGGGCTTTTACGGAGCATGATAACAACCGCCCATTGGCTGTTCGTTTGATTGATGGCCAGAGGCGGGACCAAGCACAGAAAAAATCGCTTCCTTTCTAGCGATTCCTGCGAGACTGAAAACCTGTGGGGAAAGAATGAAACACTACTGGATTCCACTACAAAGGCAGGTATGCGGAACGCTGAGATTCTACTATTTAAAATAGCGTTTCCGCTTTGTGGAACCAATTGGCAACATTGGTCCTTGTATGGAAAGGCCCTAGAAATGTTCTCTCGTGCGCTGCCCATGCACTCAGTCCAGGTTTTGCTCCTGAAAAAATGCAACACTGGCAATTAAAATATACATATTTGAGTCCCATCTGGAGTTGAGCAAACCGCTCTAGTTCCAGTTTTGTGCAGCACCAAAGAATTTGCAGGATATATATATGGGACACAAATGAAGACCACACAGCACAGAGGTTACACAATGTTCAATTAAGCAAGAACAATGTGCGGCACCAAGAGACTATCTTCTTGCCCTTTTCAACTCGATCAACCGGTAGGAGTGCCAGAGCGTTATCTGGTTCAATAGGCAATTTTATATAATAATTTTCTTCTGGGACAGGTATTCCTTTGATGCTGGTTATAACAGCTTTCCAATGGAACTGCAAAACTAACACGAAATGTTCTCCCCTTGAAAAATAGAATGTCAATTTCCATTTAATGTCGATCACAAATGTGGAAGACAGTGAGTTGGGGATGAAACCTACATTTCCTAAGGCATTCCCAAAATAATTATATGGAGGGGAGGCTGAGAGAGCCCTGATATTACTGCTTGATCAGAACAGAAGAAGAGTTGGTTCTTATATGCTGCTTTTCTCTACAAGAATGAGTCTCAGAGGGGCTTACAATGGCCTTCCCTTCCTCTCCCCTCAACAGACACCCTGTGAGGTGGGTGAGGCTGAGAGAGCGCTGATATCACTGCTTGGTCAAAACAGCTTTATCTGGGCTGTGTGAAGTCCACGGTCACCCAGCTGGCTGCATGTGGAGGAGGAGCAGGGAATCAAACCTGGCTCGTCAGATTAGAAGTCCGCACTCCTAACCACTACACCAAGCTGGCTGTACTAGTTCCTTTGAGCTCATTCACTGGAGTGAAAACGGAAGGTTCTAGCCCAGTGGTCCCCAACCTGCGGGCCGCAGCCCGGTGCCGGGCCGCGAAGGCCATGGCACCGGGCCGCGGCTCCCTCTCCCTGCCCCCCCCTGCAGTAAAAAACTTTCCCGGCCGCAAGCTTGCGGCCAGGGAAGCTTCTTACTGCGGGAGGGCGGGTAGAGGGAATCAGGGCCGGGCCGCGCCCATGCAGGCCGCACCCGCGCATTGCGCATGCGCAATGCGCGAGTGCGGCCCGATGCGCGGCCCGATGCGCGGCCCGATGCGCGGCCCGATGCGCGGCCCGATGCGCGGCCCGATGCGCGGCCCGATGCGCGGCCCGATGCGCGGCCCGATGCGCGGCCCGATGCGCGGCCCGATGCGCGGCCCGATGCGCGGCCCGATGCGCGGCCCGATGCGCGGCGTGCGGGCATGGCCTGATGCGCGGGCGTGGCGCGCGGGTGCGGCCCGATGCCCTGCTAGTCCCCAGCCTCAGAAAGGTTGGGGACCACTGTTCTAGCCCTTTTCATTGCAGAGACAGGAAGAGAAAGACGTATCTCTGTAATGAAAGGGGCAAGGGGAACTAGCACACTAGTAGATCCAGAGGGGCAAGGAGTATGGGGGGACGGGGACCACGCAAGGAAAAGAAACCTAATGTGCGCAGGGCCTTCCCATCTTGTGGAAACGTGCTTTAACTGCAAGCTTTCCTAACCACTACACCAAGCTGATTGGAAAGGACAAGAAAATACTCACTTGGTGCAGCTCGTTACACCAGCAAACTTCCATGACGCTAGGGGGGATTCGAACCCGGGTTTCCAAAGTCCTGGTCCGACATTTTTACCACTACTATGCCATACATACAGATTCTGCTGAATCTGGTTCATTGGTCTCTCAAGACCAGCCTTGCCTATTCTGGCAGGCAGTGACTCTCCAGGGTCTATGATCAGATATATTTTCAGAGGTCTGTCAGGATTTGTATCTGTGCATCTATCGACAATTGACACGTCACCACCGTATATGATATATGTCCCTTGGATTATTCTGGGTTGTTTTTGCTATTCCAAATCAAGCCACCAGGGGGCAGCAATATACACAGACACGGCTCTTGTTTACCAAGCTCATAAGGGCTGGGTGGAAGTCTTCAGATTTATTCAAATAAATGCAGGGGTCGCTTGCTGATTCTTAATTTTCAGTAGACGTGTCCTAAGACTAATTTAGGAGCACCTGCCTACTGCAGAGAAAACAGCCTACCTCATTTCACGCTTTAGAACAGAATGATTCAGGAACAGGTTCCAGCAGATAAAACGGGACTGTCAATTTCTAATTTAGATAGGAATTACTGGCCTGCTATGTTTCCCCTTATTTATACGGATTGCCCTCCCTTGATCTGATAAAAACCCGGGACTTCTGCAAAAAATCCAAAATTGGCTCCGTGGAAAAGATCTATGAAGTAGGGTCCTGGTTCAAAGCTTTACATTCTCCAGGTGGTCTCTGAGGCTTAGATATGCCAGATTAAGGGCCAATCAGGATCCTTGGCTGGCCAGCTCAAATATATATGAGTTCCATGAGTCCCTGTTTGTTCTTTGGTGTTCTAGTTCGTGTTGGATATGCCAGGTCCTTCTCTGGCGACTCAAATGATCTGACCTATGCCGGTCAGAGAAGCATTCTAGAGCTTAGAATCATATAATCATAGAATAATAGAGTTAGAAGTGACCTCAAGGGTCATCTAGTCCAACCCCCTGCACTAGGCAGGACACTCACAACCCTATCGCTCATCCACTGTAACCTGACACCCCCTTGAGCCTTCACAGAATCAGCTTCTCTGTCAGATGGCTATCCAGCCTCTGTTTAAAAATTTCCCAAGATGGAGAACCCACCACCACCCGAGGAAGCCTGTTCCACTGAGGAACCGCTCTCACTGTCAGGAACTTCTTCCGGATGCTTAGGCAGAATTTCTTTTAAATTAATTTCACCCCATTGTTTCTGGTCCCTCTGGGGCAAGAGAGAATTCTTCCTCTATATGGCACCCTTTTAAATACTTGAAGAAGGCTATCAGATCCCCTCTCATTCGTCTCCTCTCCAGGCTAAACAGACCACGCTCCCCCAACCTTTCTTCATACATCTTGGTCTCCAAATCCCTCACCATCTTTGTTGCCCTTCTCTGGACACGCTCCAGTTTGTCTACATCCCTCTTCAACTGGGGTGCACAAAGCTTTTCTTCACCGTATTTTTAAATGTGTTTAGTTACCTTTTTAAATGTCATATTCGTTCTATAATGTTGTTAATCGCCCCCAAGCCTGCTTGCCCGGAGGGGTGCTCGTAGAAATCTAACTATAAATAACTAAATAATGAACAAATAAATATTTGTGCGGCAGGTTTAATCGGGTCACACAGGATTCTTGGCCCTGCCCTTGTGGGCTTAATCAAGTAGAAGATCTCATTCATTAGGTCTTGTATTATGCGAATTAAATTGAATACAATATTGAACACTGGCTCTGGCAGGGATAATATAATATTCCTTTCGGACAAGGGATTCCTTCTCGTCGTCTTGCTAACTCCATTTCCTTATCCATAATTATTAGGAAACGGTTTGTTTCTGCCATGGCTGAGGAATCCTCATTGAAACCTATGCATACGTCGTTTCTTTTATTTCCTGCAATCATTAGCTACTTTTATCACGTTTAACTAATTTCATCCTCACTCTGTCTTATGAACAAAGTGAGACTTTGGTTATTTGTTACCTTTTGCGATGTACATTTTCTGGTCTTGTTTGTTTGGTTGTTATAGCTTCGCCTTCAGTGATAAACTAGAAGGAGAAGGAGACGGAGAAGGAGAAGGAGAAGGAGAAGGAGAAGGAGAAGGAGAAGGAGAAGGAGAAGGAGATGGAGATGGAGAAGGAGACGGAGACGGAGACGGAGACGGAGACGGAGAAGGTGAAGGTGAAGGAGAAGGAGAAGGAGAAGGAGAAGGAGAAGGAGAAGGAGAAGGAGAAGGAGAAGGAGAAGGAGAAGGAGAAGAGTCAGTTCTTATATGCCGCTTTTCTCTACCTGAAGGAATCTCAAAGTGGCTTACAATCACCTTCCCTTTCCTCTCCCCACAACAGACACCCTGTGAGGTGGGTGAGGCTGAGAGAACCCTGATATTACTGAAGAAGAAGAGTTGATACTTATATACTGCTTTTCTCTGCCCAAAGGAGTCTCAAAGTGGCTTCCCTCCCTCTCCCCACAACTGGCACCTTGTGAGGTAGGTGGGGCTGAGAGAGCCCTGAAAGAACCAGCACTGGCCCAAGGTCAGCAGGTGCAGCAGGTTTCACACAGAGGAGGGTCTCCAGATGGGAGTCCACTCCTCTTAATCCCTACACCACGTTTAGGAATGCCAGCCTCCATGTGGGATCTGGGGACCCCTAGAATTACCAGTCATCTCCAGACTACAGAGATCGGTTTCCCAGGAGGGTGGACTCCATAGATTTATACAACACTGATGCTCCTTCCCGCCCATTCCCAGTTCCAACCCCAAAGTCTCCAGGTATTTCCCATCCTGGAAATGGCAACCAAACCACACTGGTTCTCTCGCTGCTCCTTGGGGCTGCATGCGTTCTTCGGATCCAGTAGGTCCAGTGTGGAGGAAGGCCAGGAAGAGAAGATCCTCCCAGTCCCTACCTCTTGTTCTTAGGGTTGTCATATCACCTCTGGCCACTGTCTGGGGGGGGGGGGCTGCTGGCTCCTGCTTGGAAAACTCTTGGAGATTTGGGGATGGAACCTAGGAGATCTCGACATGGTCCATTGCCTCAGAGTCCACCCTCCACAGTGCCCATTTTCTCCAGATAGCTGATCTCTGCAGGCCAGAGATGAGCTCAAATTCCAGGGAATCTCCAGGCTCCACCTGGAGGCTGGCATCCCTAAGCTGATTGTCTCCACTCAGTAGTCAGAAAGGGTCCTCCAAACCCATCCTGGATGATCTACCAGGGGTAGTCAACCTGTGGTCCTCCAGATGTTCATGGACTACAATTCCCATGAGCCCCTGCCAACGTTTGCTGGCAGGGGCTCATGGGAATTGTAGTCCATGAACATCTGGAGGACCACAGGTTGACTACCCCTGCCTTAACCCATTCCTTTGCGTTTGCTGTCAGGGGCTCATGGGAATTGTAGTCCATGAACATCTGGAGGACCACAGGTTGACTACCCTTGCCTTAACCCATTCCTTTGAGTTTGCTGGCAGGGGCTCATGGGAATTGTAGTCCGTGAACATCTGGAGGACCACAGGTTGACTACCCCTGATCTACTCTGGCTCCCTGGGACAGCACCTAGGAATTCCCACCTGGCTGATGCAACCACGCCTCACTCAGAGCCAGGCCACTGAGGAGAGCTGACCAGAGGGTGGAATTCTTCACGGCTGCCCCAGAAGCCAGGCCAGATGCAACAGCGCAGCAACCACCGGGGCTGACGGATCCTGCCCGTCAGAACAAACAAAACGGGATCCGTACAAAAACTTCGGCAGGTGTTTCTTCACCTGTTACCTGCCAGTGGCCTGCCCCAGAACACTAATAGCCTGACCGGAGCCGAAAATAGCCAGGCCAAACCCAGATATCACAGACGTCTGGCGTAAAAATATCTCTCCGTTGCTTTGGGGTCCGGTTGCAGGAAAAGTCAGTCTGACCTACGCTCCCGTTTTGGAGGTGAAAATCCCTTCAGATTCCACAATAGAAGAATTGGCTGCTCAGAGGAAATCCCTCCCCCAGTGTATTTTCTGACAACGGTCCCTATTAGGTTTGCCACTTTCCAGGGGAAGCCTGAAGACCCCTCAGAATTGCAACTAATCTAAACTGTAATCCCCGGGAAGGGGGGGGGGAGGGGTCCCCAGGTTGCACCTGGAGGTTGGCATCCCTATATGGCCATTTGACACTGAACCGATCTCTTTGCAGGGGCCAATGGAACGGAGCCTGTGCTTTTGCTACGATGTTTGCCACAGCACTAGCTTCGGGGCTGGGCTGGGCTGGGCTGGGCTGGGCTGGGAGGAGCAGAAGGCCTTATCCTGGCTCCATGTCCTATGTTGAGGAGCCTTGGGGGGCCAGGAAGAGTGCAATGAGGTTTTTGCAGGTGTGCATGGGGTTGGTGCTGGATGCCAATGCAGGTAGCCTCTGCCCCTTCCCCCGGGCCTGCAATTTCTGCAATCACCCTTTCTAGCCTGTTCTTGAAGCTCCTAGAGTGGGAAGGAGCCACACAGGTCAGCCGGTCCAACATTCTGCTCAAGGTAGGATCAGCCTCAAGCATCCAGAATAAGTCTCTGTCCATCTGCTGCTTAAAGACCACCAGGGAGGGGGAGCTCCCCACCTCAGCCCCTTCCACTGCTGAAATACTCTCACTGTGATCCCCCCCCCCCCAATGTCTAGTCAGAATTGTTCTATGCGTAGTTTAAACCCATTACTGCGGATCCTGGCCAATAGGAAGCACTCCCTGCCATCCTCCAAGTCAAGGGAATCAACCTGTGGTCCTCCAGATGTTCATGGACTACAATTCCCATGAGCCCCTGCCAGCAAACGCTGGCAGGGGCTCATGGGGATTGTAGTCCATGAACATCTGGAGGACCACAGGTTGACTACCCCTGCTCCAAGTGACAACCTTTCAAATACTTAAGGACAGCATTTATGTCCCCATGCCCTGGATCATCCTCAACGCTCCCTTCTGCAGCCTCTCTATTTTGCCCATGTCCTTTTTGAAGGCCTTTGCCCAAACAGAGAGCTGGGCCTAGCTGTCGTGGTAGGGGTGCCAACCTCCTGGTGGGACCTGGGGATCCCTCAGAATTACAGCTCATAGCCCCATATCCTTGTCATTGAGAATGTGTCCACGCTGAATCAAAACAACAAAACAAAAGCGCACATACAGGACGTTCCCGTCTGTCCTTGTGTTCTCCAGGACAAAGGGATGTTTGTCTTTGAGGTGGAGTCGAATCCAAAGTTCCCCTTTTCTCAGGATATAATTTCAAGTGTTGAAGGAAGCCAAGGTGACTTTAAACCAGCGGCCGGCCATCTGGCCAGCACAAAAAGCTAATCCAGTGTCCCGATGGAAATCCAATTACCTCCACGGTGAGGCTGGTGGAAACATCTGGAGAGGAAGCAGAGAGAAAGCGAGAGCCAGCAACACACCCATGACAACCTCCCTGCTGAGGCTCCTTGAAATCCCACCTTCACCCAAGGCTCCAGGGATGCCAACCTCCAGGTGGGGCCTGGGGATCCCCTGGAATCATAGCTCCTCTCCAGCGACAAGAGATCACAAGGGCTCCTTGGGAGGGTGGGCTCCCTACCATTATACTCCACTTAGGTCTCCCCCTGCTCCAAATCTCACCCAACTCCCAGCTCCACCCTTTGTTTGTTTGCTTGTTTGTTCACTTATTATGTTTATACACCACTATTCCTGGCCTGCTGGCTCAAGGCAGTTCACATCAATGTTAAACACAAATTAAAATCATCAGAAACAAATCCACCCACCTCACGCTCCCCTCCCCTCCCCTCCTGTAGCGCAATGGTCTGTCTATGCCAGGGGTAGTCCAACTGCGGCCCTCCAGATGTCCATGGACTACAATTCCCAGGAGCCCCCTGCCAGCGAATGCTGGCAGGGGGCTCCTGGGAACTGTAGTCCATGGACATCTGGAGGGCCGCAGTTGGACTACCCCTGGTCTATGCCTCCTCATGCATTAAGCTGGAGTGGCTGGAGAAGGGGCCGGATCGATGTTTCCACCACCCGGCCTCAACCGAATGCCTGGTGGGAGAGCTCCTCTGTGGAGCTGCCCTTAGCTGTAAGTAGATAAATGAACACATTTTTGGACCTTTGGCCATCTTCTCCTCCAAAAGAAAGAGGAAGAAGAGTGGGGCCTTTTCTTATACCCAGCATTCCATGACCTGAAGGAGTGTGGAAGGCCAGCCTTGGAAGACCCATTTACTGTGACTCGGTGGTGAAAGAAAAGCAGTTTACACGTGCTCCAAGCCCCTTTTGTTTATTGCTTGTTTGGGGTGTTCAAGACTAAGCTGAGGCAATGTACTCAGCCAGTATGGTATAGTGGTTAAGTGTGCTGGATTCTAATCCTGCAGACCTGGGTTTGATTCCCTGCTCCTCCACAGGCAGCAAGCTGGGTGACTTTGGGGCAGTCACAGTTATCTTTGGATTGTGCTTGCAGAACAGTTCTCTCAGAGCTCTCCCAACCCCTCCCCCCCCCCAATCACCTCACAGGGTGTCTGTTGTGGGGAGAGGAAGGGAAAGGTGTTTGTAAGCCACTTTGGGACTCCTTTGGGTACTGCAAAACAGGATATAAAAACTAGCTCCTCTTCTCCTTCTTTGGTCTGGAGATGAGCTGTAATTCCAGGAAATCTCCAGGCCCTCCCTGGAGGTTCACAGACAAGAAGAAAGCTGACAAAATGGCTATATGCAAACAAAGGATCTTCTGTATTCCTAAACATAAAAGCCAAAACGAGATCTGATATTTAACTCGGAACCTTAGGTCCGCTGGGCATTTTGTAGGGTCAACGCTCATAATGACCGAATAAGAACGTTTTGTAAAATCATTGGAACTGCCGAAATACAAGCCACCGAGGAAGAGTCTTGAAAACGAGTTCAGTACCAGATCCCGTTTTGGCTTTTATGCTTAAGAATAAAGAAACGTCCTCATTTGCATGTCACCATTTCACAGTTTTCTTCTCATCTGTGATTTTTGTCATCCGGCAGGCTGTTTTTTGCTCTCCCTGGAGGTTGGCAACCTCACAAGTCCCATGAGAGCCTCACATCATGTGTTCTCCTGGTGCCACCGGTGTGCACGCCATGCAGCTTGCATCCACTTGGGCCACTGGTTTGGGATCGACAGGATGGCCCCGGATCAGGCCATAGCTATGTCAACAAGCCATGTCCCCGTCAACAGGCGTTTATTTTGGATTCCTTGCCACCAGGTTCCTTCCAGCAGAAACAAACAATCGGCTTGTGAATGGGGTGGCAGCCATGATCATGGAAAGCACTTGCTGGCCCGTGGAAGCCCTCCCCCCCCCCCCCACACCACCACCACCACCTCCCTTTCTAAGCACAGCCTTGTTTACCCGAAGAAGCTCAAGGACTTCCTCAAGGAGACAGACATGCTTTTGATCCCCCCCTTCCTCCCCCCCCCCCCCATCCCGTGCTGCTTTTTCTAAAAGGATAAATCTGCTGCTTATTACAGGGCTCCCACTGTGTGGTGGAAGGATTCCTGCCACCCCTGACAAATATTAGCATGACTGGCAGACTCCAGAATTAGGTCAAAGTCTGGAAGAAAAAAAGGGGGGGGGTAGTGGTGAGAGAATCGCAACCTTGTTCCCAGAACTGGTCCCTCTGGACCAAAAGGAGAAGGGAAACAAAACCCTCCGTGAGCAAGACCTGCTGGGAAGGAAGATCTCCTCAGTCAGCTTGGCATCCAGGATCTGCAATGCAGCCGGACGCTGCCGGCCACACCTCCAGAGGCATTATTGCATCATGTGAAATCAATAGGTTGGTTTTATGTACGCCTTTGCTCCCAAAACGGACGTTGCATGAGCCTGATGGAATTCAATAAAGTAAATATTTATTTGTATAGCCCGCCCTTCCGAAACGCTCAGGCCAGGTAACGGGGAATGATTAAAAGATAAGATCATATAAACGTTAAATGAAATATTTAACATTCCAATAGCCCAGAACTGATTTGGGGTGTGGGGAGGTCAAGTCATCGAAGGGCAGATCTTCCCTCAATATCCAGCAGCCTCAGCCAATTTTTCTTGAGGGTCCATCAGGCCCCGATCATAGGCCTGGTGGAAGAGCTCTGTTTTGCAGGCTCTACTGAGCCGGGTAAGGTCCCACAGCGCCCTGATCTCCTTTGGCAGAACACTCCACCACAGGGCCAAGGCCAAAAGGGCCCTGGCTGAGGCCAGTCTAACTTGTTTTTGATCCTCGGTAGGCTTTGGTCAGGTGATCTTAACAACCTTGGGGGCAGGGGCCTATTCTGTTTATAAGCTGGTGGAAACCGGGGCCTAGTCTGCACACAGAGGATAATGCACTTTCAATGTGCTTTAGCAGCTGGAGTTTCCTGTGCAGAACAGGATAATCTGCTTCTAAAGGGCATTATCTATTGTGTGCAGACTAGGCCCTGGATTTCTGGATTCCTGACCAGGGAAGCTCAGGCTAGTGCAATCTCATCACATCTCAGAAGCTAGGTAGGCTGGACCCTGGCTAGTATTTGGATGGAAGACCTTCAATACCAGGGTTGTGATGTAGAACCAGACACTGGTAAAACCACCTCCGAATGTCTCTTGCCTTCAAAACTGGGCGGGGTTGCCGTAAGTCAGCTGAGACTTGAGCTGATGTCTGACAAAGGGTTCTCAAAAAACAGCATTAACATTCCCGAGGGCTGCCAGGAGGCCCCTTTCCTTCAACAGGCAGAAAGGGCTACGGTCCTGCGTTGATGGAGGAGAACTCTCAGCCACTTCCTCCTGCCGGCCCGGGTATCCTGGAGCTTGACATTCCCAAACAGCTCTGAGCGGATGGGGCCCCGTCACTCACAGGAGAGGATGCATCACAGGGCAAATTCCGAATGGACGTCTGTGTCCCTTTTTAAGTGAAAGCCAGACACAGGCCCAGATTGGAAATGTATTTATTATTTACTTCATCGATACCCGGCCTTCCTCCCCAGCGGAGACCCAAAATTACAGCTGGTGCAGAATGCCACTACCTGGGTCCTCGCAGCAGGGGTAGTCAACCTGTGGTCCTCCAGATGTCCATGGACTACAATTCCCATGAGCCCCTGCCAGCAAATGCTGGCAGGGGCTCATGGGAATTGTAGTCCATGGACATCTGGAGGACCACAGGTTGACTACCCCTGCTTATGAGGAGCCCCTGGAGGACCTGCCCTCCAGCAGCTGTATTGGTTGCTGGTGGAGTTCTGGATCAGATTCTAGGTAAAGCCCTATGTGTTCTGGGCTGTGCATACCTGAGCGACCGTCTCTCCCAGTATGTTCCCTGAAGAGCATTGCGCTCTGCAAACGCCAACATGCTGTGGTCCCTGGCCCCAACATGTCCACCTGGCCTCATCCTTTCTCGTCCTGTCCCCAACCTGGGGTGTGTTGCCAGTCGAAGCATGGGCCCTAATGGAGCCGTCAACGTTTTCCAGGGCCTGCAAGATGCCACTCTTCCACCAGGCCTATGGCTGAGGCCCTGACATTCGGAAACCATATGGGTCCCCCTCCTTTCCTTGCCTCCCCCCCCCCCCCGGGTCGTAAGACAGGAAGATGGCTTGAACGGTGTTTTTACAATTCTTGTAAGCCGCCCCAAGCCCATTTCTGAGGAAAGGTGGTGTATAAATCAAATTGTGAATAAAAATCAAATAAGACAACCACTCTTGAGGTAGGTAAGGCTGAGAGAGTGTGCTTAGCCCAAAGTCACCCAGATATTATTTGCTTCTGCATTACCCAGACACATGGCACAGAAAACATGGTGAAGAAACGGAGCAGAAATCGGGTTCCCACCTGGAGATCTCCCACTATTATAATTCCTCTCCAGATGGCCGAGATCAGTTGTTAGCAGCCAGACCCCTCCTTACACTAAGGGGCAGTTTATAGGGAGACACCCAGAAACCCCTTCCTGATGAAAGTGAGTGGGCCCTAATGTGGAGAGCCAGGTTTGATTCTACACTCATCCTCCACATGCAGCCAGCTGGGTGATCTTGGGCCGGTCACAGTTCTCTCAGAGCTCTCACAGCCCCACTATTTGTAAGCTGCTCTGGGACTCCTTTGGGTAGTGAAAAGCAGTGTACAAAAACCAGCTTTTCTTTTCTTTTCTTTTCTTCAATATCATGTAAAATATTAATTGACAGCACCCTGGTGGAAATGGGCAGCAATATAGATGCCAGCTGTCTCAAACAGCACACGAACCTGGATGCCAGGCAGATGTCAGTCTCCAGGGCATGCCTGGACCATCAATTTAGGATACAAAGGCTGACCTAGTGATGGACTCCTCCCTCCCCTTGAGAGATGCATAATCTAGGGCAACAGGTTTTGCTAGGAACAAGTACATAATCTTGTCAGCTTCTCAATCCTATTTACCAGACATCTGCTCACTTCAATTAGGACCCTCAAGAATCCTTTTCCACCTGTAGTTCACCTCAGGTCACACAATTACAGGTATTGTCTACTTGCTGGGAAACCATCAAGGTTTCTCCCAGAGCATTGTCCTTCTCTAGATAAACCCATCATGTCTCCTAATGTCATTGTCAAACTCATGCAATCTCACCAGCACATTGTTTTAGGGGCTTGCACGTTGTCATTGCCCCAGGGAACATTTTTCCTCTATCAAGAGCACCCAGCCATCAGTGCTGTGTGTGCGTGTTCTGGGTGCCATACATATGTCCCTACATGTGTGTAGGTCCTCCTCCTCCTCTCTGTGAAATGCTGGTGGTTTTGCTGCTGGATCCGCAGATCTCTCTTCAAATTGTGATCGGTAAATATCAGCTCTTCCAAGAACTCGCACCCTTTTCACCCCAATCTCCTTAGCCAACCTTGTGTGTGTGTTTTCCTGTATTTTGTGTCTTTGCTGTCCCCCCTTTTTAAATTCCTCTTAATAAAAAGCAATTTCAGTTTACATCTGGCTGACCAATTCTGAGTTTCTCTAAGGGAAACCCCCTTTCGCTAATTCTCCAATTAAAAGCTCATTTCTCCAACTAATATTTGGAGACTTCCTATTTGGGTAACACCCTGGGGATAGTGGCTGCTTTGGCGGGTAGACTGTACGGCACTGTGCATTGCCAAAGTCCCTCTTCTCCCCAAACCCTGCCTTTCCTAGGTTCCACCCCCAAAATCTCCAGGTATTTCCCAATGCAAATCTGGCAACCCTACTTCAATTGTCAGCTCTGGGTTGCGAAATACCCGGAGGGTGGAGCCTGAGGATGGCAAGGTTTGGGGAGGAGAGGGACTTGTCAGCAGGGTATGACACCATAGAGCAGGGCTGGCCACACTGGCTCTCCAGATGTCCATGGACTACAATTCCCATAAGCCCCTGCCAGGATGCTCATGAGAATTGTAGTCTGTGGACATCTGGAAAGCCACAGTTTGGCCATCCCTACCATGGAGTCCACCTTCTAAAGCAGCCATTTTCTCCAGGTGAACTGATCCCTGTCACCTGGAGATCAGTTGTATCAGTAACGCTCTAGGTCAGTGAGGCTGAAAGAGTTCAGGGAGAACTGTGACTGGCCAGTCACTCTGCAAGCTTTATGGGGAGAATTGAACATGGTTCTCCAGGTCAAAGTCTGCCATTTTTAACCACTACACTGTGCTGGCTTTTACCATGCTTTCTCTCTCTCTCTCTCTCTCTCTCTCTCTCTCTCTCTCTCTCTGTGTGTGTGTGTGTGTGAGACAGAGAGAGAGAGAGTTTCATTTTACTCATTCACACAGGAAAGGTTCACATCTCAGTGGCCAGCTGTATAACGCACACAGTACCTTTATTGGCATAAAGCAGATTAGCAAAATGAACAGAGATAGTCAGGATATATAAATCAGTTTAAGTTTAAAAACAAACATTCAGCCATAATAAAAGTGACATTGGCATCCTTATTGCTCAACACAAATTGGCAGATCAGGTCTTTTGAATGGTTTCTCCATTTGGGTATAAGAGGTATAACGTGCCTTCGCTGGACCATAAACAAGGGACAATCCAGTAAGATATGTTGCATGGTGTCAGGAGTGTTTAATTCAGAGGAACAGGGTCTATTTTCGAAAGGAATCTTGGCAAATCTCCCTTGTAATACTTTGGATGGAAAGGCATTGAGCCGCGCAAGTGAAAACGCTCTGTGATAAAGGGGATTTGCCAAGTTATAGAAGTAAGCCGGCATCATCCCATGCTTCACTTGGAGGCCAAGAGCACGGGGAGAGCAAGTTGCCAGAACAGTAGGATGGATTTTTTGGAATTCCTGATCGAGGAGCCTTTGTTTAATTTGGCGCATAATGGAAGATTCACTCAGAGATAAGATGTAATTGTAGTCAATGCCAATTTGTTGGAGTGTAGTCAGGATGGTAGAGAACCATTTAAATTTGAAAGAGTCTCTCAATAAACAGGCCAATAGACTATCTGATTGAACCCTAAAATGCAGTTTTAGCCAATATTTGAAGGTAGAAATCCAGGCCTTAGTTTCGAGAAGATTATGGCCGATTTCGAGACATAAGGAGGAGTAAGGGACACAATGTGGAGTTCCCCAAATCTGCCGGAAAAAGGCAGACTGTAACCTTTCCAAGTTTTTGTTAAAAGCAGAGATCCCCTGCTGCACTTGACAACCCTCCCCATTCTGAACTTCCCCAATCAAGTGCAGAACACTTTGTGTTTCAATGGGAGGGGGGAACAGAGGAAGACCCGAGTTCAAATCGATCTGAATTCAACAGGATTCATAATGGAAAAAACAAAGTGCAGAGTCAGTCCTGGGCATTTTTTTAAACAGCTTTAAATGCTAACACCTGAAGCCACATAGTATGTTACGCTGAGTGGCTGAATTGGCGATCACAGCCAGCTTGCAAGATCCAGAGGCCAGTGGGTTTGATAGAAAGTCCTGGGTCCAAAACACAGTTCCACCCAAGGCTCATGGGGTAGTCCAAGGGACAGACTTTGTTTCCAGGCTGGAAAGAATATGGCTAATTTCTGCATATAATAGCCTCATAGCGTTTTTGCCCCATACCACTAACCTAAAAGACATGGTGGCTGCAGAGGTTAGGGCAGGGGTAGTCAAACTGCGGCCCTCCAGATGTCCATGGACTACATTTCCCAGGCAGGGGGCTTCTGGGAATTGTAGTCCATGGACATCTGGAGGGCCGCAGTTTGACTACCCCTGGGTTAGGGTGTCAGAAAGCACCTTGCGCAAGGATCCCACACCAGAGGTGGCAGCTCTGAGTGAAGCATTGGTGCCTTCACATGCACAGCCAATCAGCAGGCAATCCGAAACCCTGCTAGGCTCCACTGTTAAGCATGCATGTTCACGCAATAGACTGCAGGGGTGGCCATGCTGTGGCTCTCCAGATGTCCATGGACTACAATTCCCATGAGCCCCTGCCTGGCAGGGGCTCATGGGAATTGTAGTCCATGGACATCTGGAGAGCCACAGCATGGCCACCCCTGCTTCATGTATTTGAGCTTATGCCAGGACCTGGCCTGAAATGCGATTTGCTAGAGTGTTTCAAGTGGCCAATCAGCAGAGTGTGTTTAGTAGCCAATCATACGGGTGTGTTAATAACCAATACGGAGTTAAGGGGGCGTGGCCTGAATCAGTGTGTTCTTCCTGTTGGCTGTTCAGTTTTTCCTCCTTGCTAATAAAAGTTCTCTTTGTGTGGGCGATGAAGCTGACCCCACAGAGCTAATACCCACCCACTTTCTAAAAACAACCTGGTGGGCGCCAGAAATGACGTTGGAGGGCACCAGGCCACCCCTGGGGACCCCGGCCGAGAGTCTCTTCTTCTCACACTCCTCCTAGCTCTCAAGCTGCCGCATGCAGAAGTTCCAGGAGCCTCCCAATTCCTTTCCAAAAGCAAGGCTTCCCTGACTGCAATTTGGTCGTTCACTCAGCAAGGTCACTGGCGCGCAGCAAGTTCGTTCGCCATGCGCTGGAAGAGCTCAGTGGTCAATAAGCCCGTTCCTGCTTGCAGCTTTCCGTTAGCGCAAACCAGATGGAAGGAAGGCTGAGGAAGCAGGTTGGAGTCCACAAATAGGTTACATGAGGCTACACGAATTAGAACAAACCATCTGGGCAGGCGGAATATTTGGATCGCCTTGCTGCTTAGATAAGCAATCGTGCTATTAAAATATCGGCTGGCAAGCCCAGGGCAAGAGAGCGCCGTGACTCTGGACAAACTAAGGGTCCAACCCAATGACGGTGTGGCTTAGTGATTTAGTGCCAGGCTAGGACTTGAAGAGGAAGAATTGGTTTTTATACCCCAGTGTTCACTAACCAAACAAGCCTCAAAGTGCCTTTCCCTTCCTCTCCCTACCTCGAATGCCTGTGAGGTAGGTGGGGCTGAGAGGGCTCTGATAGAACTGCCCTGCACGAATAGATCTAACAGAACTGGGACTGGCCCACAGTTACCCCGCTGGCTGCATGTGGAGGAGGAGTGGGGAATCAAACCCGACTCTCCAGATTAGAGACCACTGCTTTCAATCGCTGCACCAAGAGCTGTAGGTTCAAATCCCAATTTAACCATGAAGCTTGTTGTGAACAGGACCCTGTTCATGTGAACGGTTATCATGCTAACCTACACTGCAGTCTTGTTGTGAATGGAAGAGGGAAGAGAAAATAACATTGCACTGAGCTCCTGGGGGAAGTGGAAGATAGGAATGCCAACCTCCAGGTGGGGCCTGGGGATCCCCTGGACTTTTAGCTCATCTCCAGGTGACAGAGGTCAGTTCCCCTGGAGAAGATGGCTGCTTTGGAGGGTGGACTTTACCTTAAAACTGGGAAGGAGAGAACCTGGTCCTCCACCTTGGGTCAGTGTTGGTGAGAAAGGCGTGGTACAAATGAAGCAATCAAAATAACTGAAATAAATAAACAGGATGGGATAAATCTCTCTCTCCTCCTGTGGGAAATCAGGAATCTATAACAGAATCGTGAACATCTACAAACAACAGCAGCCAAAAAAGACCAATATTTCAAAGGCTGATTTAATATATTAGGCCATTATCCATGGGTGACCAAACTGGGTGACCAAACTGTGGCTCTCCAGATGTCCATGGACTGAATTCTACATCTGGATCACCACAGTTTGGCCACTCCTGCCGTAATGCATTACAGGGCTATTGTGCAGGGCAAAGGTTTTCTGGGTAACAGCCCAACTGAGGACAAGATTGGGGGTGTGTTCAGAACATGGAACGTGGAGTAGTAGAGAGGTATAAAGGTAAAGGTATCCCCTGTGCAAGCACCGGGTCATGCCTGACCCTTGGGGTGACGCCCTCTAGCATTTTCATGGCAGACTCAATACGGGGTGGTTTGCCAGTGCCTTCCCCAGTCATCACCGTTTTACCCCCCAGCAAGCTGGGTTCTCATTTTACTGACCTCGGAAGGATGGAAGGCTGAGTCAACCTTGAGCCGGCTGCTGGGATCGAACTCCCAGCCTCATGGTCAGAGCTTCAGACAGCATGTCGGCTGCCTTACCACCCTGCACCGCAAGAGGCTCTAGGTGGCTGCAAAAGAGCCAGTTGCTCTTTCTCAGCCAAGCCTACCTCGCAAGACCGTGTAGTGAGGTCACCATGTATGGGTGCCCTCTATGTTGTGTGGAAGGAAGGAGAAACATAATGCTTGGCTCATCAAATACACCAGACCAAGGGAAGCTGCAACCACAGCTACGGCCTTTTTGGTGGAATAAGCTCCCGGAGGATCTAAGGACCTGATGGAGCTATCTCAGTTCCACAGGGCCTGCAAGAAAACTCTTTTGCTGGGCATTCCGTTGAGGCTGGGAGGCAATTCCCATTTAATGACCCTGATAGAGATAGATAGATAGATAGATAGATAGATAGATAGATAGATAGATAGATAGATGGATGGATGGATGGATGGATGGATGGATGGATGGATGGATGGATGGATGGATGGATGGATGGATGGATGGATGGATGGACGGAGGGAGGGAGGGAGGGAGAGAGGGAGAGAGGGAGAGAGGGAGAGAGGGAGAGAGGGAGAGAGAGGGGCGGGTAACCAGATTTTAACATTGGTAAAGCAGGACACCATTGACTGGGAGGGGGGGATTCTTGATTTAAATTTTGGTCTATATAGAGCAACAAAAATTTGCATAGAATGCAAAAATAGTATTGTAATATATATATATATATATATATATATATATATATATTTTACTTGCAACATAAGTACAATTTGCCAGGTACCCCCAGATGTCCCTTCAAAAGTGGGACAATCAGGTCACCTTGATAGATTAAATAAACTCTGATGAGTTTATTTTATTTCAAATGCAACCCTTGAGCTATAAGCAAACGAAGGAAAATGAAAACAGCCTCAAAGTCTTTAATAATGTGGTCTCTCTCCTTTTCAGGCCAGCCTTTCTGCCTGGGGCTAAGATTGGCCTCCGTGTTCCTCTGAGCTCCCCTGCCACGTTTTGCCAGCCTCTCCACACCCTTGTTCAGAGTGGGAGATTTACCCTGAAACATGATATTCCAGGTTTACTGCTGGTGGGTCATATACGTCTGCTAAGCTCAGGCAGCGGAGCCCCACCCCACCTTGCAATGTCCAATATTAGCTCTGTGCCCCTCCAGTCTTGCCATGGTGAGTGGCCCTCCAGGCAGACCCACCCTCAGGTTTGGGAGCCCTTGGCAGGTCAGGGTGTTCCCAGAAGGATCACGTTGGACTCTGACAGAAATATATAAAAGGAAAGCAGTCTGTTACAGAAGAGGCTTTCACTGGATAGGGATTCATTTGCAGTTAAGCTGAGTCTCAGTAGCCTCTTACTGAGGGTTGGGAAACACCTGGAGATTTGGGGGGTGATGCCTGGGAAAGGCAGGGTTTGCAGAGAGGAGGGGCTTCAGCAGCATGCAGTGCCACACAGCCCATCCTCCCAAGCAGCCGTTTCCCCCAGGGTGTTATCCAACTAGGAGGTCTCCACCTTGGGAGTGGAGTCAGGCAGGTTTGTGCGCTTCGGCTCTGTTCGGCTGCCTAGGCAATCACCAAGGAGGCCAGCACCGTGGCACTTCGGGTTTCGGTGATTGATGAGGCAGCTGAAACGAGCCAAAGCACACAACCCTAGTCAGGAGTGGGTGGGATTTGGGGGCCGGGAGGGACCTCAGTGGAGTATCATGCTATGGAATCCTCCCTCCAAAGCTGCCATTTTCTCCAGGGAACTGATCTCTGCCACCTGGGGATGGGCTATAATTCCAGGGGATCTCCAGGTCCCACCTCCTACTTCCCTAAACCCTGCCTTCTTCAGGCTTCACCCCCCTTCCCTGATCTCCAGGTATTTCCCAACCTGGGGTTGGCTTCCCTCCCCACCTGCCTCAAAAGGAGACAGTTGAGGGGAGAAGGGAAGGGGAGAAGGTTGGCTCCGGTTAGCAGTTGGAGGGGCAATCTCCAAGGAATACCAGGGTCGTGGCGTGGGGGTGGGAGATAATAGTAAACCACCTCCGAATGTCCTTTACTTGGCAGCCGCCAGACAAACTTTGGACTATGGCACACACACACATACACAAATTTGTCTCTGTGCCATAATGTATAACAAAAATAACACCCCAACAAAACCTATGCAAATACCAAAAAAGGGGGGCAACAAACTCAACCCCAACCCTTTCAATTTGTGTCAAAAGGGTCAAGCTACAACAAACTATATATTTAAAGCATTTGTAAGCACTGAGGAAGGCTGTAGAACCTGAAACGAGTCTGGTTTTATGTGGTTCATAGGATGCATTCATCCACCAAGAATTTTGTAAATTGTAGTCCGACATTCAGACCTCTCATGTTTTTAATTTTATATGGGCACGATATACACCAAATTGATTGTTTGTTCGTTCGTTGTTGCTTGAGTCTTTTGACACAAATGATATTACAAACATGACATGCGATAAATAAACAAACAACCACGTACTCCACGGGTGAGCATTTTAATCACCGAATCACAGAATCATAGAGTTGGAAGGGGCCACACAGGCCATCTAGTCCAACACCCTGCTCAACGCAGGATCAGCCCTAAGCATCCTAGAGCATCCAAGAAAAGTGTATATCCAACCTTTGCTTGAAAACTGCCAGTGAGGGGGAGCTCACCACCTCCTTAGGCATCCTATTAATGTGAATATCTAGTTTGTATAGGATGAGTTTTAGGTCCGTTGTACGTGTGACGAGGAAGGCTTTTGGTTCTTATCTTAGGATACAATCTGGACCTTTTTGCTCCCATTTATATGCCAGGGTATGTCTCTATACACTGGGCATACAGTACTTATAAGCAGTACCATATGAATGTGTTTTTTTTTCACTTTCAATTGTATAATTAAACTAGCAATGAAGCCCGTTGTGCAAGAAAACACTACGGGTTTGAGAAAACACTGGTAAAGGCTGGCTAAAGCCCATTGCCCAGGTGGGCACTGGCAGACAGACAGGCAGACAGGCAGAGAAACAAGTTCCTTAACTCAGTAAGTTGCAGTTAGAGCAGGGGTAGTCAAACTGCGGCTCTCCAGATGTCCATGGACTACAATTCCCAGGAGCCCCTGCCAGCATTCGCTGGCAGGGGGCTCCTGGGAATTGTAGTCCATGGCCATCTGGAGGGCCGCAGTTTGACTACCCCTGAGTTAGAGGCTTCCTTCACAGCAGGCCTGGAGGCAAGGAGGTGGGTGGAATCCTGAGCAAGAGCCACAATTGTACCTGAGTGGGAGATATTCCACCAATAGGAAAAAGGCAGTTTCATCAGCGGTTGCTGGGCAGATCTCTTGGGCTGCAGGCCACGCAGGTTAACTGGTGAGCCATCCTTGATTTCAAGTTCCCTTTGGTGGGGTATGATGAGATATATGATAGTCTTTATATTAGCACTGCGTATTTACTACTTAGCCATGCCCTAGTTTCATTGATTTGGTAACCTTTCTCATGCAGGGGCGTTTACTTTCCCCCTTTTTGGGTCACACCCCCAGTGTTGTTCAACTTGCCCGCTGAACAGAGCCACAGGCCAGTAGGTTTTCATTCAGTTCAGCCACCGGAGAAAGACAATCTGCTCTGGGTGCTGAGCAGCCATAAGTGTCTGTCAGCACAGACTGCCAATCCATCTGCAGGCCTAAGGATGGGTCTTCTCTTCCCACACAGTTATCCCCTCTCCTCCAGCTGCTTCTCAGAAAGACCCTCTGTGTCCAATCACTGCTCCTTTCATCCAAACAGTGATGTAGCCTGCAGCAGCAAAGCATCTGCAGGCTACATCACTGTCAAGAGCGACTCAAGAAGAGTTACGATAGCAGTAGGCTATCCTGAGCTGAGAGGTGTTTCCGGAATGAGGGTCAGCATTTCTGGAAGGTTAAGCCCGGTCGTTATAGGAACCAGGAGCCCAGCAGTTTCCACCCTGCCTGGGTGACCAGAGAGACTTCTCTGTTCTGTGAACATCTAAGAGTTGGTAAGGAACTTGCTGAAATGTTGAACAGGTAACCTTTTAAAAAAAGAGGCCCAAGGAGCTCCTCAGAATAGTAAAGCATGGTCAGCCATGGCTAGTCCTTGGATGAAAGACCACCAAGGAAGTTGGACCATAAGGAAGGCCGAGCGTCAAAGGATTGAGGCTTTTGAACTCTGGTGCTGGAGAAGACTCTTGCGAGTCCCTTGGACTGCAAGGCGAACAAACCGGTCAGTCCTAGAGGAGATCAGCCCTGCCTGCTCCTTAGAAGGCCAGATCCTGAAGATGAAACTCAAATACTTTGGCCACCTCATGAGAAGGAAGGACTCCCTGGAGAAGAGCCTAATGCTGGGAGCGATTGAGGGCAAGAGAAGAAGGGGGCGACAGAGAATGAGGTGGCTGGATGGAGTCACTGAAGCAGTAGGTGCGAGCTTAAATGGACTCTGGGGAATGGTAGAGGACAGGAAGGCCTGGAGGATCATTGTCCATGGGGTCGCAATGGGTCGGACACGACTTCGCACCTAACCACAAAGCAGAGACAGGCCATGGCACACTACCTCACCATTTCGCCTTGAGCAGGATAGGCTGGGCTAGCTGATTTCCTCAGATCTCAGAACATAAGCAGGGTTGGCCCTGTTCAATTCTTGGATGGGAGACCACCAGTACTAGGATCTCCATGCAGAGTCAAAATGATAAACCACCTCTGAGTGCCTCTTGCCTTGAAAACGCCATAGGATCACCCTGTTAGCTGTGACTTAATGGGGGAGGGGGGCCCACAAACTTCAAGTGACATGTATAACGATTCCAAAAACTCTCCTGCACCCAGTCCCTCTGACCATCCATTTCCTATAAGGCCCGATAAGGCCCAAAATAAACCTGGCGCTCAGGTCTTTGATTTTGTAAGGCCTTCCCAAAAGATGTTCCAGCACAATGGCTGAACTATTGAACTTTTAATGAATTTTTAATAGCCAGCCAGAGGACTCTGATGATGTGATATGAAAGGTGAGAAGAAGAGCTGTTTTTTTGGTACCCTGCTTTTTACTACCCAAAGGAGTCTCAAAATGGCTTACAATCTCCTTCCCCTCCTCTCCCCACAACTGACACCTGGTGAGGTAGGTGGGGCTGAGAGAGCTCTGAGAGAACTGTGACTGGCCTGGGGTCACCCAGCTGGCTGTACATAGAGGAGGATCAAGGAATCAAACCTGGCTCTCCAGATTAGAGGGTGCTGCTGTTAACCAGTCCACCACATTGGCTCCCATCTGTTCTACAAAGGGTGTCCATACCTGTTCAACAAAGTGGCCCAGAGTCTCTGTGAGGTTCTTCATTTACTCCAAGAAAAACAAACCCTCTTTAGAAACATTTTCTCTATTAGAGTAGAGCAAGGTATTACATGTAAGGCATAGTTAGAACTAACTTACAGATATCTTACAGTGAACACAGATAGGGTTCAGGGGAGGTGTCCCCCTACCTGGGAACATAAAACAGATACCATGTCAAGAAAGTCACAACATCTTGATAACAACTATGGATGAGAAAATTATGGGAAGAAGGGAGACTAAATGGCTGTGGGGGGGGGGAGGAAGGTGAGGAATGTCAGGGCATCTGGCAGGCTTGGAACATACAAAGGGAATTTGTCCTTGGTCATCAGATCGACTCAGGGATGGCACAGAATTAAATCAGAACAAGACTTCAGACTACTAAATCATAGCAGAAAGACATGGGAGTTTCTGACATTCTGCTCCCCCAAGGCCCCTCCCATATTATCTCCCCTCCCCCAACACTGAGACAAGCAAGGTTGGTTTCTGTAGATGGGCCACATGAAATTCCCATACCAACTTAGGAGCCCTAACATGCTTGACTCCCACCCACTCTTGTGACCCATGGGGAATTCCTTCCAATCTACGAGGTATTGCAACTTTCCCCGATGCCACCAAGAGTCAAGGATTTGATGCACTTTGTAGTGGGTGTGTTCATCCACAAACGTGGGGCTGGGTGCGTTCGGGGCTGGGTTGAGGTGGTGTGCCATGTTTGCACCTCCGGGGTCTCCAACCCCATCTTGGTCTCTGTGGTACAATGGCTGTTGGAGGAGCCTTTCTTGCAGCTGTTCACTGCCTCAGCAGTTAGATCATCTGAAGCTCTGTCATCCATCAGCATGTTGGTAGAATGGGCAGGATGCTTCAGAAGGATGATTAATTCCAACGAACTGTGAGGTTCTTCGTTTACTCCAAGAAAAGTTAACCTTCTTTAGAAGTTTCTTTATTAAAGCAGAGCAAGATATTACATATAAGGCATAGTTAGAACTAACTTACAGATCTCGAGTGAACACAGAGAGGATTTAGGGGAGGTGCCCCCCTTCCTGGGAACATAAAGCAGATACCATGTCAAGGAAGTCACAACATCTTGATAACAACTATAAAGGTAAAGGTATCCCCTGTGCAAGCAACGAGTCATGTCTGACCCTTGGGGTGACGCCCTCTAGCGTTTTCATGGCAGACTCAATACGGGGTGGTTTGCCATTCCCTTCCTCAGTCATTACCGTTTACCCCCCAGCAAGCTGGGTACTCATTTTACCGACCTCGGAAGGATGGAAGGCTGAGTCAACCTTGAGCCGGCTGCTGGGAGTGAACTCCCAGCCTCATGGGCAAAGCTTTCAGATGGCTGCCTTACCACTCTGCACCACTAGAGGCTCTTTTATAACAACTATAGGTGAAAAAATGATGGGAAGAAAGGAGGCCAAACAGCTGGGGGGAGGGGAGGAAGGTGAGGAATGTCAGGGCATATGGCAGGCTTGTAGACTACAATTTGTCCTTGGCCATCAGATGGACTCAGGCATGGCACAGAATTAAATCAGAACAAGACTTCAGACTACTAAATCATGGCAGAAGGACATGGGAGTTTCTGAGTCTCCCTCAGAGATCTTGTTGTGCTCCCCTGTAAATGGCTGCTCAGTTTCCCATTTCTTCCCATCACTGGACCTCCAGCCCTTATGCAGGTGACAACCCCCCTGCCAATTCGACAATACTATTTGAGGAAACTATATGGGGGCGGGGAGAAGGTGGCAGGAGTCAGAACTCATGAACATTTGGTGGCAGGCCACCACGTTAAGACAGCATCTGTTAACCAGGCACAGAATGGACTCGTTCAAATCACCCCCCAACAGCTGAATCAACATCTTTGTGACCAGTTTATCCTCCCGCTGGAGTGAAAGTTCATTTCAAGATCCCTCAAGCACGTGGTTTAGGAGTGTCCCATTCTACCAACAGCATAACAGCATTTGTTTCAGAGTCCAGCCTGGGCAGGACTGATGAACTGGGATGGGACGCAGCATTTTACCCAGGGTAAGCCTGCCTGCCAGCAACAAAATGATTTCCTTGTATTCCTTCCAACCCTGTTTGGCTCAATCCCCCCCCCCTGTATGTAACATCCTTCCAAATCCATTGGCAATACCCTCAAGAGCAGATAAGAATCAGGGCTGGTTTTGCTTCAGGCGAGCATGGAAGACAGAACAAAGCCACTGCATCACTCCCAAACCAAACAGCAAAAGGGCTGATTTAAAGCTGTCTGGGGAATGTGCCCTTTTCATTGCATGCTCTCAGACTAGTGGCAAAGGATCTTTCCTCTCTAGACCGGGGGCTCTATGACCATGAGCCAGAGGGGAGGGGCCATGGCTCAGTGGCAGAGCATCCGACTGACACCTAAAAGGTCCCAGGTTCAATTCTTGCCCTCTCCAGATAAAACAGCCTTTCTCAACCTTTCTACTGTAGAGAAACCCCTGAAATGTTCTTCAGGCTTCAAGAAACTGCAGATATGGCAAGATTGTGCCAAATAGGATTCGGAAGCATAGCTGTGTATGTGCCTGTCTGGGTCTCCTCTCCTTCCCACCCCCTTTAGGCTCATCATTGGCCATTTTGGGTTGGGGGATAGGTCTGCATCAGGGGTAATCAATTTGTGGTCCTCCAGATGTCCATGGACTACAATCCCCATGAGCCCCTGCCAGCGTTTTCTAGCAGGGGCTCATGGGAATTGTAGTCCATGAACATCTGGAGGACCACAGGTTGACTACCCCTGGTCTACATGACCATATATGGTTGTATCACCTGATAAATGTTCAATCCATTAAATATATATATATAATATATATATATATTAAAAATTAATTCCCACCCACTTGGGAAACCCATCCAGGGCTAAAAGGATCAGAGAGCAGGGTCATGAAAGACCTCTTGTCTGAGACCCTGGGAAACCTCTGACAGTTTGAGACTGAGTAGACAAGACCTACCTTAGTGGACCACCAGTGGTCTGATACAGTAGGAGACATCTTCATGAGATCTTGAGTGTGAGCCACCAAAGGCCTTAGCCATATCCTGCTACCTATTTAGGAATCCCACAGCAGTGGTTTTGAGGGATTAGAACAGTGTTTCTCAGCCAGGGTTTCATAAAACTGCAGGGTTTCTTGATCAGCCCAGAAGGGTTTCCTAAATGGGTGGGAGTTAAGGTTTTATATGTTTTAAAAAACTGTTAAACATTTATCGGGTGATATGGCCATGCATGGTCATGTTGACCCACTCACCCCTCTCAAAATGGCCACTGATGGGCCTGGTGGGGGTGGGAAGGGGAGGGGCCCCAGGTGGGCATGTACACAACTATGCTTCTCAACCCTATTCTGCATGGTTGCTCCACTTCTGAGGTTTCTGGAAGCCTGAAGACTGTTTCAGGGGTTTCTCAATGGTAAAATGTTGAGAAAGGCCGGATTAGAAGGATGCAGTGGTCACTTGGCTATGGATCTAGCTAACGATGCTCCAGCCACAGTTGTCACACAAGACAACTGGGTCAAGTGGGAAGGGGCCACATCAGTGGGAAGGGGCCACATCAGCCGAAGGGGCCACATCACACATCAGTGTGACATGGATGGAGGTGTCAGTCACCCATGCGCAGCAGGGTCGTTTATAATGTGCCATCTGCTAGATAACGTGGTGGCCTACAAAGTCTGCCAGCACATGGTCTAGTGCGCAGAGCAAGCATCCCTTCCACGCGATGGGCCATCAGCCTGGGATGACAATGCATTTCAAGTGCTTTTCCATGTGGCCGTGTCACGTTGAAGTGGGCTTCGGTTACGCTTAGCAGACAGTCAACACACAGCCGCACAGCTGCAGACGGGCCAATCTGCACACAATGGACTCCAGGACGCACATGGAACAACAGGGAGCCCGAGAGGGAAAGCAAGTGTTGTACCACTCTGAAGGCAGGTTTCCACGGCAACCTTCGTTGCAGGACAATTTGTCCCTACATCTGCTCTAGCCGTGCTTACATCCTAAAAAAAATATACAATTCCAGCCCGGCTAACCATTAACTTTGGCGGGTACATGGTGTGCATACACTTGGCAGTGCAAGATGCTGTTCTTGAGTCTTGGCAATGGAATACACCCCTGTTCCCCAGTGCCCTGCCCTAAATGCCGGCCATACGGCCCCACGCAGCTAGGCCCCAAAACGGCTTGCTGATTGGAATCCGCTAAGTAGCGAGGGTTTGTTTTTCATAATACAGAACTGATTGCACGGGAGCCTCCAAGAAGATGCCCTTAACGGGAGGCATTTCAGTGCCATTTGCAGAATGCTTTAGCGGGAGAGGCCCCTTCGAGATGTATCCGAGTATCGATTCTCTAAACAGGGTGATCCCTGAAAGCAGACAGGGAGGGGCTGGAGCTCAGTGGATGAGCCTCTGCTTTGTCTGCAGAAGGTCCAGATTCAGTCCTCAGCATCCCCAGTTAGAAGAAGAAGAGTTGGTTCTTATATGCTGCTTTTCTCTACCCAAAGGAGGCTCAAAGGGGCTTACAGTCACCTTCCCTTTCCTCTCCCCACAACAGACACCCTGCGAGGGAGGTGAGGCTGAGAGAGCCCTGACATTACTGAAGAAGAAGAGTTGGTTCTTATATGCCGCTTTTCTCTACCCAAAGGAGTCTCAAAGTGGCTTACAGTCGCCTTCCCTTTCCTCTCCCCACAACAGACACCCTGCGAGGGAGGTGAGGCTGAGAGAGCCCTGACATTACTGAAGAAGAAGAGTTGGTTCTTATATGCCGCTTTTCTCTACCCAAAGGAATCTCAAAGTGGCTTACAGTCGCCTTCCCGTTCCTCTCCCCACAACAGACACCCTGCGAGGGAGGTGAGGCTGAGAGAGCCCTGATATTACTGAAGAAGAAGAGTTGGTTCTTATATGCCGCTTTTCCCTACCCGAAGGAGGCTCAAAGCGGCTTACAGTCGCCTTCCCTTTCCTCTCCCCACAACAGATACCCTGTGAGGGAGGTGAGGCTGAGAGAGCCCTGATATTACTGAAGAAGAAGAGTTGGTTCTTATATGCCGCTTTTCTCTACCCAAAGGAATCTCAAAGTGGCTTACAGTCGCCTTCCCGTTCCTCTCCCCACAACAGACACCCTGTGAGGGAGGTGAGGCTGAGAGAGCCCTGATATTACTGAAGAAGAAGAGTTGGTTCTTATATGCCGCTTTTCTCTACCCAAAGGAATCTCAAAGTGGCTTACAGTCGCCTTCCCGTTCCTCTCCCCACAACAGACACCCTGCGAGGGAGGTGAGGCTGAGAGAGCCCTGATATTACTGAAGAAGAAGAGTTGGTTCTTATATGCCGCTTTTCCCTACCCGAAGGAGGCTCAAAGCGGCTTACAGTCGCCTTCCCTTTCCTCTCCCCACAACAGATACCCTGTGAGGGAGGTGAGGCTGAGAGAGCCCTGATATTACTGAAGAAGAAGAGTTGGTTCTTATATGCCGCTTTTCTCTACCCAAAGGAATCTCAAAGTGGCTTACAGTCGCCTTCCCGTTCCTCTCCCCACAACAGACACCCTGTGAGGGAGGTGAGGCTGAGAGAGCCCTGATATTACTGAAGAAGAAGAGTTGGTTCTTATATGCCGCTTTTCCCTACCCGAAGGAGGCTCAAAGCGGCTTACAGTCGCCTTCCCATTCCTCTCCCCACAACAGACACCCTGTGAGGGAGGTGAGGCTGAGAGAGCCCTGATATTACTGAAGAAGAAGAGTTGGTTCTTATATGCCGCTTTTCCCTACCCGAAGGAGGCTCAAAGCGGCTTACAGTCACCTTCCCTTTCCTCTCCCCACAACAGATACCCTGCAAGGTGGGTGAGGCTGAGAGAGCCCTGATATCACTGCTCAGTCAGAACAGCTTTCTCAATGCTGTGGCAGCCCAAGGCTCCCCAGCTGGCTGCATTGTGGGGGAGCGGGGAATCAAACCCAGCTCACCAGTCCGCACTCCTAACCACTACACCAAGCTACACTGAGCAGCAGGGCATGTGAAAGACCTCTGCCTGAGAACCCAGACAGCTGTTTCCTGTTTGAGTAGGCGATACTGACCTTGATGCACCCACCATCTGATTCACCATAAAGGAAAGTCACACGGGCCCTCTGTTACAGAGCAATCTTATAACCTAACCACTTCATAATGTTAAATTATCTCCCCCCCCCCATCAATTAATTATCTTAGCTCAGTGGTTCTCAACCTTCCTCATGCCTTTAATACAGTCCCAACCCTTTAACCCAGTTCCTCCTGTTGTGGAGACCCCCAACCGTAAAATGATGCAAGGGTTCTTTCACGGAAATCAAACCGAAACTGACCAATGGTGTGAAGATCCATTGTGCATGATTGTATATAAATTGTTTTTTTTTCCCCCAGGGGTTTCTCAGTTCAGTGCTGCCTCTTATCTCACTATGCCGATCTCACTCTTTTCCGCTGCCCCAGACAGATGAACGCTCTATTTCGATCTACTCCGCAAGGCTGTTGTGTGGTGTCTGCAGGAGTAGCAACAGTGGCGGCGCCCCCCCCCCAGCCAAACTGCTCCCCCTGCCGCGACCCCTGTGAAAGGGTCATTCGACCCCCAAAGGGGTCCCGACTCCCAGGTTGAGAACCACTGACTTAGCTGCTTTCGTGCATGTAGTGGTTTCATGGGCACACATCGGAATTCTTTGGCAGCCTGAAAAACGCAATTCTCACTCCGCTACTTTCCCCTTCCTTCTCTAATTCATCAACATATTCAGTAAACGCATAAGCCGGGCTTAGGATTCTATTTCACTCCAAATTCTATGCTCATTCAAAGCAGCTGGTCTCATTTGTAGCTACACTTTATTGTAGTGCTGGCTCCCGGATTGTTTGCTTTCCTTTGCGATGTTGTTGCCTTTTCCGGATCCAGCACGAACTGTTCTCGAAGGCCGACTTGGGGTTCTTCCTGGCAGGCAATACCTGGGTCATGTCACAAGCAGCAGGAGAACTCAGTGGCCTAACTCCATGTAGAACCAGGATAATGTGCTCTCTGATTGCAGAGTGAGCAGAATGTGGTGTCCACGTGTGCAGCAGTCCCAACACCTACCCTCCCACCTTCCAAAACCACACTCCAACAAGCACTGTCCATGATACCTCCGTTCAGAAGCCTCCAACTCCTGCCAGGTACACGTGAAGTTGCTACAGGACGATCAAGTTGGATAATCGGAGACCAGTCCCAACTCTATGCCCTCACCCCTGCCCCTTCTTCAGCATCCATCCATTGCCAACTTTGCTTTAGGATGCTTAGGGCTGATCCTGCGTTGGGCAGGGGGTTGGACTAGATGGCCTGTATGGCCCCTTCCAACTCTATGATTCTGTGATTCTAACTCCTAGGGTCAAACAACTGTCAGGATCTGTGTTGGCACCAGCATCCTGCCATGTCTGAATTCTTCGTATTCTGTTCTCTGCAGGAGAGGAGATGGAGATATTGGTCCATGATCTTGGGTATGTTTGGGGGTTTGGGATTGTTTTTATTTTCGCTCCAGTCTCTCTGTAGGCTGCATGTTAACGTTTTGCTGATAGAGCCAGCTTGGTGTGGATAGCTAGAGCTAATTTGTTGTAGTGGTTAAGAGTGGTGGCTTCTAATCTGGTGAGCCGGGTTTGATTCCTCGCTCCACCTCCACGTGCAGCCAGCTGGGTGACCTTGGGCTCATCACAGCACTGATAAAGCTGTTCTGACTGAGCAGGAATATCAGGGCTCTCTCAGCCCCACCTCCCTCACAGGATGTTGTGGGGAGAGGAAAGGGAAGGCGATTGTAAGCCTCTTTGAAACTCCTTCGGGTAGAGAAAAGCAGCATATAAGAACCAACTCTTCTTCTTCTTCACTGGGAAGAGAGGAAGCTTCAGTGCTATCTACAGAGACATGTCTTTGGAGCAACAGAGTCTGGTGGTTGGGGTTTGCACCTGAGTGCAACAGTGTACCTGGGAAAGTGGGGAGGATACCTCCCAAAGGAGGATGGTGTGCTGTCACATGAAGGTGGAGCTGATGGGGAATATATCCATCTGTATAGGTACTGCAATTAAGTCTTAATGAAAGATATTGTGAGCTTAGTTTATTTTCAATAAATCCATCTTCCTTAACACGCCTAGACTCTGTTTATTTGAGAAGTCTACTGGAAACCTGACAACAGCTTCAGAACAAGGCACTTTCCTGGACTTAACCCCCCCTCCTCTAGCGGCTTATGTTAGAACCCAAGCTCTCAGAGCACCCAAGCGAGTGATGGAGGTTAAACACAGAAGCCTTGTCCAGTAGCAAACACCTAGTATTTTATTAATAAATTAGTACACCAGAAGGCAAGTTTTCTTTTCCAAAGTCATTCTCTCTTTCACTCCCCGCCCACCCACCCCCCCAAAAAAGACCAGGTTGCACACGTCACCCTCTGATGACTTTCTCTCCAAGATGAGCCATTATCGTAGACTGGTTGGTTTCAGGGGAGCACGGTACTCGCAAATGTAACAGAGGCGGGTGTCTGACATTGCAGCGTTTTAATTAAAAATGTGGAGGGAAAGGGGAGAAGGGGGGGGGAAAGTGTCAAGACCAAGGGGAGCCTTTGAAACTTGTAACTATTGGCCACATCTGCATATAAAAAAAGAACCCCACAAAAAAAGAGACAAATCAGTAAAATTGTACAGAATGAGAAACGTGACACCTCCAGGGTTGGTTTGTCTGTCTGGGATTTCCTTCTGGAGTCCAGCTCCAGGTGCGGCTTCAAAGTGAGCAAGCTTATGGAGGTCGGAAACAGCAAGGCGGAAAAAAAAATACTCCCCTTAGGTGAAGTGCAGAGAATTACATTCAGATGCAGGCCGAACAAAAAACAACAACAACCCCAAACTGTCTTATCGTCTTGAAGGCTGAAGAATTGGAAAAGAAGTAAAAATGCTTCGATTTTATAGGAGCCCAGGGCATTTAATGTTCTGTCCAGGTGCCAAAAAACCAACAGCCAATAAATAACTGTGCTAGCCTGCCGATGACTGAATGAGTTGATCTGCTTTTTTGTTTCTTAAAGAGGAGGGGGAAATGATTCAACTGGAAACTACTCCGTCAGGGATGTCTCAGAAGAGCATGAACAAAGGATGAGAAAGCCCAGAATGAGGGGGGGGGGGGATTCCAAATTGGAGAGTAAAAACAAAAACAATAAACCAACCACACCCAAAATTGATCTAATGGGCTTTAGAGGGAGATTAAGTACAAATCCAAACCGGGCAGGCTTGAACGGACGATCTGTGGTCTATGATTTCTTTTTTTTTTTAAAGTGCTTAAAATGACTCGCTGGAATGAGAGCAGAGAAAATTTCGGGAGCAGGAAGAGGGGGAAAAACAAGATCATTTCGATGGAGAGGATGCAGAGGATTGCAAATTGTCCCTCTCCCTCTGGCAACTGGAGAAAAGAAAAGAAACCCTTGACGAAAATACTGGCCACCAGTTCTATAAAACCTCCTGTTTGCCTGCAGTCAACTGTCTTTTGCAGGTGCCAAAGCGAGCACAGACGGCAGCCAGCGGGACTACGCGCGACGTGCATTGGGTGGCGACCGAGGCCTAGAGCAGATCGGGCAGGTGGCTGTAGACGGAATCCAGCAGAGTCTGGCTCGCTTCCTGACTCTTGACGCCGGCGATTTCGAACAATCGATCCAGCTTGTCCTCCGCCTGAGGAATCTCGTCGATGGCGTGCAGCTCCTCCGGGTTCAAGATGTGAAGCATGTCGTCGAAGATGGGCTGCAGGTCACAGGGGTCCAGGCGCACCTGGCGCAACACCGTGTCTTTCTTTTCTGCAGGGAGAGAAGGACGTATTCAGCGATACGATGTGACAGACCTGGACTGAAAACCGGAGGCAGTGACCTGTCCAAGGATGTGTGCATGAATGGCAATATACGGGCTTGTCCAGAGCAAGGAAAATGTTCCTGGGTTATCCTATCCCCCACTTTCTCAAGGGTGACAAATAACTGTGACAACTATGGCCTAAGTCAGGGGTAGTCAAAACTGCGGCCCTCCAGATGTCCATGGACTACAATTCCCAGGAGCCCCCTGCCAGCATTCGCTCCTGGGAATTGTAGTCCATGGACATCTGGAGGGCCGCAGTCTGACTACCCCTGGGTAGAATGTAAGAAGAACTCCTGTTGGATCAGACCAGTGGTCCATTTAGCTCAGCACCCTCACACAGCGGCCAGTCAGTTCTTCTGGAGGCCAAGACGTCCAAAATAACATCAGAAGAGCCCTGCTGGATCAGAGCAGTGGTCCTTCTAACCCAGCGCCCTTCATATAAGTTCAGAAAAAACAGGGCATAGAGGCCAAGGCCTTCATAGTAACATCAGAAGAGCCCTGCTGGATCAGAGCAGTGGTCCTTCTAACCCAGCGCCCTTCATATAAGTTCAGAAAAAACAGGGCATAGAGGCCAAGGCCTTCATAGTAACATCAGAAGAGCCCTGCTGGATCAGAGCAGTGGTCCTTCTAACCCAGCGCCCTTCATATAAGTTCAGAAAAAACAGGGCATAGAGGCCAAGGCCTTCATAGTAACATCAGAAGAGCCCTGCTGGATCAGAGCAGTGGTCCTTCTAACCCAGCGCCCTTCATATAAGTTCAGAAAAAACAGGGCATAGAGGCCAAGGCCTTCATAGTAACATCAGAAGAGCCCTGCTGGATCAGAGCAGTGGTCCTTCTAGCCCAGCGCCCTTCATATAAGTTCAGAAAAAACAGGGCATAGAGGCCAAGGCCTTCATAGTAACATCAGAAGAGCCATGCTGGATCAGAGCAGTGGTCCTTCTAACCCAGCGCCCTTCATATAAGTTCAGAAAAAACAGGGCATAGAGGCCAAGGCCTTCATAGTAACATCAGAAGAGCCCTGCTGGATCAGAGCAGTGGTCCTTCTAACCCAGCGCCCTTCATATAAGTTCAGAAAAAACAGGGCATAGAGGCCAAGGCCTTCATAGTAACATCAGAAGAGCCCTGCTGGATCAGAGCAGTGGTCCTTCTAACCCAGCGCCCTTCATATAAGTTCAGAAAAAACAGGGCATAGAGGCCAAGGCCTTCATAGTAACATCAGAAGAGCCCTGCTGGATCAGAGCAGTGGTCCTTCTAGCCCAGCGCCCTTCATATAAGTTCAGAAAAAACAGGGCATAGAGGCCAAGGCCTTCATAGTAACATCAGAAGAGCCATGCTGGATCAGAGCAGTGGTCCTTCTAGCCCAGCGCCCTTCATATAAGTTCAGAAAAAACAGGGCATAGAGGCCAAGGCCTTCATAGTAACATCAGAAGAGCCCTGCTGGATCAGAGCAGTGGTCCTTCTAACCCAGCGCCCTTCATATAAGTTCAGAAAAAACAGGGCATAGAGGCCAAGGCCTTCATAGTAACATCAGAAGAGCCATGCTGGATCAGAGCAGTGGTCCTTCTAGCCCAGCGCCCTTCATATAAGTTCAGAAAAAACAGGGCATAGAGGCCAAGGCCTTCATAGTAACATCAGAAGAGCCATGCTGGATCAGAGCAGTGGTCCTTCTAACCCAGCACCCTCTCTCTCACAGTGGCCCACAAGTTTGACGAGGGCCAACAAACAGAGCACAGATGCCGAAGCCTTCAGAAGAATTTCAGAAGAGCTTCTGATGGATCAGAGCAGTGGTCCACCTAGACCATCCTCTAGCTCAGGGGTAGGCAAATTGCGGTCCTCCAGATGTCCATTTGCTGGCAGGGGCTTATGGGAATTGTAGTCCACGGACATCTGGAGGGCTGCAGTTTGACTACCCCTGCTGTAGTCTCACAGAGTGGCCAGCCAGTTCCTCTGGAGGGCCAAAGGCAGGGCACAGAGGCCGAGGCCTTCATAAAGAACAAAGACCAGACACATTTTAACCCCTAAGGGTCTTCCTCAATGGTCAAGTAAGTTAAAATGCACTTAGTCGTAAAAGAAATATAACACTAGGGCATGCTAGGTGGCCCAAACTCCTGTGTTACTTTTGATATTATACAGTATATAGTACTGAGATTTTATCAAAGCTTTTAACTTTTATTATGCGTATGTATTTATAATAAATATTTGTATTTTAAATAAAATCCTTTTTTGCAGCTCGGGTTTTCGGTTACTCACTTGTTTTGTCAGGTTTGGTTTTTGGTTTCCCTTTTTGGTTACCTATTGCTTTTCTAAGAACCTCAGAAGAGCCCTGCTGGATCAGGCCAGAGGTCCACCTAGTCCAGCATCCCATTCTTCTGGAAGACCAAGAAACGGGACATGGAGGCTGAAGCCTTCCCCTGATGCTGCCTCCCGGCATTGGTAGAAGTCTATCGTTTTGGAGTACAAGGCACAGATTGCCAAGTCCGCATCCCTTGTAAATTTGTATTCTCCCCTTTTATCCGGGAAAAGAAGGAATCAACTCAGAAAGATTTCACACTGGACAAAACCCATCCACTTAGAAGCAACATCCCCACCTTTGGTAATGAAGGAGCCTGTTCGGCTCAGGGCCGAAGACCCGCTGGATGTTGAGTCGCAGCGCAGAAGAGGTTCCGACTCGTCCACAAAAAAGCACTTGTTCTTCTCCAAGGGAGACGGCTCCACGGGAATAATCGTCATGTCCGGTTTGGGATTTGGGGAGGGCGTGAGGCTGAGAGGGCCGGGACTGACCGGAAGGGTCAGCTTGTCAACTTCCAGCTGAAAGACAAGGAGAGATCAAGAGATGCTTGGCAGGTGAACCAAACTGCGATACCAAAGGTCGTACGGCAACTGCAGCGTGGATAAAGACGTCTGGCCAGTCCGCTTCTAGGGGGACTTAGTACCACCTGATTGACTTGGGGTAACTCTGTGTTAAGAGGAGGGGAACGCGAGGATCCCAGCCAAGGCCACCTGCTGCCAGGACTGGGAAGGACTCCCAGGAAATCCACAAACATGACCAGGAGGGAGACACGGCCGTTGTTTCATGCAGCGCTTGTTTATGCATCCCAGGTGCAAAAGAGCAGAGAGATTTGCGCTCATGATAAAATCAATTACTGGAACAAGGTGTGCTACGGGGGCGGGGGGAGTGCATACATCAGTGACTCTCCTGAGCTGGTCACTTGCTTTTAAACCCAAAGGGGGAAATGAAGGGCCAATAAATGCCGGTTTAGGATTTCTTTTTGTCTCAGGTCCCGAGACTTAGAAACGCTGCAGAGCCATTCACAAGCCCCGCACAGCTTGTGGCCTGCCTGTCTAAAGGCAAGGAGGGCACTTGGCATCCGGACTGGCGAGGTCAGTGAGCAACTGGCCGGGCCCCTGTTGGGGTCTTTGTAACCCAGGAACTGGAGCATCTTTTTGCCCTGCTGAAGGTCTCCGGTCCAATCCCCAGCATCTCCCATTCACAATGCTCAGGTGGTAGGAAAGACCTGGGAAAGCTGATGCCGGGCTGAGGAGATGATAATTCCGACCTTGATGGGAGAAGGGCCTGATTCAATACAAGGCAGCCTTTTGTGTGTATGACCCGACTTGTTCTCTCATATAGCCTAAGCCAAATTCTGAAGTTCAACACGTACACAGGGAACCCACACAAAAGCTGCCCTTCATGTTGGTCATGCACATGACAAGGAAACCAAGATGAAGGATCTCAAGGTTATCTAAAAGGAAGCACACCTCAGCTTGAAGCATGGACTCTGAATCCCTACCCCTGACAGCTCTCCCTCTTCTCTCCCACCCTTATATCAGGGGTAGCCAAATTGTGGCTCTCCAGATGTTCATGGAATACAATTCCCACGAGTCTCTACCAGCATGGTGGACATGGAGAGGTGGCCATGCAGCCTTGCTTCCTTCACAACTTCAAGACCTGTCCTTGGGTAGAGTGTTTGGCTTAGGCCAAGGAGACCTGGGTACAAAACCTTGTTTAGCTGCCATGTACGGGACCGTTTCTACCAATACCTCTCCTCACCCCCATCCCTGATGCTAGCAGTCAGAACTTGCTCAGGTTCTCTGGCCCCAAAGAGATGAAATTGGCCTTTCCACCCCGGTCCTAGAGTGGTGGAACAGGGGTAGTCAAACTGCAGCCCTCCAGATGTCCATGAACTACAATTCCCATGAGCTCCTGCCAGTGTTTGCTGGCAGGGGCTCATGGGAATTGTAGTCCATGGACATCTGGAGGGCCGCAGTTTGACTACCCCTTCTACCTGATGAGGGGCCTTAATGAGTTTCGCAGGGACTGTAAAATGGAGCTGTTCCACAAGGCCTATGGCTGAGACCCAGAAATAATATAAGAGGCTTCCATGATTCAAAGCCCCCCACCCCTCAACAAATTCTCTAAGAACATATGTGGCCTCCTTCAGTTCTACAACCATCTAAGAGGTGGCAGCCTGTCCATTGAATAAATGGGGTCGACTAATTTTAACAATGGATTTTGGAAATTTAAAACCTAATTTAAGGACTGCTGTATATTTTAAAGTTTTGTAAGCTGCCCTGGACCGCTAAGGAAGGGTGGGGCATAAGCGTGAAAATAAACAAGTGAACTGGGGCTAAACATGAATTCTCATCTTCACCTATTGAGTCACGGAGGAGCTGTGAAGATGAAATGGGAGAAAGCCCCTCTCTACTCTCATAAGATCCTGAGGAGGAGGAGGAGGAGGAGGAGGAGGAAGAGCTGGTTTTCATACCCTGCTTTTCACTGCCCGAGGGAGTCTCAAAGCAGCTTAAATTGCCTTCCCTTCCTCTCCCCATAACAGACACCCTGTGAGGGAGGTGAGCCTGAGAAAGAGACTGAGAGAAATCATGACTGGCCCAAGGTCACCTTGCAGGCGACATGTGGATGAGCAGGGAATCAAATCCGCCTCACACCACGCTGGGGAGAACACAGAGAGCGCCAGTGCCGTGTAGTGGTTAGGGCGCTGGTCTAGGATCCGGACGACCCCAGAGTCAAAGCCCTACCCTGTCCCACAAACTTGAAGAAGAAGAAGAGTTGGTTCTTATATGCCTCTTTTCTCTACCCAAAGGAGTCTCAAAGCGGCTTACATTCGCCTTCCCTTTCCTTTGCCCACAACAGACACTCTGTGAGGTGGGTGAGCCTGACAGAGCCCTGATATCACTGAAGAAAAAGAGTTGGTTCTCCACACAACAGACCCCTGTGAGGTGGGTGAGGCTGAGAGAGCCCTGATATCACTGAAGGAGAAGAGTTGGTTCTTATATGCCGCTTTTCCCTACCCAAAGGAGGCTCAAAGCGGCTTACAGTCACCTTCCCTTCCCTCTCCCAAAAACAGACACCCTGTGGGGTGGGTGAGGCTGAGAGAGCCCTGATATCACTGCCCAGTCAGAACAGTTTTATCAGTGCTGTGGCGAGCCCAAGGTCACCCAGCTGGCTGCATATGGGCGAGTGCAGAATCAAACTCGGCATGCCAGATTAGAAGTCCGCACTCCTAACCACTACACCAAACTGGATGGGTGGTCTTAGCTAGTTTCTTCCTCTCACCTTTCCCCACGTCACACCCTTGTGGTGAGGATATAACAGAGAAGAGGAGAAGGAGGTAAGCGGCTTTGGGTATCCCTTGTGGTGAACGGTGGGGGATAATTGAAGCAAATCCACAAAAATCCTAACAATCTAATTTCGCTTGCCTGGGCTGATCTCGCAGCAAAGAACAGATGGTCCTTGCCATTGAGTCTGCGCTTAGATAGACTTTTTGGTACTTCTCCAACCCTGTGGTCCTCTATTCGACAGGCAATACATTTTTAAAAGTTTATTTTAAAAGTGCCACACATCTCCAAGATCGCACTGGACCAAGCGAGACCCAAAGAAAAACAAAAGCCCATTTGTACAGTCAAACAAATCTACACGTTTGTATATACAAGTTTTCCTAGAGGGACCTCTACTGTCTAGTGCAGGGGTAGTCAACCTGTGGTCCTCCAGATGTCCATGGACTACAACTCCCATGAGCCCCTGCCAGCAAACGCTGGCAGGGGCTCATGGGAATTGTAGTCCATGAACATCTGGAGGACCACAGGTTGACTACCCCTGGTCTAGTACATGGGTAGTCAAACTGCGGCCCTCCAGATGTCCATGGACTACAATTCCTATGGGCCTCTGCCAGCGAATGCAAAGGAAAGGTTGAAAATAGCTATTAGTTCAGTCAAGGGAGAGTCAGACTGATGGAGGGAAGCGTATGGTAGAAGGCTGGCTGGGAAAAGGCCAACTTGGAACAAAGAACCCCCGTTGACTGAATCAAAGCAGTTCAACAGAACGGAAACTTTGTCACCCGTGCCTGATTCAGTCCAACATTATGTTCAGCCCATAAATTAGTTTATTCCTTGTGGACTGGACGTGCACCATCTCAGGAAAAGCAGCACACATGCAAGCCAAAATCTTGGCCTATACGTATTTATTAGGATTAGGATACAGCAACATTCTCTGCGGCATCGGGGTGAGGGGTAATTACTAAAAAGGACCAGACAACCGTGTCCTGTAGCCTCTCTAGGAGCGACAGAGCGAATGTTTGGTATGTGCCATGGTTATGGCTCTCTTTCTTTTAAAAGAGGCAAGACGGGCGGAGAAATCTGCTTGTAACCCCAAAGGTTGTGGAGGATGTGGGAGAATGAGAGTGAATGAAAAAGGGATTCCAGAGGCTTGGCCAGTGCAGCAAAGGGGAGCCAGAAGACCCGCTGGCAAGCCATGGGGCACCCTTAGGCCAGGGAGCCTGGCTTTAAGCAATAAAGAACAAGTAACACAGTGCCAAGCCACTGTTGGCAAAGGTGAAGAAAAGAATGCCCTGAGGGTGGAGTCTTTCAGGATAATTTGTCCCAGGTACACTGTGGGTCAGACCAAGCCTTGGACAAAGGCTGGGCAGAGTTTCCTAGGAGGCTTACTGACAACAAAGAGTGTCAACTCCCATTTCCTCACTGCTGTAAACTGCTGAAGAGAGGCCCTAGGCATTTCAGAAAACTGGAAGTTTCCCTGTAAGGTCATGCCATCTCAAAGTGGGCTCTAGACTGAATCTGAACTTATACTTTGAATACTGCTGAATTTAGATCGATTTGAACTCGGGTCTTCCTCTATCCCCCCCTTGAAACAGAAAGTGTTTTGCATGTGATTAGAAAAGGGGGGGGGGGAGCCAAGCATGGCAGGAGCCTCTTTCTTTCTTTTCTTGAGGGGGAGAGAGAGGATTGGAGGCAGCAGAGGAGGGGGAATAAATCCAAGGGGGAAATCTCTGCCGAGATAAGTTAAGACTTCCCCCTTTAAGGGAAGCCTTGCAACCTGAGAACAACTTGCAACCTGAGAAGCCTTTGAACTGACGCCCTGGCCAATCAGGGCTTTTCTACAGCGTTGGAGGCTCAAGGCAGCAAGTTGGGGAAAGCAGAGAGCTGCACCTTTAGTCATGATGATTTTTCAAATATCGAGGGTTATATCCACTCCAGGATATCGTGGGGGAAAGGTAGGGTCACTCCGGATCAATCCTGCTTGTTGCAGAGGGAAAATTTAAATAGCCCCAAACCAAAATCAAAACGGAAATTGCATTCATTGTAGACGGGAGGGACTGAATTGACCTGGGACTGGAATAAAAGCTCAGTGCAGATTCAGCCCTGGATTTAACTCAGAAAAGCATTATTCTCATAATACTGAAACCTGGATCATTATTGGGTTGCAGCTTATATAACCAGGTATTTACAAAAAAGATCAAGTGCCTCAACAATTACCCACTGATTCTATCCATAAACTGAACAGTATTCTACTCCACATACAGATGGAGTTATGGGGTCACGTGGCAGCCCCCCGGTCCAAACGAGGGGTCTGGCTCACTGGCAGACAATATCCTGCCCCCGAGACATTGCCCCACTTAAAACAATGTGTTTTGATCTATGCTTCCTGGCTGGCGGTATTGCAACCCCACCTGTGTTTGCCGTCAGCCCTCGAAATGACGTGTGTTGCACCATTTACAGCTGTCTAAAAAAACATGCCATGCCTGTAAGTAACTGGTGCGTGACGTGAGTTTGAAAAACGATTTTTTAAATGCTGGTACTTTCTCTGGGATGAAAAATGACACCTGCTGACTTCATTCTGCAGCTCTGTTGGTTTGAACATCACACGCTTTCCTCACATCACAGAGGGTGCAAACGCTCTTTTTGTGTCACACCGACCAATACAGCAGGTAGGGAATGGCCACTGTTGACATGAACGCATAAGGCAGACTCTCCCACAGGTTTATTTCTATAAAACGCCAATCTGAGTGGGGAACCCACCGAAGGGCAATTCCGACGTCCTTCTACTGTGCAGCAGATGCTGGTCCACCGTAAAACAAAACTTCGCCTTGAGCGGTGTTTTCTTTAACAAAATGGTATTCAAAACATTATCCATTAACTTATAATTGCCGTTAACTGGTTTTTGCTAGCTCTCTTTCAAGCCGGGTGACACGCTTGCCTAATCTTAATCGGATTTAAAAATTAGTCTCCTTTACCCATACAAAAACAGAAAAGCTTTGAGAGGCAAGATATTATGCGGCTTGAGGGCCTTTGTTCCCTATTAGCCGTGGACAAGGGAAACTCCCCGTGAGTCACTGTTCCAGCCCTCAAACACCTACGGTCCCGACCCGAGGCAGAAGAAACAGTCAGCCCCACCGCAAAACCCCAGGCTTATCCATACGGGAGCCGGCTACGGAGGTGTGCCTTCATGAGCTGTCTGGCGTTACTCACTGGGATTCCAGTTAGACCCTAAAACAAATTAGCAGCTTTGACGAACTAGCAGCTTGATGAAATGAGGCATGACTCAAAGGATGACCGGCTGCAGATCTTCAAAAGCGGACCCTGCTTTAGAAACCCGCCCACGGAATTGAGGGTGGTAGAGGGCAGGCAGGGAAGGCAGGGAGGGGACGGGAGCAGGGGTGGGGGGGGGGCAGGGGAAAGCCCAAGAGAATCCAGGAACTTGACAGGCTTAACTTCGCCCCCCCTATGCCTGTGAGGGTGAGATTCGTCCCAGAGTGATATGCCAAGGCTATGAATCTAGTGGAGTGCTTCGGGGTAGAGGATCGTCCATAATAGCCAGCTGAAGGAGTGACACGATTGCTTTTAATGTGAGATTCAAATGAGTAGCCGTGTTGGTCTGAAGTAGCACAATAAAATCAGAGTCCAGTGGCGCCTTTAAGGCCAACAAAGATTTATTCAAGGCATGAGATTTCGAGTGCAAGCACTCTTTGTCAGACTATGAACTGACTATCATGATAGTGGGAATATATAAGCAAAAGTTGCAGGATTAACTTTTGCTTATGGTCATGATGGTCAGTTCATAGTCCGAGGAAGAGTGCTTGCACTCGAAAGCTCACACCTTGAATAAATCTTTGTTGGCCTTAAAGGAGCTACTGGACTCTGATTTTATTGTGCTTTTGATGAGGTTATGACAAGAGCGAGTACAGTCTCCTCACTTCCCCTCTCCACCACATCTCCTCCGTCAATATGGTATTACGCATACTCGGGCCTACATGTAGACGCAGAAGAGGAAAGCGAAACTCACACCCATGCGCCCCTTTTGCCAAGCGTTTCACACACAGGAGCAGTAGTAATAACCATCATTGTCACTGGCTAAAGCTCCTCACAATATTCACCTGCTCCATACTCATGATGAAGGCTGGCTCCTGATTTTTGCTGGACCCTGAAAGTGCTCGCCTTGACCAGGGCCTTTTCTGAAACATTAGAGCAGGGGTGGGCAAACTGCGGCCCTCCAGATGTCCATGGACTACAATTCCCATGAGCCCCTGCCAGCATTTGTCCATGGACTACAATTCCCATGAGCCCCTGCCAGCATTTGCTGGCAGGGGCTCATGGGAATTGTAGTCCATGGACATCTGGAGGGCCACAGTTTGCCCACCCCTGCATTGGAGGCTTCCAATGGTTTCATCTGGCCTTCTGGGCCACAGAACTGACTGTAGGTCCAGAGTGTCCTGAGTATATCTTTTTATGTAAGCAGCCTACTGGCTGTAACCATTATTGTATGTATTGTTTTTTTTTTTACGTATGCTGGCTTTATTTGATGCCTGACCATGGGTAAAGGCGGTAACGCCAAAACACGCCTGGTCAGTGTGGGCACTAGTATACATGTGGGCATCAGTTTTATTGAAGTTATGCCAAGAGCCATTGGTTTTTAACTTGATTCATAAATATTAGTACTGTATTTTTAAATAAATACTTGAATTAACTTTTTAAAAATCGTGTTCTGCTCTTGTTTTGACACAATCAAAAAGAGCACCCCTCCACAAAAGGCCACAAATAACAAACATATACTGTATATACTCACATATAAGCCGACCCACATATAAGCAGAGGGACCTAATTTCACCACAAAACCCGGGCAAATTTATTGACTCGCGTATAAGCCGAGGGTGGGAAAAGTTCCATCATCACAGGCTCTCCCATTCAGCCTCCCCCCCCCCAAATACAGAAGGATGAATAGCTCCCGATTTTTGTACCCCGCTTTTCACTAACCAAAGGAGTCTCAAAGCGGCTTACAATTGCCTTCCCTTCCTCTCTTGATGCCAGACACCCTGAGAGAGCTCTGACAGAACTGCTCGGTGAGAACAGCTCTGGCAAGAGAACCAAACAGTGGGCCCCAGGCCAGCAAACCAGAGCAGAACAACCGTACCCAAAGTTGGCAACCTACTACAAGAAGTAAAACAGCTACCAAACTGGGAGAATGGAGAACTCTAACTACAACTGCAGTGCCTCCCCAGAACAAAACGCTGAAATACTGTCAAAATCAACTTTTAAAAGAAACATAACCCCAAGAAGAAAAGCCAAACAATGCTGCCCCTCAGATAAAAAAAAGAAAGAAACACTAGGAGAAGGAAACAGTAAAGGTACACAGGTCTACCCTTGTCCCTGACCTGGAAACGTCAGCTAGTGCAGGGGTAATCAACCTGTGGTCCTCCAGATGTCCATGGACTACAATTCCCATGAGCCCCTGCCAGCATTTGCTGGCAGGGGCTCATGGGAATTGTAGTCCATGAACATCTGGAGGACCACGGGTTGACTACCTCTGAGCTAGTGCAAAATGCAGCTGCTAGGGTCCTCACTGGCACATCTTGGAGGGCACATCCAGCCTGTGCACTGGTTGCTAATTGCTGCCCGGTTCCAGTTCAAGGTTTTGGTTTTAACCTTTAAGGCCGTACGCGGGTTGGGACCCACATACCTGAGGGACCGCCTCTCGCCCTATGCCTTCCGCAGGGCCTTATGCTCTGTGGGTGATAATCTATTGGTCGTTCCCGGCCCCAAGGAAGCGCACCTAGCCGTGACTAGGGCCAGGGCCTTTTCGGTCCTGGACCCTACCTGGTGGAATGAGCTTCCGGGTGAGCTGCGGGCCCTGCGGGATTTGTCAGCTTTCCGCAGGGCCTGTAAAACGAAGCTCTTCCACCAGGTCTATGGTTGAGGCTGGGGTCAGCGAATCAGGGACATCGCCCCCCCAGGGAGCTGGAAGTTACATTGTTCCCCTACATCTTTCTGTATTGATAGTGGGGGAAGGAGAGGGATGGGGTTCTTTTCTTTCTGCCGTCATATTGGTATTTGTAATGTTTTTAATGGGGATTTCATGGGATTGAAGAGCCTCTTGTGGCACAGAGTGGTAAGGCAGCAGACATGCAGTCTGAAGCTCTGCCCATGAGGCTGTGAGTTCAATCCCAGCAGCCGGCTCAAGGTTGACTCAGCCTTCCATCCTTCCGAGGTCGGTAAAATGAGTACCCAGCTTGCTGGGGGGTAAAACGGTAATGACTGGGGAAGGGAATTGCAAACCACCCCATATTGAGTCTGCCATGAAAACGCTAGAGGGCGTCACCCCAAGGGTCAGATATGACCCAGTGCTTGCACAGGGGACACCATTACCTTTAATGGGATTGAGACTGTTGTGACCCGCCTCAAGCCTACATGGAGAGGCGGGAGATAAATCTAATAATAATAAATCTAATAATGATAATGATAACGATAAAATCCCCAAGCACCCCCGTTATTGGTTTGGCCACTCCTGCGTCAGGATGATGGGCAAGACCACACCTGAGACCCTGGAGAGCCACTGCCAGTCTGAGGAGACAGTATTGATTGTGACTGACCTTCGGTACAAGGCGGATTCCTACGGTGGATGCTATGAAATGCTATGCCTACCTGTGGCTGCCTGAGGAGCTGGAGGCAGGACAATGTATTCATTTACTTATACCCCACTTTACTCCCCAATGAGGACCTAAAGTCGACTACAACAGTATTCCCTCCTCCTCCATAGTATCCTCCCAACCATCAACCTAGGCTGAGTTTGTGCTTCACAGAAGTAATTCTTGGCCTCCCATGATGTGACTGAACTGGCACACTCTCTGATCCAGACTTACTTGCAGCTTCTTTCAAGAAAAGAAGAGCTGGGTTTTATACTAACTTAAGGAGTCTCAGAGTGACTTACAAATGCTTTCCCTTCCTCTCCCTCCAACAGGCCCTTTGTGAGGTGGATGAAGCCGAGAGAGCTCTGAGAGATGTGTAACTGGCCCAAAATCACCCAGCCAGCTGCATGTGGAGGAGAAGCAGGGAATCACACCCAGGTCTCCAGATTATAGACTGCTACTTTTAGCCTCTGTACTGTGCTGGGTCTCATTACATTACAGCAGGAGTAGTCAAACTGCGGCCCTCCAGATGTCATGGACTACAATTCCCAGGAGCCCTTGCCAGCATTCGCTAGCGAATGCTGGCAAGGGCTCTTGGGAATTGTAGTCCATGGACATCTGGAGGGCCGCAGTTTGACTACCCCTGCATTACAGCCTAAAATCAATCAAGTCCATATTAATATGAAGCATTTCGCTGTCTCCTTGGTTTGGGAATTCAGAGAAAGACGCCTGCTGCAGTTTCTCTGCGTTGGCTTTCTACTTCTGTAGCAAAAAAACCCAACAAAACAAAACAGAATTTCCTGCCGAAGTGCAGGGCGCAATCTTGGAACAAGTGTACAGGAAATTTTGTTTTTAAAATACCTTCTTAAAGAAGAACGCAGAAAGCAAATGGACAGCTGAGGGAGGGCTGGGGAGACAGAGCTTTGAATTCTTTATCATTATGTGAGGCTGAAAAGATTAGCTGGTTTCACCAAGCCAGGGAGTCGCTCCCCATCCCGTCTTCCGGCGCATGTCAGTAAACTGCAGAGCGCTGCCAGGGAAGCTCTGCTGACTCACTCTCCGTGCTTTGCTTGTGGAAAAACAGAGGCCCCTCGAACACACACACACACACACACACACACACACAAACACACACACAGAGTACACGCATGCTCGGCCAAATGCAATTCACCATTTCCACAAAGCGGCATTCATATAAGTCCAGTTGAGTGCTCGCAACGGTACATTACACAGCTCCCACGCTCCGGGAAGGGAAGCAAACATAAAAGGCGAGGCACAGTTACCGAAACTGTGGGGGGGGGGGGGAGAAGCCAGCTTAGGGCTGAAATGGCAGGCAGAGCCAGATTGCTCAAGGGTGCACCGAGGGTGGACTGCATCAGAGGGAGGGCTGAGCAATCTGACTGCTGGTACGGAAGTTCAGGAGAACATTAATAAGGATTAAGGACAAATATCCCCAATGCGAGAAATCCCGGAATCTACACGAGAGGTTCCCAAATGTGGGTCCTGGGGGGGGGGGCGCCATGTCTCCCACAAACACCTTTCCTGATGCCCGCCAGATGTTTAGGGAAAGTGGGTGGGGCTTCTGATTGGCCACCGGAGGTCTGATTGGCTGTGCAAATTAAAGTCACGTTTTAGTGGCGGCCATCTCTGGGGATCCCTAACTAAGCTGTACCCGCAGATCTTTCGTGGAATAGACATTTGAGGATTTAACAGTCTCTTTCTGCTTGAGTTCCATCGTATAAAGCAGGGGTAGTCAAACTGCGGCCCTCCAGAGACTGGCAGGGGGCTCCTGGGAATTGTAGTCCATGGACATCTGGAGGGCCGCAGTTTGACTACCCCTGGTATAAAGAAGCCCTTTTCAACCTTTTGACTGTGGAGGAGCCCCTGAAATAATTGTTTCAGCTGGCCACACCCCCTGCCACGCTCCGGAAATGAATCCACACTTATCTCTCCCTTTGCTCCCTTTCCCCACCTTTTCTACTACTATGCTGGCTCTGAGGCCAGAAAGAAGAGTAGGAGCTGAGAAGACAGCCCAGACCCCCACCACACCAAGCCCCTTCAGAATTCCCACGGACCCCCAGGGGTCGGCTGGGAATCCATGAAATATAGTGTTGTCCTAAGCTCCCCTAAAGGGGGGCTTTATATTGCATGCTGAAACAGGGAAGGTACCCTTACGCAGGGGAACTTAATTATGGGGTCCACATAGGACGGCCAACAGAGGACGGCCTAAAATCCTTCAGGATCAAGGAGATATCCACCTGCTTGTATCCAGAAATCCAAGCAGAGGGATCCATTTGCAGGTATTCCTTCCAGAGTAAACCTCACTGCAGATTGCATTTTCTCTACCCCTTGGAACATGAGACGGATTGTGCAGATTGGGATTGCTGCTTGTTTCAACTCCGGCTGAACTGAATTTTACACTTCATATTATTTATTCTATTAAGCAATGTACTGCACTTTAAGCTTCCGTGAGCCAGCCTACAGGAGCCTACAGGGAAGGGTGGCCTATAAAAACAAATGGAAACCAATAAATCACACACCCCACCCTGCAGCTTCTGTTCCTCTTCTAGTGGGAAGGTGAAGAATTGCTCTTAGTGGTAAGATGTCTGCCTCGTCTCCCTCCTGGGGCAACAGAGCAGCCGGGGAGAGCGGGGATCAGGCCAAAGGCCCAGAAGAAACGCTCTCCCTTTCCTCGGCACAATTATTTGGAAGTACCAAGGCTGGTGAGTCAGCCCTGCATCTCTCAGCACCTTCCCTCTGGTCCGGCTGCTTCCCCGAGGCTTGGCCGTGAGCCCCGGAGCAGAATGCGGCCCTCCCCAGGCATCTTCCCGCTCCGCGGATTGACTAGACTTCAGCTGGCAGAGAGCAGCCTTGTCTCTGAGCAAAGAAATCCCCGGCCAGCCGGCCAGCAGGGCAGGGCAGGCAGAAGAGGTCAGGAGAGGACAGGACAGAGGGAGGGGCCGCTTGCTGCAGTTGCTCTGAGCAATTAGCTCCGGTTAGCGCTACCGGGATCCTTCCAGGCAGCCAAGAAAAACAACACTCGGCCCCTCCCAGGAAATAATTTAATTTCTGTTTTGGTCAAGTCTCCGAGGATGGAATCACCGGATTCCAGCAGCTGTCCAAACTGGACCCCCCCCCTCTAGACTCACAATCAACTGGAGCAGGCTGTGATACACACACACGGAGCACACAGTGTTGTGTTCTGCCCCCTGCCCCGCACCTGCACATGAGAAGCTGCAGCCTCCGGACCTCGAAGGATCTGGGGACACAAAACCCAAGGAGGCACAGTGGAAACCAGCAGCACTCCTGGTGCGCCAGCCCATGCGGGTGTCCCTGGTCTCTCGGGATGATGGCGGGTGTCCCTGGTCTCTCGGGATGACACCTTCCCAAAAGCAAACCAGCACAATCGGGTGGCCATGTTTGCCCGACTTTCCGGCCCCACAGAAGCATTAACCTAAATACAGCAAATGGGCATTATGCAGCGTGCTTGATTTGCCTCTTGGTTTTTTTCTCCCTCCTCTGCTGTCTCCAATTGTCACCCCCTCCCCCTTCAAGAAAAGAAAGAAAGAGGCTCCTGCTGTGCTTGGAGACCCCCCCCTTGAGCTTCCCTAACCACGTGCAGAACACTTTTCTGTTTCAATTGGGGGGGGGGGGGAATAGAGGAAGACCCAAGTTCAAATCGATCTGGATTCAGCAGGATCCATAATGGAATAAACTTAGTAAGTGCAGATTCAGCCTAGCTCTTCTAACTGCAGGTCTACACAGCGTCTCTCTGGAACGGCTTTCATGGCTTACAGGGGCCTTGATTCAGGGAAACATTAAAACACCTGTCCCCTCCCTCACCTGCAGGCTGAAGGGGGCCCGGTACAGAATTTTCCCACAGCAAAATGGATGGAAATGCAATTCTTGAACGCCCCTTCCCCTATTTAACAAAATACCCCTCCTTGCACTTAAAAAAAAAAAAAAAGCATTCGCTGGCAGGGGCTCATGGGAATTGTAGTCCATGGACATCTGGAGGGCCACAGTTTGACTACCCCTAGTCTAGCACTTCAACTCCTCACATCCTGCAACATCTGCCAGCTTCTAATCCTATGGCCTCAGCAAGACTATTTTTGGCAGCAGCCTTCAAGGGGGGGGGAGATACCCAAAAGATTTATTGCTGTTAAGCCCTGCTTCGGAGAGAGGGGGAAGGAAGGATTTTGCATGAGTTCATGTGTTTGGGGTGCCTGATGCACTGGCCCTCAGCACGGTTTCGGACACGATTAAATAAAGGCACCCTACCTTCTTGTATACTGTCGCCTTGCCTATTTAACTTGTCTGCGGAGCACATCATGAGAAAGGCGGGATTAGAGGAGTCACAAATTGGGATCAAGATTGCAGGGAGAAATATCAATAACCTCAGATATGCAGATGATACCACTCTAATGGCAGAAAGTGAAGAGGAACTAAAGAGCCTGTTGATGCGGGTGAAGGAGGAGAGTGCAAAAGTTGGCTTGAAACTCAACATCAAGAAAACAAAGATCATGGCATCCGGCCCTCTCAATTCCTGGCAAACAGATGGGGAAGAAATTGAGGTAGTGACAGATTTTATTTTCCTGGGCTCCAAGATCACTGCAGATGGGGACTGCAGCAAAGAAATTAAAAGACGCTTGCTCCTGGGGAGGAAAGCTATGGCAAATCTAGACAGCATCCTAAAAAGCAGAGACATCACCCTGCCAATAAAAGTGCGTTTAGTCAAGGCTATGGTCTTCCCAGTTGCAATGTATGGCTGCGAAAGTTGGACCATAAGGAAGGCCGAGCGTCAAAGAATTGAGGCTTTTGAACTCTGGTGCTGGAGAAGACTCTTGCGAGTCCCTTGGACTGTAAGGCGGACAAACCGGTCAGTCCTAGAGGAGATTAGCCCTGCCTGCTCCTTAGAAGGCTAGATCCTGAAGATGAAACTCAAATATTTTGGCCACCTCATGAGAAGGAAGGACTCCCTGGAGAAGAGCCTAATGCTGGGAGCGATTGAGGGCAAAAGAAGAAGGGGACGACAGAGAATGAGGTGGCTGGATGGAGTCACTGAAGCAGTAGGTGCAAACTTAAATGGACTCCGGGGAATGGTAGAGGACAGGAAGGCCTGGAGGATCATTGTCCATGGGGTCGCGATGGGTCGGACACGACTTTGCACCTAACAACAACAACAACCCTCTTGCAGGCCAAATGCTGGGAGACTTCCCAGCCATCTCAAACTGTCCCAGGCAGAAACAAACTAATCAAACTGATCTGGGATCAGCAGTCAGCGGAACGGCCAATCCGTCTGGAATTCTTGTTTCTGCCTCTTTGCCCTGCACAAAGAAAGTTCCAAGATCAGCAAAACAAAAATCAAATAAACACAACCAGACTTTTAAACTCTTTTTTTGCAACGCAGACCCTCTGGCTCAACCAAGGTAAATGCAGCTTGGATTATTGGGGCAGAATGCAATGACAGGGGAAGAGCGCAGTGTGGGATGGACAGATCTAGAAACTGGGGGAAAGGCGGGAAACTGCAAAGTTGCACATTTACTTTCACAATGTGCACACAGAAACATGCCCTGAGGTGTGTAGCGAAGCTGTATATTGTGGCAGATTCTACACACTTGTTGTGACTCCCACCTTAGAGACTTGCTATAATACGGGAATAGGAATTTCCACTCAGATAAACAGTTAGTGTGCTACAGAAGTCAGAACGTCCAAGGAGAATTTGGGATGCCCAGCTTCAGATCCCCGACCCACAAAAGAAAATCCCTGGGTAAATTGGGGCCAGTCGTACTGCTAGCCTAACCTACCTCCCGAAGGTTGAACAGATACAGTGGATACAGTGGAGAAGAAAATGCTTTAAACTGCTTTGAGGAAGGCAGGGTATAAATGAAGGGAAAAACTCCTGCTCAATGCAGGATCAGCCTCAAGCATCCAGGATAAAGATCTGTCCAGCCACTGCCTGAAGACCACCAGTGATGGGGAGCTCCCCACCTCCTTAGGCAGCCTCTTCCACTGCTGAACTAGACCCATAGAATCCTAGAGTGGGAAGGGGTCATGAAGGGCATCTAGTCCCACCCCCTGTTCAAGGCAGGATCAGCCTAAAGCATCCATGAGAAATATCTGTCCAGCCACTGCTTGAAGACTGCCAGTGAAGGGGAGCTCACCACCTCCTTAGTCATCCAATTCCACTGCGGAACTACTCTAATGGTGAATCCCCCCCCCCCCCAAATGTCTAGCCAGTACTGTTCTACATATAGTTTAAAGCCATTACTGTGGGTCCTGTCTTCTTCCCTCCTCTTAAATAGCCACGTTTCAGATACTTAACACTAAGAACATCCTGGGGGCCTGATGGCCTGAGAGAGTGGGCCAACCCCCCTGGGGCCACGCAAAACCAAGGGCCACCCCAGCTCAAAGAGAGGGAAGGATGTGAGCCAGAGGTGTGAGGATGGAGGGATCCTGGTAGCAGGGGGTGTGCCCCCTGCTGCAGCAAGGGATGGGCCCTCCTGCATCCAGCTGGCTGGACAGGCTCTCCCTTCTTTGGAGACAAGGCCCGATCAAGCTAGGACCCTTTTCTAGGACCTGGCCCCGCTTCTGCACTTTTATTTAATGCATTCATTGTCGCCGTTTCCAAGCTCTCACTCGGCACATTCACCAGGAAGCGTGCCACTGTGTCCCTAAAAGTCTTTCCCCAGCTGCTTCTTGCACAGAGGTGCAGCAAAAGCAGGTCAGGAAGCTAATCCTGCCTTAACCTAAATTTCACGAGAAGTGCGATTTGGAAAGGGGCGTGGACCAGCAGCCGTTCATCGCCGCACACCGACTTCAGGCTGATTCAAATATTCTACAGACAACCCCCCCTTCCCCCCAGACATCTGTTGCTTAATATTAATCGGAGTTCTCCCGGTGATCCCACGACTGCGATGCTTTCCAGGTGACAGATGAGCAGAGGTGGCCAGCCGTTGCCTGCCTCTGCACAGTGGCCCTGTACTTGCTTGGTGAGCTCTCATCTAGGTACTGCTCATGGCCAGTCCAGCTAAGATCTTCACTGGGATGGGATCAGGCCATTCAGGATGCGAAATAATCAAGGTAGTCAAACTGCGGCCCTCCAGATGTCCATGGACTACAATTCCCATGAGCCCCTGCCAGCGAACGCTGGCAGGGGCTCATGGGGATTGTAGTCCATGGACATCTGGAGGGCCGCAGTTTGACTACCCCTGCGAGTCTAGTGGACAAGTCCTGATAAACCAGGCCTCCATCTGTTCAACCGAATGACCGTGGCTTCCTGGAATGGCAATCCTCCAATTTAACTAGTACGCATTAATAGGCAGCTTTTGTTCTTCCTCTTAGTAATAGGCAGCATTTGTTCTTCCAAATGTCGGGGTGGGGGAGGAGGAGGTTGCATTTCAGTGTTTTAATAGTCTGTAGCCAGGCTTTTTCAACCTTTTGGCGGTGGAGGAGCCCCGGGACTAATTTTTCAGGCATCAACGAGCCCCAGAAGTGATGTCAGCTGACCATGAGTCCCTGCCACGCCCCCCGGAAGTGACATCACCTTCTGTCTCAGCAGGCAGACTCAGGGAGGGCTGAGGGGAGATACAGGAAGTGGATAAAGCCGGAAGTAAGCATGTGTGTTCCGCCCCCTTCCCTGACACAGAAACCACGAGAGGACTTACACTGGAGAGGAGCAGCAATAGAACTGGACAGTTTGCTAGCTTGTGGCCGAGTTCATAAGGGCAGGAAGGGAAAGGTTGCAGGTCCCCTCCGTAGCTCCTAGTTGGGAATCCCTAGTCTGTAGAACTAACCATTTTCCCATCCTATACCAAGATGACCTCTGCTCACCAACAGCGAACCCAGCCTGGAGTTGGCTAAAGCAGAAGACAAGTGGAGACATCCAACCACTTGGCCGGGACTTCTCTCAGCAAAACAAGAAGGGTGCTCTTCCACAACCTCCCCGCCACCAGCAGAAACTAGGAACCGATCCCGAGAACATTCATCTAAAGAGGAGGAAACAGGAGGGTGACTTCAAAACCGGCCCCACGGAGATGGAGCTCACGGTGGAAAAACCTGCTGCCAGCAGACTGACCTTTTCCTGAAAATCGTTGAGCAACAGATCAAAGAAATGCTTTGCTGCTTGAGGTTATGGGGAAGAAGCGTTCCTTTCTCCCTCCTCCAAGCGGCAAAACGTTTCTGGCCATTTACAGCTGAATGAAAAACTACGGGGGGGGGGGGGGGGGACACACGATTTTATCTCTGTTTAGAATCTGCAAAATATTCAGAAATGGGAAACCACCCTTTTCCAGGGTTGCCAACTTTGGGTTGGAAAATTCAAGAAGGACCTCCACGTGGATTTGATTCTCCAGGGGAACTGACCTCTGTAGTCTGGTGCAAAGAAGAAAGAGGATGAGCTGTTGTTGTTGTTTTTTTTGGACCCCGCTTTATACTACCTGAAGCAGTCCCAAAAGCGGCTTTTAAACACCTTTCCCTTCCTCTCCTCGCAACAGACCCTCTGTGAGGTAGGTGGGGCTGAGAGAGCTCTAAGAGAACTGTGACTGGCCCAAGGTCACCCAGCTGGCTGCATGCGGAGGAGGAGTGGGGAATCAAACCCAGTTCTCCAAATTAGAGGTCGCTGCTGTTAACCACGATACAGGTCCCACCTGGAGGTTGGCAACCTTACCCATATCGTACCCGATGGGTAAAAGACCTTTGACATGCATATTTCGAATCGTGGTTCAATGAGGAAACTGCAAGATCTGCAGAAAAATGGCCAGTTCCCATTTTGGCAAAGCATTTTGTCAGCAAGAGCAGCAAGCTACGGAGCAGATGCAACAGATTTACGGAACAATCTTGCTTTCCTTCAAAGGCCTTGCGATAGTTCAGTTCCTCTTCAAAGAAGAAGAGTCGGTTCTTATAAAGGAGAAGATGCCACTTTCATAGGGATGCCAGACCTTATGGTAGGGGTAGTCAAACTGTCGCCCTCCAGATGTTCATGGACTACAATTCCTGGGAATTGTAGTCCATGGACATCTGGAGGGCTGCAGTTTGACTACCCCTGCCTTATGGGGTCGGGGGAACCCCTGCTTTGGATGGTTTCAGAAAGCAAGGAAAACTCCACTCCACCCAAAAAAAAAAAACCTGCCGCTTTTGCACTGCGACCTTCACCCTCTGGATCTCCCCTCCCTGCATTTCCTGGGAGTGGGAAGAACATCCTGGCATGCTGCCATCATCCAAATGTTTGCCTTTTGTTAAATCTTAAAATTGGAAAAAATAGAGAAAATCCAGCAAGCTCTGGGGGGGGGGGGAATCCACCTTCCTAAAATTCCCCCCACCCCAAATTATTTATTACAATTGTAATTACTTATTTAATTTACACCCTGCACCCTCTTGGGACTCAGGCAGGTACGAATAAAGCATGCAAAGACAGCACATCTTCTATTCGCTATATTTGCTATTTTGCTTGTAGAAAACGCAGGCATTTGCGTTTCCAAGTCCGTGAACATGCCTTCGTTTGCCTGCTCTGTCACTGGTTCAGACCCATCTGTGTCCATATATTCTAAATGGGATTTTATTTTAAATGGGATTTTTGTCTGAAAGCTTGAAGGGGCAGAAAGGCAAGTGGAGCAGCCCAGGTAAATGAGGCAGAACACAACACAAGAAGAATTCTCCTTTCTAAGCAATAAAAATTGTTATGCGTTCATGCCAGGGTGCCAGCAGGCAGGCAGCTGAGCTAAAAGGCAAGTGTTTTTGATCGCACAGGGAAGGCACTTGACTGTTTTCAGAAAGCGAGGTTCACAGGGAAAATCTGCTGCTAAAATCGCTGCACGTTCACTTAATGCAAGCAAAAAACACTGAAGGACGCTTACGCAACATGGCTGACTTTCAGCAGTATACAAGAGAAAGCCTGTGATGCAGCATGGGCTTTGATGCTCACAAGCAACCCCCCCCCCTCCCCAAATGTCCATGGAGAAGAGGGAAGGTCCTCACTGACTTTCTATTGACAGATGATGTCTCACTAGGGCCCCATGAATGCATAATGCTCCAACCATTCCAGGGTCGTTAAACGAAAGGATCTGTGATGACAAGCAGATGATGACTTACCAAGCTAGCCCACGGTATGCATTTTGAATAGGCGTTTGCTGCCGGAATACTGAAAAGTAGCACATCATTTTCCGCGTATTCAGATGGGAAAGATCGCTCCCCAGCCGAGTTGGGTGGGGGTGGGGGTTCCCATCACACACAGACACCGATTAAGGTCTGGGTTGAATTTATTATGCAAGAGCCTGTGTGCAACAGGTCAAATACAAACCTAGGAGGATAAAGGTAAAGGTCAAGGTATCCCCTGTGCAAGCACCGAGTCATGTCTGACCCTTGGGGTGACGCCCTCTAGCGTTTTCATGGCAGACTCAATACGGGGTGGTTTGCCAGTGCCTTCCCCAGTCTGTTCAAATCCTCATTCAACCATGGGCTGACCTATATAGCCCAGGAGTCCCCGACCTTTTTGAGCCTGCAAAGTACCTTTGGAATTCTGGCACAGCAGGACGGACGCAGCCACAAAATGGCTGCCACAGTTTCAGTCTCATAACGAAGATCCTTGTGCTGGGAGGTAGCAGCTACGGCCAAAGCAATTTTAAAAAATCTGCACAGTCAATCAAATCTCTATAGGCCAATCAGAAGCCTTCCTGGGCAAAAGCCCCACCTGGCCACACCCACTTCCCTAAAACCACTAGATAGGCACAAGGAAAGGTGTCTGGGGACACCCATGGGTGTCTGGGGGCCTTGCTCTAGACCAGTGGTCCCCAACCTGCGGGCCGCGGCCCGGCGCTGGGCCACAAAGGCCATGGCGCCGGGCCGCGGCTCCCTCTCCCCGCCCCCCCCCCACAGTAAAAAACTTCCCAGGCCGCAAGCTTGCGGCCCGGGAAGCTACTTACTGCGGGAGGGCGGGGAGGGAATCAGGGCCGATCCGCGGGTGCGGCCCGCGGGCGCGGCCCGATGCCCTGCCGGTCCCCAGCCTAATAAAGGTTGGGGACCACTGCTCTAGACCATCCTTTCTCAATGCTTTTACCATTGAGAAAACCCTGGAACATTATTCAGGTTTCACGAAACCCCAGAAGTAGTGCGATTATGGTCATATAAACGATAAGGATTTAACAAATATTTAAAATATATATCAAATTAATTAACACACCCATTCAGGAAACCCTTCCAGGGCTGCCAAGAAGCCTCAGAGTTTCACGAAACCCTGCTTGAGAAAGCCTGATGTAATGTTACATTAAAATCCATGTCCACTAACACAGTGGTCCCCAACCCCCGGTCCGGGGACCGGTCCTGGTCCGTAGATGAGGCAGTACCGGGCCGCAGCTCCTCCTCGTCCTCCTCCCCAGCTGCTGCCTCTGGGGCTGCCCTGCCACTCTGCCGCCGGCTCACCTTTGGTGCTCTCTGGCAGCCGCCATGGCTGGGGCTCCCCCTTGGTGTGGCACTGCGCAGCTTCTGCTGGCAGCGCCCCCCAGCGGGTGGCAGGAAGTCAGGGGTGCCAGCGGGAAAGCAAGTGGAACAGGGGCTCAGGTGGCGGTGACATCCCTCGGTAAAAGACTACCCCCCCGCCGGGCCTCAGTAAAATTGTCAAGCGTTGGCCGGTCCCCGGTGATAAAAAGGTTGGAGACCACTGCTCTAACAGAGTCATCAAATGATAGTTAGAAGAGCAAGCAGGCTTCTTATTCAGATGAGGATCCAGACATTTTCTTGTAGGATCCGTGCAAATTACACAAAATAAAAGGAAACATTCAGTAGTTTCAACCGGAGACCTATCACAGATATAAACTCTCAATCCCTTTTCTTGGCCTTAAAAAAGTCATCCATGTAGGGCAGGAAGTGAAAATGTAGTCATTCTTAGAAGGAAAGAAAATCCAAGAGCTCAGCACCGTAATATTACAGAAATAATATGATAACCGGGATTGACTGAAGTATGAACATCCAAAGTACACGGATGAATGTACACACCACTTCCCTCCTTGAGGGTGTTACCGACTACTTTGCTTTGCTCTGGCATTATTATTCTAATTGTTTCCTTATATGTATCCTATTTATTTTAGTTTCTTTATAGATGGTAGTTTTAACGAGACTGCTATCCCTGGATGGGTTGCTTTCCTTTGCCTGTTTGTCTTGGTCCAGCTGTTGTTTTGAAAGTGTTCTTGGTTGGCTAAGAATCAGTGAGTGGGGGTGGGGAATAGAGAGATTAGAGACTTTTTTTCTTTCTTAGCACCATTAGAGCGAAACCCTGTTAGTATTTCAGGCTTTATTCTACTCTCACTTTTCTCCCTTGAAGAATTCAATTGATCTTACTAGAGTTCATCTGTAGTCAGCACAGCAGCTGATCTGATTTAATAAGGGGGTATAGTAGTAGTTTACAGTTAGTATAACAGTTTACTGGTTTACATAGTCCATCCCATTTCATCTGTTGTCTATTTTGTTCAGCTTCGTTTGTTGTTGTTGTTGTTGTTGGGGTTCTCTTTGTTTAGGATTTGTTTGGGGTACATTTTCCTTTGGTGCCGTGGAGCAAGTCTTTGAAATGTTCACCATTGCCTAATATGTGCAGACTAGTTTGATTTGGTTAGCTTGATTTGCATAGTATGTACAGACTGCAGACGTTACACGTTGCAACTCCTTCTCTAGATTTATCTGTTGCATCTAGATGCCCTTCCCCAAGAAGCTCAATGTGGTGAATGTGGGTCTCTCACAGAATCATAGAGTGGGAAGGGACCTACTGGGTCATCTAGCCCCACCCGCCACAGATACAAATCTTATTCATTAGTGACTCTGCGAACATTCTTAATAAAATACTTGCCTACCTGAATACTTTTGATAGGAATCATTCATCTATAACAGGGGTAGTCAAACTGCGGCCCTCCAGATGTCTATGGACTACAATTCCCACGAGCCCCTGCCAGCAAATGCCGCAGTTTGACTACCCCTGATCTATAAGTTTGTATTTGATAGTGTATATACTATTATGCAAACAGAGTCACTGATGAAGGCAATTTGTATTGTTGAAAATGAGTTGTAATACACTGGGGCTCATTTTGGCTCTGGTGCACCTTTTAATTAAACACTGAAGAACTTTTAGCCAATGGAAAAACGGGCAAATGAGAACAAGATGCAATTTAATAAAGATAAGTGTAAAGTTCTGCATCTGGGTCAGAAAAATGAAAAGCATGCCTACTGGATGGGGGATACGCTTCTAGGTAACACTGTGTGTGAACCTTGGGGTACTTGTGGATTGTAAACTAAACATGAGCAGGCAGTGTGATGCAGCGGTAAAAAAGGCAAATGCCATTTTGGGCTGTATCAACAGGGGCATCACATCAAAATCACAAGATGTCATAGCCCCATTGTATACGGCACTGGTCAGACCACACCTGGAGTACTGTGTGCAGTTCTGGAGGCCTCACTTCAAGAAGGACGTAGATAAAATTGAAAGGGTACAGAGGAGAACAACGAAGATGATCTGGGGCCAAGGGACCAAGCCCTATGAAGATAGGTTGAGGGACTTGGGAATGTTCAGCCTGGAGAAAAGGAGGTTGAGAGGGGACATGGTAGCCCTCTTTAAGTATTTGAAAGGTTGTCACTTGGAGGAGGGCAGGATGCTATTTCCGTTGGCTGCAGAGGAGAGGACACGCAGTAATGGGTTTAAACTTCAAGTACAACGATATAGGCTAGATATCAGGAAAAAAATTTCCACAGTCAGAGTAGTTCAGCAGTGGAATAGGCTGCCTAAGGAGTTGGTGAGCTCCCCCTCACTGGAAGTCTTCAAGCAAAGGTTGGATACACACTTTTCTTGGATGCTTTAGGATGCTTAGGGCTAATCCTGCGTTGAGAAGGGGGTTGGACTAGATGGCTGTATGGCCCCTTCCAACTCTATGATTCTATGATTCTATGAAATGCTACTCAGCTCAGACCTCTGAGAATATCAGAGGAGCCCTGCTGGATCAGACCAGTGGTCCATCTTGTCCTGTTTCGTGCATCAAATGGCCCATAAAGACCTCCAAGAAGGGTGTGGGAGCCAAAGCCTTCTGTCCGTCATCGTTGAACACAAAGACTTTTATTGAAGTGTGGTTGTTAGTAAGGACCTCTCTTCCGCTGTGCATCTAATTTTCTTTTCAAGCCACCTAAACAGAGCCCTCTTCCCATGAATGGCCCAGGCCAGACTCACCTCATCAGATCGCAGAAGTTAAGCAGGGTGACTGAAGAAACCACCAGGGTGGCTATGGAGAGACAGGCAGCGGTAAACCAACTCTGGACATCTCTCACCTTGAAAACCCTATAGGTCCCCAGAAATTGCCTGCAACTTGATAGACCTTTCTTTCACCCTTGAGAGCCATCACCACATGCTACAGCAGCCCAGGGAAAGTATTTGCTTTTGCCTGCCCTGAGATTTCACAAGGCGTTGTAAACTCCAACCCATCTGTGACCTGAAAAGCCATAAAATGTCCCTGTCTACTGCAGAATCCTATATCAGCAGTCAATACAACATGTTCTGCTATTTCTCTGTATACTTGTGCAGTCCTAGCTCCTGGAACTCTGAAAAAGACATTTGGGATTTTAGGTCCACCGACGCAGTATAAAGCCCATTGGGCAAAATCTTCGCAGAGATTATTGTATGCCTGCACAGACACACCTATTTATGCTGAATCAGACCACCAGCCCTTCAAGGTCGGGCCTGTCTACATTGATGGACAACACCTCTACAGGGTCTCTGGCAGAGGAAGGTCTCAGACATCACCTACTGCCTGTCTCTTTTTAAACCGGAGGTGCCGGGGATTGAACCTGGGGCCTTCCGTCTGCCGCACAGCTGTTCTACCGCTGAGCCACGGCCCCTCCCCAGAGGGAAGACGGCATCTGCACATCACATAATTAAGGGCAGAAAATGCTTCACTCTCCACTGCTTAAATTAGAACAGGAACTCCTGTGCCTTAATGCTGCAAGACAAAGCTATTCATTATTTAAAACAAGGAACCAGAAACCACGTGTGGTTGTGCAGATGGCTTAGCTAAAGTTACAGTATAGTCAGGCACCCTCAAAAAGCTACTACTGGGGAAGAAAGAAAAATCGAGCCTGTAGGCTGCTGTTGCAAGACAAATCCGCCAAACAATTTTTCAGAAGCAAGTGTATACCATAGACCAGGGATTCCCAACCAGGGGTCCATGGACCCCTGGGAGTTTTGAAGGGGGTCCATGGGAGCTCTGAAGTAGTGTGGTTTGGGGGGGTCTGGGCTGTCTTCTTAGCTCCTACTCTTCTTTCCAGCCTACACCACGCAGAGCTGCCATAGTAGTAGTAAAGGTGGAGGGAGGGAGCAAAAGAAGGACTAAGGGTGAGGGTCGTGATGTCACTTCTGGGGGCGTGGCAGGGAGGTGTGGCCAGCTGACATCATTTCCAATTATTTCAGGGGCTCCTCCATGGTCAACAGGTAGACCGTAAGGATACCAAGCTTATTTCATAGAACATCGAGACTTCCAAAATGAATTAGCAAAGAGAAAGAACTCTGCACAATAATGCCCTCCCCCCCAGACCCACCGACGGGAGTTCACAACATTAGGAGAATCATACACCACATTAACCAGGTTTGTCCAGACAATAACTAAAAGCAAGACCCACAAGTCAAGGGACCTGGAGGTCCGTTTTGTATTGCACACGCACCGACACTGACCCACAACCTCGTCAAACCTCCAGGTTTAACCCCCATTAGTGCTTGGATGGGAGACCGCCCAGAAAGTGCAGGGTTGTTACGCAGAGGCACCTCTTTTACTGTCTTGCCTTGAAACTCCTACAGGGGTCAGCATCAGTCAGCTGCACCTTGGTAGGTAGCACTTTCCACCAACACTAACTCTAACCCTAACCCTAACCCTAACCCTAACTCCCGTTCCCTACCAGTGGAAATTAGATCTCATAACAACTGAACAACCCCGCTAATCTATTTATGGGAATGCTTATTGGGTAGAACTAGCAACCACGGGTCATTATAGTATTTTATACTGTCTTCTTATTACTTTATATAAACCTAATGATGTGTAAGCCACCCTAAGCCATATTATTATTAACAATAATATCAATATCAGCAGTAGCCATAGCACCAGGGATGAGCACTGCGAGAAAATTCGGTACTTTTCCGATTCAGGTTTGACTGATTTGGTATAACTTGGATCAACCGAATCATTGATTCAGTATAGCAATTTGATAATAATAACCCACGACAAATAGTGGAACGGATTAGGGCCGGCAGCCTACTCCCTGCTCCCAGGGTTCAACCAAAGTGCAAACCACAAACCCGCTGTCTGATTACACCTTTTCCAAAAACAGGAAACATGATCCCATTTCGACAGGGCTCCAAAAGTTCACGGCGCATACAAAGGGGCAAGTGAGAGCCTGTCAGAGGTTAGACGAGGAAAACCTCTTCTGTAACGAGAATCTTCTCTGCCTTTTTCGAGACTGTGGCCCGCACTGCAAGCAGCCATTCTGGGCAGAAACCCCGGGGCAAGACGGAACGTACCAAGCAGGTTGAGAAAAGCATGCTGGCGCAGCCAGCAGAAGAGCCGTACCTGGGTTGTATCTTCCATCAAGCCCCTGATCTTCTCCACCACGTCGGTGCGCCTGTGCTGGCGGAGAGCACTGATCAGCTGAGCGAGGCTGGCTTCGGGACCTCTGATGGTCCAGTGCTGCAGCGCGGCGTAGGCCCTCTCGTGGTCTGCTGAGTAGCCATTGGTGAAGGCCGCCATCTCTCGCTCGTTGGCATTGCACAGGAACTGGTAGATGTCTTTCCACTGGCTTCCGACTTGGGCTGCGACCAGCTTCAGAATGTCAATTCCTGTTGGGGGGCAGAAGACATTAAAAGTCACGGCCGTGGACTGCGCACGCTCACTGCTTCATGCTCACAGATGCACCCAATTTCCGAGTTAGGATAATTCCAGAACAGTGCCCAAACTTGTCACTGTAAAAGACTGGCAATATGGCTTTCTCTGTGGAAAGAGACGCCACTGGCGTTCATGATTGTTGTGTATTTGGATTAAGAAAGGAAACCCTCAAATTCTCTGCTTCGGACGGCAAAGCAAGCAGATTAATACTTCACTGTATTTCTCTGGCGAGAAGATTTTTATTATCCTGGTTGTTTTAACAATGCAAAAATATATACGGGTGATCCATTGTGTTTAACCGCACCAGCATTGTTCACATGCCACAAGCCAAGGTTTGTTTATTATGGAAACAGAACTGGGGGGGGGGGAGATTCACACACACTTCCTCCTCCCCTTCTACACCGAGCTTGGAAAATCTATACCAGGGGTAGAAGAAGAAGAAGAAGAAGAGTTGGTTCTTATATGCCGCTTTTCTCTACCCGAAGGAGGCTCAAAGCGGCCTACAGTCACCTTCCCATTCCTCTCCCCACAACAGACACCCTGTGGGGTGGGTGAGGCTGAGAGAGCCCTGATATCGCTGCTCGAACAGAAGAAGAAGAGTTGGTTCTTATATGCTGCTTTTCTCTACCCAAAGGAGTCTCATAGCAGCTTAGAGTCACCTTCCCTTTCCTCTCCCCACAATATTCCTGCTCGGTCAGAACAGTTTTATCAGTGCCGTGGCAAGCCCAAGGCCACCCAGCTGGCTGCATGTGGGGGAGCGCAGAATCGATCCCGGCATGCCAGGTTAGAAGTCCGCACTCCTAACCACTACACCAAACTGTGGCTCTCCAGATGTCCATGGACTACAATTCCCCATGAGCCCCTGCCAGCAAATTAAACAAAGAAGTTCTCCCATCTCCTCCTCATCAAAATTTTATCAGTAATATTTGACAATAACTAATAGTCATTAGTTGGTTTCAAGTATTTTTTACCTGAACAATTCTATCATCGTCACTGTTTCCTTCCTTATTTCATCATTACTACTGATACTTCCGTTTCTAAGTGGAAAGGAAGGCAGGGAAGGAGAAATATGTGGAACATCTTCGGCAGCTGTGGAATTTCTTGGCTGAGACCCCTTCGGATCTCAGGTATGAACAGGCTGTCTCAACCAGGGGTCCATGAAAGCCCTGGAAGGGTTATTTGAATGGGTGGAAGTTAAATGTTTTAGTTATCGGGTGATATGACCATATATGGTCATGTCGACTCCCCAATGGCCAATGATAGGCCTGGAGGGGACGGGAAGGGGAGGGGCCCCAGGTAGGCGTGGTCACAGCTCTGCTTCCCAACCATATTTGGCATGATCGTGCCACTTCTGGAGTTTCTTGAAACCTGAAGAATGTTTCAAGGGTTTCTCAACAGTAAAAAAGTTGAGAAAGGCTGGGTATAAAGCTTGGCTAAACACAGAGGCTAAACACCGTTGGCTCGTAGCCCAAGGCTTGTAATTTGTGACTGCAATCAAGCCAGCTGATAAGTTCCAGATCAGTCTGAGATATACCAGCCAGTTCTACTTCATTTGTTTGCTGTGTACTAGTTTATTCGTCGTCTTCCCCCCACCCAACCGCTGGAAGCCTGGGTGGCATTGGGCCCTTTAGCTCTTAGCCCATAACTTGCAATCGGTGTCTGCAGTCAAACCAGCTAAGTGACAGATTGGTCCGAGATAGCTCTGCTTCATTTGTTTGCTGTGCACTAACTAGTTTATTCACAACAAAATCTGAGTCCAATGGCACCTTTGAGACCATCCAAGGTGTGAGTTCCTCATATGCACATGAACGCTCACGCTTTGAATACATCTTTGTTGGTCTCAAAGGTGCCAATTGACTCAGATTTTGTTGTGAATAAACTAGTTAGTGCCGCGAAGGCCCTGGCACCGGGCCGCAGTTCCCTGCCTCCGCAGGGCCGCGCCCGGCTGCAGATGCGCGTTTGCGCCATGTGCTGCCGCAAACGTGCATGCACGGGAGTGCCACGCATGCGCGGCATGCGCAGCAGGGTGATCGCCCTCCCTGCCGCCGCCGGTCCGCGACCTGAAAAAGGTTGCGGACCACTGGCCTAGATTATCCCCAGTTTCCATCTCCTCCCCCCACCACATGTCTCAGTGGCCCTGGCCTGGATGGCCCAGGTTAGCCCGATCTTGGAAGCTAAGCGTGGTCAGCACTTGGGTGAGAGACAATGAAGGCGGTCTAAGGCTGCTCTACAAACACTGGCAATGGCAAAACATCTTGTTTTGTCGCAATCCTTGAGGAGGAGGAGGAGGAGGAGGAGGAGGAGGAGGAGGAGAAGAAGAAGAAGAAGAAGAAGAGTTGGTTCTTATATGCCGCTTTTCCCTACCCAAAGGAGGCTCAAAGTGGCTAATGGTCGCCTTCCCTTTCCTCTCCCCACAACAGACACCCTGTGAGGGAGGTGAGGCTGAGAGAGCCCTGATACTAGTGAAGAAGAAGAAGAAGAAGAAGTAGAAGAAGAGTTGGTTCTTATATGCCACTTTTCCCTACCCAAAGGAATCTCAAAGCGGCTTACAGTCACCTTCCCTTTCCTCTCCCCACAACAGACACCCTGTGAGGTGGGTGAGGCTGAGAGAGCGCTGATATCACTGCCCGGTCAGAGCAGTTTTCTCAGTGCTGTGGCGAGCCCAAGGTCTCCCAGGTGGTTGCGTGTGAGGGAGCGCGGATTAAAACCCAGCTCGCCACTCCTAACCACTACACTCCTAACCACTACACCAAGCTGGTCACCATAAACTGCAGGGTCACCATAAACAAGATGTGATTTGAGAGAGAGGAAATATGTCTCTGTGTTAGAAAAGCAGGATAATATAAATGAATGTTCTTTGAAAGGTTAATGCTAGTGCAACGCATGGTATCCATAAGAAGCAGCAGATTAATCAGAACTTGCCAAGTATAGAAGCTCACTCAAGGGGAACAACAGCGAGCAGCTAATTGCAACAACTGGAGGAGTTCCTCAGTCGTGAATTCACCGCCTCAGCTGAAGCCACCCTTCTGCAGTGTGGAGACAACATTAACCCACTTCACAGGCCTGCGTGGCAAGAGCTGCAGAGATTCTGAGCCTCGGAAGTTCATCCTACAAGCACTCTATTGCGCTCTATAAGATGCTAAACATTGAACTTCAGGGGGCTGGATGGCCGATTCCCAGGAACAGAGATTTATGCACAGCCCATGCCAACCAACACTCACATGCACTCCCCGCCCCCCCCCCCAGCTGTTGCTCCAAAATGAATACCGTGGAAGCAAAGCGCCAAGGTGGAACGAGCAGCAGCAGGACTCCGCTTGGGGAGTTTTTATGAGCTGTAAGCAGCCGCTAATGGGATAAACTAATTAGCTTGTTAGACTCTGAGCCAGCTTCAGTCCACTTGAGCCCTTCCATCTCAATTTAACAAGGCTCACAGTTGGATGCTCAACAGACAACCTCACGTCTGGCCTCTGAACATCTTCTGGACCTATCCATCAAGCTACCAAAACAATCTGGATCCAAGATTTTGCTACTGCTGTAATCCAAAAGGCACTTTCAAACGCCAGTCCTCCTGGACCTCACGTTACACTGCAGATGTGTCCAGTTGAAGCTCAAGCCTGTCGACGTCTTCTTCCCTCTCTAATATTCCTCACATTTATTTATTCCTCACTTATTTATTATTTATTTCTTCAATTTATTGACCGCCACTCCCAGAGCCTGGTGGCGTTAAAACCCATTAAAAACACCGCTAAAATGGACTAGACAGCATCCATACAACACAATAGAAACAGCAAAGCAAGATGGCGGAACCCTCAACCCCCCTATCTCAACTACAAGGTGGAGGAGAAAGGAGAGACAAATCAGAATGGTATTCATTGTTGGCAACAGGGGGACCCCAATTGCTCTTCCAGCCCTCCTCTTTCCCATCTCCTACGGTAGCGATCCCCAACCTGTGGGCTGTGGACCACATGTGGTCCTTCGACTAATTGGAGGTGGGCCCCGAAGGACGCCTTCTCCCCCCCCCCGGCCCTTTACTTCACCCCCCCCCCAGCCCTTTACAGCACACTTCATTGTTGTGGCGTGTCTGTATCTTATTTTGAAGGGATGTTTAAACATGACCATAGCGATCAGAGAGCGTTAGGGCAGTGGTTGAGAATAGAGGAGTAAACTACCCCCCCCCCACCGGGCCTCAGTAAAAGGCGTTGAGTGGTCCCCGGTGAGTGGTCCCCGGCGTTGAGTGGTCCCCGGTGATAAAAAGGTTGAGGACCACTGTCCTACGGGACCCATATCTTATAGGTCATACACACCCCTCTCTGCACTCATCTCTTTTGCACTGAACTTGCATCTTGTATTTGCATCTATTTCTTACATTCTGATTTTATTTTCTGGACCTTCCAACACTGCAGATCTCTGACCAACCCTCCCAAGTTGGGAGTCCCGTTTGAATGATATTTTAGGCCTCAATGTTTTTTAAGCAGTGTTATTTTGATGGACGCTTTTAGTCGGTTAACCACCTAAGTGGCCCTTGATGAGGACATAAAGGAAGGTAACCGTTTTGTAATTAATAAATAATAAGTATAAAATCGCACATTTCTTCATGCCTGCTGTTTGAGAATCTACCCTCCCTCCACAACCTATGCATTCTTTTCTTTCAATTCAGCTCCTCTAGCCCGGGAGTCCCCAGTGCGGTCCTTGATGTTTGGCTACATTTATCGTCCTTTTTCACTTTATCTAAGATGTAGCCTGCAGGGAGGTGGAAGCAGCAAGACTCTCCTGATATTGACTGGTGGATTAGAAAGTTTAGAGATAACGGCAGAGCTAACTTAGTTAACAGAAGACCACTGTAGAATTTCAAGATAGTTGGGACTGTTATGTGAAAACTTTGTAACTATTTGTTTGTTAACTTATCTTGATAAGATAATAAAATTTATTGGGGGGGGGAAGATTGTAGTAAAAGGCAATCCCTAAATATCTAAAACTTTTGACTAGTTTTAAGACCCTCTCTCCAATACGCCATCTGTGAGGATGTCAACTCTTTGAAAAACCCGTAATTTTGGATTATACAGAGTTAATTGATAACCGACTCCGTTGGCAGTATTGGTAAAAAGATTTTAGATTATCTTTGAAGGCCAATTCCAGTACGGAAAAGAATGACGGTATCATCTGCATACAACAGAAGAGGGTCTCTAAAAGACCTAATTTGGGCGGATGACCATTTATAGAAGATAAGGATTGTTTCATGTCGCTCAAAAAGAGATTTAAAAGGTGTGGGGCCGAGACACAGCCTTGTCTGACCCCCTTTTCAGATTGGGAAATCACAAGACAGATGCCCATTAGAGGTAAGATTAATTTGACTTGTAGTGGCAACAGATAGATGGGGAAGAAATAGATGGGGAAGAAATGGAGATAGTGACAGATTTTATTTTCCTGGGCTCCAAGATCACTGCAGATGGGGACTGCAGCAAATAAATTAAAAGACGCTTGCTCCTGGGGAGGAAAGCTATGGCAAATCTAGACAGCATCCTAAAAAGCAGAGACATCACCCTGCCAACAAAAGTGTGTTTAGTCAAGGCTATGGTCTTCCCAGTTGCAATGTATGGCTGCGAAAGTTGGACCATAAGGAAGGCCGAGTGTCAAAGAATTGAGGCTTTTGAACTCTGGTGCTGGAGAAGACTCTTGCGAGTCCCTTGGACTGCAAGGCGAACAAACCGGTCAGTCCTAGAGGAGATCAGCCCTGACTGCTCCTTAGAAGGCCAGATCCTGAAGATGAAACTCAAATACTTTGGCCACCTCATGAGAAGCAAGGACTCCCTGGAGAAGAGCCTAATGCTGGGAGCGATTGAGGGCAAAAGAAGAAGGGGGCGACAGAGAATGAGGTGGCTGGATGGAGTCACTGAAGCAGTGGGTGCGAACTTAAATGGACTCCGGGGAATGGTAGAGGACAGGAAGGCCTGGAGGATCATTGTCCATGGGGCCACGATGGGTCAGACACGACTTCGCACCTAACAAGTGGCAACATGTATCTTTCTTATAGAGAAAAGTAAACAAGGATTTATTCCCAATGTCTTCTGCTTTTCCCATAAGAGTGCCCTGGGAAATATATCAAATTGATTCCTCATGTCAATAAATGCCACCTAAAGTTTCGCTTTTTGGTGTTTCAATTGTTTGTCAGCTAAGAATGCAAGAGTAAAGCCATAACCCAGAGTCGATTTCCCTTTTGTAAATACCATTTGCTCTGGGGCAACAATTCTGTTCTTATTTATCCAACTCAATAAATGATGTTCCAGATATTTAGAATAGGATTAATAGAAGGTTGATAGGAAGGTAGTTGTTCAGAACACCAAACCTACCATTTTTATGGATTGAAATTATTATTATTAATGAATTTAAGCAGGATTCTGGTATAATACCACGCGGATCAGTGAGAGTGTATCGATTTGCTAGTGGTGAAGCTCACCATTCAGAATATTTTTGTCAAAAGCTCAGTGGGGGTCCCGTCTGAGCCTGGAGCTTTACCAGTCTTTAACTCTGAGATCAGTTTCCTAATTTCATCCTTAACAGGCAGCCAGCTTGGAATATTGAAATGGGAATATTGAACTAAATGGGGTCATCTACATTTGATACCTATAAAGGGTTCACTGAATATCTGAGAATAATTCTCCACCCATACTTAGAGAAGAATGACCTGAATCCCCAACCAAACATGACCCAACAGTCCGAAACGAACTGATTGGGTTCGTGCTGGTCAGTTTTGCTTCTCCCTGCTTAGAAGTAGCAGGAAGCAAAATGGCATGCTAGAATGGCTTCAAGCCAACACTCTGCAGTATCAGATTGGGGTCTAGGTGGGGGGCCAGCCCAGATCAGACCAGGCAGGGGGAGCTGTCAGTTTACCACTGCTCAAGTGACTCCTGACTCCCGTTGCAGATCAGTTTAAAATGAGCTGCGGGGGCTGCCATTTCAGCAGCCATTTCAGCAGCCATTTCAGTGTGCCGGTTCCCTTCCCTCCCTATGGAAGCAGGGGTGTAGTGAATTGGCATATTGCAATGATTTGCAACTGTATTCAGTTGACACCAGAGCGTTTGTGCCTATCTGCCTAAAATGGCTATTATGACTAGAGGAGTACACGGTATGAAGATTGGTCTAAATAACATTTTTTGTATTACTGAACACTTGTCTTCTTAATTGTAATAAAATGGCTGCCAACTGAATCCCCAAACCAAACAAAAGTCCATGAAAGGTAAGCCATGTCACACGGCCTCTGAATTCCTCTTGGCTTGAAAACCCCAAGTCAGCTGCGACTTGACAGCACTTTGTAGCACCACCAGAATCCCTTCTACTAAGACCTGGATGGTCCTAGCTAGGCCAGGCTCATGAGATCTCAGAAGACATTCCTCTGCCCAGGCCCCACCTGCCCCAGGCTCCGCTGCCCAACGTTCAAGGAATCTCCCAATCCAAAGTGGGCATTTTAATGAATGCATTTCCTGAACCACCAAGCATTCTAGCTAATTGGTGCAACAATTAGAATGTGCTTGGTCTAAATGCCAGCGTGGGGTAGTGGTCAGACCAAGGCCCTCTGAGACCCACATATGAATCCCTGGCTCTGTTGCGGAAGCCCTTGGATGACCTTCAGACAATAAGCAATACAGATCTGGGGGAGGGCTGAGAGAAGCTTCCCCTCCTCTATCGCCAGCAGAATACCAGCAGGATACAACCCACCAGCTTGCAACCAAACAGAGGTCTTATTCTCCCATACCATATAATCTAAAATCTACAGTCATGAGGATCACACGCCTTCTGCATTCCGATTAATATCTAATTAGAGACATGGGGACAATTGTGACATCAATAGAGTTCTGTTTGGCCCACTCGATACATATGAAGAAAAATACCGTGAGATTGGAGGCACAGCCAATGCACACTAACTGCAGCCTAAACCATCTGGGCTGAATCTGCACGGAACTTTTATTCCAATCCCAGGTTGATTCAGTCCCTGCCGTCTACACTGAATGGGATTTCTATTTTGATTTGGAGCAATTTAAATTTTTCATCTACAACAAGCATGCTTGATCCAGAGTGACCCTACCTTTCACCCACGATATCCTGGAGTGGATATAATCCTCAATATTTGAAAAATCGGCATGACTAAAGGTGTAACTCTCTGCTTTTCCCTGAACTAACTTGCTGCCTCGAGCCTCCAATGCTGTAGGAAAGCATTGGTCAGGGCGTTAGTTCGAAGGCTTTGTTGATCCCAGGCTGCAAGGGAAGCCCTAATTTTTATCAGTAGAAGCTCCAGAAGCCCTACCTTCTCTCAGCAGAGATTTAACTCTTGGATTTATTCACCCTCCTCTGCTGTCTCCAATCCTCTCCCCTCCCCCCACTCAAGAAAAGAAAGAGGCTCCTACTGCGCTTGGCTCCCCCCCCCCCTTCTGAGCTTTCCTAATCACATGCAGAACACTTTTCTGTTTCAATGGGGAGGGGGGATAGAGGAAGACCCGAGTTCAAATCGATCTGAATTCAGCAGGATCCACAATGGAATAAACAAAGTAAGTGCAGAATCAGCCCTGATCTCAGTGGGAGTTAAGCCCACAATTGCTCCACCAAGGACTGTATTGTAAGATCTCCCTGGAGATATGTGACTGATTCTAATTTCCCTCATAGCAGCAAAACTCAACAGTGTCCATATCAGGTCGGCAGAGGGGTGAGCAGGAGGAAAGCACACCAGAGCCAGGAAGAAGATTTGGATTTCATACTCGACTTTTTACAACCTAAAGGAGTCCCAGAACACCTTACAAGCACCTTTCCTTTCCTCTCTCCGCAACAGACACCCTGCGAGGCAGGTGGGGCTGAGAGTGCTCCAAGAGAACTGAGACTGGCCCAGGGTCAACCAGCTGGCTGCATGTGGAGGAGGCGAGGGGAATCAAACCTGGGTCTCCAGATTAGAGGCCGCTGCTCTTAACTGCTACACCAAACTGGCTCTCTCCAGGAAGGTCACCATGCAGTGCTGGACAAGAAGAGGAAGGACCAAAGGCCTTACAGGTGCCCAAGGCAAGGCAGTCGCTGAGGCATAAATACTACTGCCAATGTGGCCCCAGGGGTGCCAAGCCACTCACTGAAAACTTTCCTGGCACCTCCAGGAATTTCTAGGAAGTAGCTGGGGCCAGGTAGGGCTTTTGCCAATGAGGGTTTGAATGGCTACTGGAGATATATTATTGGTTGCGCTGATTTTGGTCATTTATTGCTATTCCTCAGCCCCCCCATTGGGACAGTGAACTCAAGAAACAGGCCCAGTTGGTAGCCACGTGCGGTCGATGGATGATTGTTTGTCTTTGGTTCCAGGCCCTGCCAGGCCGCATGTCCGCAAGAACGACTTTTCTCAAGTTTTTTACCCTTGAGAAACCCCTGGAAACATTCTTCAGGCTTTGAGAAACCCAGAAGTGGTGTCATCGTGCAGAATACGGTTGGGAAGCATAGCTGTATCCACACCTATCCTGGGCCCCGCCCCTTCCTACCTCCTCCTGGCCCATCATTGGCCATTTGGGGAGGGGGGGGGTTATGACCATATGGAGTCATATCACTTGAAAAATTAATTAACTCCTACACATTCGGGAAACCCTTCCAGGACTGCCCAGGAACCCCAAGCTTTCACAAAATCCTGGGTGAGAAAGCCTGGCCTAGAAGATTGCATGCTAGTAAACTTAGGAGACCAGGTATCGTATTTACACAGCATAAGGCTCATGATCAACCGAACACTCTGCTCAAAGAGGATTTTACATTGAGTCTTAATTACCGCCCCTGTGCCCGCTTTGGGATTGCTGCAGATCCTTCTGCTAGGACCACAAGGTCATTCCAAACATTGCCACCCGCATAATGCCAGGCATACTGCAGCATTACAACAGGCAGAATCCAAGTTTATAGCAGAGCGGCAGCTGAAGTTCTCTGCCTCCCACCTCCGGCCACACACTTCCTGTTCTGTTAAGTTTTCCACCCAGGGGTGGCTCTATTAATGGAAACTATTAACCACTAAACCACTGGGCAAGCAGAGTGGATCAGGTTTGAGGGCTGGACTGCAGCTAGGAAGACCTGGGCGTGGTCTGCACGGGGCTTTTCACCCAGTCCCAGTTCGAATGAATCCCTCCCGTCTACATTGAATTCGATTGCATTTTTATTTTGGGCGCTTTAAATTTTCCCTCTGCAACATGCATGATTGATTCCCCCGCAATATCCTAGAGTAGATATAAGCCTTGATATTTCAAAAACCACCATGAGTAAATGTGCAGCTCTTTGCTTTTTCCGAACTGACTCACTGCTCTGTGCCTCCAACGCTGTAGCAAAGCCCTGATTGGCCCGGGCATCAGTTCAAAGTCTTCCTGGTTCCTGACTGCAAGGCTTCCCTTAAAGTGACTGCAGAAGCCCTAACTCCAGAAGCCCTAACTTCTCTCAGCAGAATCTGCCTCTGGTTTCCCTACACACACACACAAACACACACTTCTGCTGTCTCCAATCCTCTCACCCCCTTGTTCAAGAGGCTCCTGCTGTGCTTGATTCCCCCCCTCCCTGTTCTGCGCTTCCCCAATCGAGTGCAGAACACTTTCTGTTTCAGTGGGGGGAGGAGGATAGAGGAAGACCTGAATTCAAATCAATCTGAATTCAGCAGGATTCACAATGGAATAAACAAAGTAAGTGTAAAATCAGCCTTGGGCTCAAAATTCTAACTCTGCCATTGAGGGCCAATCATTCTTTTGGCCTCACCTGCCTCACAGCAGTGAATGCAGACCTTTTTCCCATCAAGCTCACTACTATGTACTCCACAGGTGGCCAAATTGTGGCTCTCTAGACATCTGTGCTCTAAAATTCCCATGAGCCCCTGCACAGATGTTGCAGGCAAAGGCTCGTGGGAACTGTAGTCCATGGACGTCTGGAGAGCCACAGTTTGGCCACCCCCGAAATATACTTAGATTGGCATCCAGGAGAAAATGGCTGCCTCTGAGGATGGCCTCGGTGGCCTCCAGGGTCTCAAAGAAACATCTTTCTCATCACCGACTGGTCTTTTTAACTGGAGATGCCAGGGATTGATCCTGGGATTTTCTGCATGCCAATCAGATACTCTGCCACTAAGCCACAGCTCCTCCCAGTTGTTGCTAGGATAAAATGGACCTGGGTGAACCTTGGAGGAAGAACAGGCTAAAAATGTGTTAGATGAATCTACAAGATGAAGAAAGCTTTCAGGCTAGGACCATGGAACTGTTGAATCCTCAGGACTCAAACATCCTGGTTCAAGAAGCCTGCGAGCTTTTAGGTCTTTGACGGGCATTAGGAAAACCAAGTCAAGAGCAAACTATCCTTTTGTGGTCTTGTCAGGAAGCTAGGAAGAGCCTCTTGTGGCGCAGGGTGGTAAGGCAGCAGACATGCAGTCTGAAGCTCTGCCCATGAGGCTGTGAGTTCAATCCGAGCAGCCGGCTCAAGGTTGACTCAGCCTTCCATCCTTCCGAGGTCGGTAAAATGAGTACCCAGCTTGCTGGGGGGTAAACGGTAATGACTGGGGAAGGCACTGGCAAACCACCCCGTATTGAGTCTGCCATGAAAACGCTAGAGGGTGTCACCCCAAGGGTCAGACATGACTCGGTGCTTGCACAGGGGATACCTTTATCTTTACATTTCCCTTTACCAGGAAGCCAGACAGCTGATCCAGACAACAGGCAGAAGTGGCAAGGCATGGAATCACAGTAAGGAGACTTTTTTAAAAACACCGACAATGCCCCACAAAGTTCCACTCCCAGCTCTTCAACCAAGTGTAATGTGAATGTTTGGTGCTGGAACGAAGAATTGTTCTGGCATAAACATCACGGTGCTCTTTTAAAGGAGGCCGGTTTCCAAGGAGGCTGCACAGCCAGCGCCACAAGGAACGGACGGCGGGCTGGTTCTAAGAATGCCTCGGCTGTAGCTGAGGCACGATCCCGTCATTCAGGGACGAGGTGCTTCGAGCAGCACTTTCAGTCAGTTTAAAAACAAAAGTTCAAATCAGGTGCTCAAATCCCAGCACGGCGAGATGTTTTCGCTGCGATCTTTCCAAACGCGACACGCAACGGTTGCTCCAATTATTATGTGGCTAAACAAGGAGGACCGTAGAGATTTTCGCTCTCTCCCTCTCCCCCCCGTCAACACAGGCAAGCAGATTACTGGGACCCAACATGGCACAAGTTGCACAGAGCCAGGAGAAACGACACGGTAGCGGCAGGAGCGTTTGTGGGACTGTTGTTGTTATTGGTTGTTATTTACATCTCTATAGAAGAAGGGGGGGGTGGCAGATCTGTAAACAGACCTAATTTTTGTGTTGTTGTCTCCCAAGTGCAGTAGTGGGCACTTATCAGGAGAAACACAGCGGCGTTCACATGACAAGGTGAACTTCCAGCTTGGGAGCAGCTTGGGCTAGAGACACCATCTCCCCCCCCCCTGCCCTGAAAAGGCCCACCACAGAAGAAGAAGAAAATCTGGTTCTTATATGCCGCTTTTCTCTACCCAAAGGAGTCTCAAAGTGGCTTACAGTCGCCTTCCCTTTCCTCTCCCCACAACAGACACCCTGGGAGGGAGGTGAGGCTGAGAGAGCCCTGACATTACTGAAGAAGAAGAGTTGGTTCTTATATGCCGCTTTTCTCTACCCAAAGGAGGCTCAAAGCGGCTTACAGTCACCTTCCCTTTCTTCTCCCCACAACAGACACCTTGTGAGGTGGGTGAGGCTGAGAGAGCCCTGATATTACTGCTTGGTCAGAACAGCTTTCTCAGGGCTGTGGCAAGCCCAAGGTCACCCAGCTGGCTGCGTGTGGAGGAGGAGCAGGGAATCAAATCTGGCTCGTCAGATTAGACGTCCGCACTCCTCACCACTACACCAAACTGGCTCTCTGGGCATGGGCAGGCCTTTTCGGGGCTGGGAAGAACACAGGCAGGGAATCCGTTCCTCTCCACGATGGGCAGCCCAGCCCCAGCCTAGCAAGGTTGAGGCCGGAGCTGCTTGGGGTGGTGGGAGCACTGGCGGGGCCTGGCTCACCCTCCCCCCCCAGCAGCACTACTGAGGCCCAACGAGGCCACGGCCAGGGCTGCTTGGAGCAGGGGAAAGTGCTGGCAGGGGCTCCCTCCCTCCTTCCCATACCGGGCCCGCAGTCCCAGGCCCTCTGCCCTCCTTCCCAGCTCCTGCTTACTGGGTTGGTACTTCTTCCAGATGGAAGAAGTTGGAAGGGGATGCGGCCAGGGGCAGGACACCCCTCCTGATTGGCCGCTCATTGGACAGATGGCCAATCAGGTATGGGACAGCTGGGACAGCCTACCTGATTGGTAGGCAATGAGTCCCAACTCCTCCCAGCATCCTCTTACTGTTTTATTTGTATGTGCAGGTTCAGATTTTTTAAATTTGGCACTAATACTGTCATGTAAGGTGCCCCAGGGCTACAGAGACGCTGAATTAAATCTATGCAAAGGAGGTGGAAGCCATGCTTAATACTCGCCAGACGGATTTCTGCTTTGTGTGTCTGAAGCTCAGAAGCTGAAGCCAGGGAATGGCACTTATGCCACGCCAGGATTTCTCTTTCTCCCACTGCTGGCAGGCTCCCTCCATCAGACAGCAAGGCTAATCTGTTTAAGGACAGGACCGGACAGTCTTGGACCGCCCTTTACGCAAACAACTTTGGCAAGGCCATCAGGGTCCCTGCCAGCGGACTCCGATGAGGAAGCTGCGGCACTTTCCCTTTGGAGCGGATCCTGAACGAGTCGTGCCAGCATACGCCTCTGCCCCGCCGTGATGCAATCCAGATTAATCCTGCTCAGAGCAGTTAAAGCGTGCATTTCTGTACACCTGTTCAAACCGGAAGGATTCCGAAACAGGGATGCAATAGATTTTATATGCGGCCATTAGCGCTGCTTACACAACAGAGAGGAAATCTCATTTTAGGAGCTATTAAACTCTGAAGCATTTCTTTTCTTTCCTTTTTACCCAATATACAAATGTTAGTCTTATGCAGCATGATGCCACTAACCAAAGAACAGCTCTTGAACACTGTAACTCTTCCCTTCCAACAGAATGAGCAGGGGACAGGCAAAATGGTGTGTCGTATTGTGTCGGCATCTGAAACAGTTTGGCTCAGTAAGACCAATCTGTGTTATGGGGCTGGAAGGAATCTTAGGGGCCATCAAGTTGAGCTTCCTGCTCCATGCAGGAAGTTCAGAGCCAGGGCAGCTCCGTAAAGTGTCTGCCCATCCTCATCTTGGAGGGAGGGAGAGCTCCAACCATCTCCTCAGGCTCTCATTAGAGTGAGATATGTGAGTCACCATATTGGAGGCCCCTGACCCTGTTGAGTCTGCGGGCAGCTTTTGAATCCTGGCACAGAGTGGTGGGCACAACAACAGAATGGCCCCCACAGGAGGCGGAGCCAGAGGCAAAATGTCAGGGGCGAGGTTATGCCCAACTCTCACAATGACTCTTCAGCAGTTAAAGGCGATGCTGTGTTAAACAAGATGCCTTTGAATTACACAGCCAATCAGAAGGCTGGCTCGACAAGAACCCCCACCCGGCCCGGCCCACTTTCTAAAGAGCCAGTCTGGTGTAGTAGTTAGGAGTGCGAACTTCTAATCTGGCATGCCAGGTTCGATTCTGCACTCCCCCACATGCAGCCAGCTGGGTGACCTTGGGCTCGCCACGGCACTGATAAAACTGTTCAGATTGAGCAGTGATATCAGGGCTCTCTCAGCCTCACCCACCCCACAGGGTGTCTGTTGTGGGGAGAGGAATGGGAAGGCGACTGTAAACCGCTTTGAGCCTCCTTCGGGTAGGGAAAAGCGGCATATAAGAACCAACTCTTCTTCTTCTTCTAAAGCAATCAATAAAGCAATCAATAAAACAAGAAAGACGGCAGAAAATGCTAAATGAGCAATTAACTCTCAGCAACTAACAAAGCTCCCACCCCTTCCTTCCAGCAATCTTCCACTGAAAGGTGCTAGCAGGAATCGCGGCACCCCCGGGTCACCATGTTGGGGACCCGTGTTTTATAGCAGGGGTCGTCAACCTGTGGCCCTCCAGATGTCCATGGACTACAATTCCCATGAGCCCCTGCCAGGGGCTCATGGGAATTGTAGTCCATGGACATCTGGAGGGCCACCGTTTGACACCTGGAGGGCCACAGGTTGACGACCCCTGTTTTATAGCATTAACCACCTGGATTTCATTTGTGGCGCTCTGCCGTCGAGACTCACCGTGCCCGTTGCAGTAGTAGATCCACTTCTCCCTGCTCGGGGCCGGCGTGGAAGATTTTTTCACCACGGACTTCTCCACGATGGCGCTGGGGTCTTGCCTGGGCCCCTTCTTCAGAGTCCGCGAGCTCTTCCGGATGCTGCAGACCACAACGACCACCAGGACGAGCAGCAGCAGCAGCACGATCATCCACGGCAAGTGTTCGTTGATGTCGAAGTGCCTGTGGGCCGCCTGGCGCGGCAGTCCTCTTTTGGGGGGCCTGTAAGGGATGCTGGACTTCGCACTACTGCTCATTTCCAGGGCTGGCTGCGTTTTCAGAACGGACGTGGTGTGCTTGTGGTAATGCATCTGCTGGTGATCCGGAGTCCTCGGGTCCTCAGCGGCCGTCGCGTTGGCGGCCGACGGCTCGTTCTTCGATGTCTCGTTACCAGGGGCCGTGGACTCCACCATGCTGATGTACGGGTTTGGCGTTGGAGGGGCAGAGGAGTTGGAAGCTGAAGAATTCACACCTGCAGGACACACATCCGGCGTTAGGGAAGAAGCAGCAAACTTAAGGACCCGCGGGCTATTAAGCAAGACGACCCTGGCCAAGATGGCCTTAGTGTCCAACTAGTATTCTCAGACATGTGAACACACATGAAGCTGCTTTCTAGGGAACCAGATCCTTGGCCCATTAAAATCAGTAGAAGAAGAAGAAGAAGAGCTGGTTCTTATATGCCGCTTTTCCCTACCCGAAGGAGGCTCAAAGCGGCTTACAGTCGCCTTCTCTTTCCTCTCCCCACAACAGACACCCTGTGAGGGAGGGGAGGCTGAGAGAGCCCTGATATCACTGAAGAAGAAGAAGAGTTGGTTCTTATATGCCGCTTTTCCCTACCCGAAGGAGGCTCAAAGCGGCTTACAGTTGCCTTCCCATTCCTCTCCCCACAACAGACCCCCTGTGGGGTGGGTGAGGCTGAGAGAGCCCTGCGATTCCTGCTCAGTCAGAACAGTTTTATCAGTGCTGTGGTGAGCCCAAGGTCACCCAGCTGGCTGCAAGTGGGGGAGTGCAGAATCGAACCCAACATGCCAGATTAGAAGTCCGCACTCCTGACCACGACACCAAACTGGCTCTCTGAGTACTGCCTACTCAGACACGCAGTGGCTCTTCATGATCTCCTAGGAAATCGATTTTAACTGGAGACTCCAGAGATTGCATGCAAAGCAAGGAGGAGGAGGAAGAGTTGGTTTTTATACCCCGCTTTTCTCTACCAGAAGGAATCTCAGAGTGGCTCACAATCCCCTTCCCTCCTCTTTCCCACAACAGGCATCCTGTGGGATAGCTGAGGCTGAGAAAGCCTTGAGAGAGACTGCTCTGTGAGAGCAGCACTATCAGGGCTGTGACGAGGCCAAGGTTGCCCAGCTAGCTGCACGTGGAGGAGCAGGGAATCAAGCCTTAACCACTTCACCATGCTGGCTTTCTCCACGTCACCTAACTAGCAAATCAATTTTAACTGAGGACCCCAAAGACTGTGTGCAAAGCAAGAGGCTCTACTACTGAGCTGCAGCTCCCCCCCCCCAATATAATACAATGTCATTTAGAACAAAAGGTACCACATAAAAACACGGTCTATTGCACTTTCTAAGTTCACTTACCACCTTAACACTTATAAATTCCCTCTAGGATTGAGCTTGGAAGAAATCAGCGCTTTAGCGCAGGCTTTCTGTGCACAGCACTGATTGGTCAGTGGCTGTAACATCACAATGCCCTCCCCAGAAGAAATATTAACATTCTTTAACAATATAGTGTTCCTTTCAAAATCAATTACTAGCTTTACATAAAAGCATTTTTTTATTGGGACGATTGACCAGAAGCACAAGTCAAGGGTGAGGACTAAAGCAGCACTGGAGCTGATATTATGCATGGTTGACTCAAAAATACAGAAGGAGGGAAGCTGAAAAGACTGCAAGGAACGGCTTCAGGGATACCCTATTGTTGCATATGGTTTGGCTCCAGCTATTTTAAGGACGGCAAGGCTGCTTTCTGTGCAACCCCCACTACTGATGTAACCGGTCTAGTCTAAAAGTCCTTTTCATTAACAGTGCCAGTTAATTATCTGCTGCAAGGTCCCCAACCTTCTTGAATGTCCTGGTGTCTCTGGGATTTCGATCCAGGTTGGTGGGTGCGACGACCACAAAATGGCTGCCATAAGAGGTGGAGCCAAGCAGCCAGAGGTAGCCTAAATTCAGGGATGATGGATAATTTTTAAAAATAACAGCGTGAAACAGAAGAAAGAGAAAAGAAATCTAAAACTGCGATGGCAGTTTCCATTGCAACAATGTTATTTTAGTCTGCATAACTGACTGCCTCTTGGTTGGCCAATTAAGAAGCCTGATTGGGCAAGAACCCCACCAGATCCCACCCACTTTCTTTAAAAAGCACCTTATGGGCACCATATCTGGGGGGTGAAGGGGGTGGAAGCCAAAATGAAAATGGGTGCTCCTATATTTTTTTCTTTCATAAAAAATCAAGATGCAAGACTAAAATATCAAATACACTATTTCTTTTCCATTTGTTATGAAAAGCAAAGCTTAGGAAAATGACAGGAGAATTCTCTAGTTTTGTAAGCCAGTGAAATTCTTAGTAAAATTTAGCATAGACAGAAAAAGAACTTTGCTGCATCTGACCAGTGGACTGTTTAGTCCAGCATCCTGTACCACACAGTGGACAAGCAGTATCTGGATGGCCAACCACAGGGCACAGATGTTGCCTTGTGTCTGTAGAATTCAGAAGATGTTTCTGAATGCGGAGGTTTTATATATCTATTCATTTATTATTTGATTTCTATAACTGCCCCTCCTGGCATAGCTGGCTCAAGATGGTTTACAGCATTTAAAACCAGACAAAGTTTAGATTGCCCATAACAGAACAATAAAACAATAACATTCAGTAAAATTCAGTACAATTCAATAAAATCATAAACCATAAACCAGTCAAATCATAAACCAGTCAAATCAACCAGTGTCTACTGATGCTCCAGCAATGCTCCAGCAATCCAGCCCGCTGGTTACTTCTCACATTCAGGGGGGTATTTGTTAAGCCCCCGGTAGATGTTATATCCTCATTGGCCCCAACCAAACACCTGGCGGAAGACTCCACCTTGCAGGCCCTGCAGAACTCGTTCAGTTCCGACAGGACCCTCAGCTCTCCCGGGAGGTCATGGGGCCAGGACAGAAAAGGCCCTGGTCCTGGTTGAGGCCAAACATACCTCTCTAAGGCCAGGGATCACCAGCCTGTTAGTTTGGGCAGAACAAATTACTTCTCTTTTGGCAGGGGGTTCCCCTCAATCATCATGCCTTGTAGCCATTGATAAGATTCTGCCTCCATAAATCTAATCCCTTTTTAAAGCTCTTTATTCCTGGCAGCTAATTCCACATTATAATCTCTCTCTGTATAAAGTAGTGTTGCCTTTAGCCTGTCCTAAGCCTACTGCCCATCAGTTTCACTGGATGCTCTTGATTTCTAGTATTTGGAAAGAGGGAGAAAAATTTCTCCTTGTCAACTCTGCCCACCCCATATAATATTATGAACCTCCCTCATGTTCCCCCGTCCCCCTATCACCTGTATGTTTTACAGCTCTGCAATGCTTACCCATACACCTTTAAGAGTGGGAAGCGGCAGAAATGCCGTCTGAAGCTGTCTGCCCATGAGGTTGGGAGTTCGATCCCAGCAGCCGGCTCAAGGTTGACTCAGCCTTCCATCCTTCCGAGGTCGGTAAAATGAGGACCCAGCTTGCTGGGGGGGGTAAACGGTAATGACTGGGGAAGGCACTGGCAAACCACCCCGTATTGAGTCTGCCAAGAAAATGGCAGAGGGTGTCACCCCAAGGGTCAGACATGACTCGGTGCTTGCACAGCGGATACCTTTACCTTTATGGCCAAGTATCAGTAAAAACCTGGATAGTTAAAGGAAACACTGGCTCAGATCCAACGCCTCTGCCCTGCCCACGTTTTTCTCCGGGCACTGAGGAGGTGGTCCCCTGGCACTGACCCTGCTTCCTCGGGTGCTGGCAGTGTTTTTTCAAGGAGACCCCAAGTACTGATGTGCACAAAAGGAATGCAATCTATAGCAAAGGCCCGTTTTCGCAGTGCCAGGAGGGAAACGCAGGGGGAGCAAAGCTACCGGATCTGATCCCGGGTCAGAAACGAATTAGATTCGAGGCCACATAGCACGGACAATTCCTTAACTCAGCGAGCGTCAGCAAAACAAGCCACAGAGCCTACTTCTGCAGGAGCCGTGGCAGAAGACCTTACCAAAAGCCGTCTTCCTTGGTGCTCAGTCCCGGTGAACGTGAGTGACATAAAGCCAATAGGAAAGCGAACAAATGAAAATTGCAATCCGTTCTTTCCAGATAAAAGTTGGCGTGTAAAAAGCCAAACGCGAGATAGGGGGAATGTTTTTTCAAAGCATGGAGAAGTCTGGGAGGCCTGAACTTGGGACATTTCCATCGTGGTTCTTTAGCAGCGGCTGGAACTGGAAATATTCGGTCTACATGCCGACACGGATGTTACTTCACCTCAACTATATAGCTATAGTTGTGCTGGCAGGGGCTCATAGGACATGTAGTCCATGGACATCTGGAGAGCCACCGTTTGGCCACCCCTGCTATACAGAAAGACTGATTTTTAGATTCTACGCCAGGGGTAGTCAAACGATGGCCTTCCAGATGTCCATGGACTACAATTCCCATGAGCCCCTGGCAGGGGCTCATGGGAATTGTAATCCATGGACATCTGGAGGGCCACCGTTTGACTACCCCTGTTCTACGCAATGTTCACAGAATGAGGTTTAAAACCTAGGAGAGGCAGTGTGGCGAGGGGTTAAGAGCAGCGGATTATACTCTGAAGAACTGGGGTGATCTTGGACTAGTCACAGGGCAGTTCTCTTAAGAGTTCTCTCAGCCCAGGGTGTCTGTTGCGGGGAAAGGAAGGGAATGGTGTTTGTAAGCTGCTTTGGGGCTCCTTCGGGTAGTGAAAAGCAGGGTATAAAAAAACACCCTTTCTTCTAAAATCAAAGACTATGGCAGTATTATGGCTTCTAAAGTCATCGGAATTAAAAACCAAGACTTCTTATGGGTGGAAAGGTTAATCTTGGAGTGGTGTATGGGTTAGAGTCCGAGACCCAGGTTCAAATCCCCAAATCAGTCATGGAAGCCTGCTGGAGTGACCCAAGGCCAATTACCCGACTCAGCCTAACTTGCCTCACGGGTACTTTATTTTGGGAGCACACAAGGAGTAGAAGCTGTCTGACAAGCCGAGCAGGAGAGCAGTAAACAGAGGCAAAACAACCCGCTTTGCAGGATTGTTGTGAGGATAATAAAAGGAGGAAAGAAAACCAATGTAAGAGGCTTTGGGTGGAAGAAACAGGGATAAAATGAAGTAAATAAATAAACCTTGTGCATTGTCAAAGGCTTTCACAGCTGGAGGCAACTTGTAGTGGTGAATTCACCAGACCACAGCCACACTGCCCGGAAAACCCACAACAGCCAAATAAATCTTGTGTTCCGAGACATCAAGTCCCTTCGAACCCTATGAGTTTATGCCCTCTGAATCATCCCATTTTTAACAAACACGGTCAGATCTTCAGAACCGAGGGCTGCGGCTTCCTCAACTGAATTAAAAGACATCTTACCTGTGTTTCAAACAGTGTAGAACACCTAGACAACCTTTTTTTTAAAGTCTTCTAAAATATTTTAACATCCAAATCAATCGGAGGCTTTTTAAACACGCCAGCTCCGAAGGAGTGGAACGGAGAGCAATTCAGCACTCAGACGCTAATCCGATGGTGGTTGTGAATTTTCATGGCTTTCTAGGGATGTTGATAGATTACTCTCTTTTTAAAAAACGTTTTTTCCTCCAAGCTGCCTTGACAGTGTCTGCTAAACGCTTGGGATGCACATTGGTAAATGCACATGGCCCTGCCTGAAAGAGCAGTGGACAAATAAGGTCGTATCACCTAATAAACATTTAGCAAATTTTAAAAATATGTACAAAATTAGTTAACTCCCACCCATTGGGGAAACCCTTCCAGGAATGCCAAGAAACTCCAGGGTTTCAGGAAACCCTGGTTGAAAAAGCCTGCCATGCCTGGTCACCTACCAGTCAGAACATGGTTTCTGTGGGACGCACCTAACAGCATAAGACGGCCTTGGTCGACCGTGGGGGAGGCCCCGGAAATATTTTTCAAGCTTCAAAGAACCCCAGAACTGGGCTAGAAGTGTGGCTGAATCCTTTAAGGCAGAAAACGCCAGGGAGCCCATGAATAAGAACAGTTTTTTGTACTCCACTTTTTAATACCCAAAGTAGTCTCAATGCAGCTTCCAATTGCCTACCCTTCCTCAACCACAACAGACACCCTGTGAGGTGGGTGAAGCTGAGAGAACAACCACTCTGTGAGAACAGCTCTAACAGGACTGTGACTGACCCAAGGTTACTCAGCTGGCTGCATGTGGAAGAGTGGGAAATCAAACCCACTTCTCCAGATTAGAGGCTGCCGCTTTTAACCACTAGAATTATAGAATCATAGAGTTGGGTGGGACCTCCAGGGTCATCTAGTCCAACCCGTTGCACAATACAGGAACTCACAACTACCTGGCCTCCCACAGTGACCCCAATTTCATACCCAAGTGATCCCTTCACCAACTATCTCCAGAATCCAACCTGGCCTGGAGGAAATTCACCTACCATCCCACAGTGACAATCAGCAATTCCCTGGTTATGCAAGGAGAGACAAACCCTGGCACATCTCTTCCTGCCCAGCCACTCAAAATCTGCCTAAGTTCATAAAATCACCATTTCTATCAGATGACTATCTAGCCTCTTCTTAAAAACTTCCAAAGAAGGAGAACCCACCACCTCCTGAGGAAGCCTGTTCCACTGAGGAACCGCTCTCGCCACAGCACTGAGAAAACTGCTCTGACCAGGCAGGAATATCAGGGCTCTCTCAGCCTCACCCACCCCACAGGGTGTCTGTTGTGGGGAGAGGAAAGGGAAGGTAATTGTAAGCCGCTTTGAGACTCCTTCAGGTAGAGAAAAGCGGCATATAAGAACCAGTTCTTCTTCTTCTTCTAACTGTCAGGAACTTTTTCCAAATGTTTAGCCAAAAATTATTTTGAATTAATTTCAACCCACTAGTTCTGGTCTGCCCCTCTGTGGCAACAGAAAACAACTCTGCTCCATCTTCTCTATGACAGGCCCTGAAGTATTTGAAGATGGTGATCATATCACCTCTTAGTCGCCTTCTCTCCAGGCTAAACAGACCAAGCTCCCCCAACCTTTATTCATATGTCTTGGTCTCCAAACCCCTCACCATTTTTGTTGCCCTCCTCTGGACACGCTCTAGTTTCTCTACATTGTCCTTCAGTTGTGGTACCCAAAACACAGTACTCTAAGTGAGGTCTCACCAGAGCAGGGCAAAGTGCCAACATCACTTCACAAGATCTGGATGCTATACCTCTATTAATCACGTTTGCCTTTTTAGCTACTGAGTCACACTGCTGGCTCATGTTCAATGTATGGTCTGCTAAGACCCCCATATCCTTTTCAGACGTACTACTGCCAAGGTAAGTCTCACTTATCCTATAGTGATGCATTTGATTTTTCCTACCTAAATGAAGAACTTTACATTTATCACTACTGAAATTCATTTTAGCCCAGTTTTCCAACCTGTCAAGAGCATCCTGTATCCTGATTCTGTCTCCTACAGTTGAGAAACCCCTGAAATACTCTTACAGCTCCAAGAAACCCCAGAAGTGACGCAAACATGCAGAATATGGTTGGGAAGCCAAGCTGTAGACACGCCTACCCAGAGCCCCTCCCTTTCTCACCCCCTCCAGGCCCATCATTGGCCTTTCTGGGAGGGGGTGGGTGGGAAAACGTGACCATCTATGGTCATATCACCAAATAAATGTTAAACAAATTTTAAAAGCGTATAAAGAAACCCCAGGGTTTCACGAAACCCTAGATGAGAAATCCTGCACTCCACCAAGCTGGCTCTCCCTTCTGGTGAGCTCTTACAGAGCCCCAGATGGGAAACCCTGGCATAAACAGCTTAACATGAAACGTTGCCCTTGTGGAACTAGCCATAGTGAATGAGGCAGCAGCCATCTTGTCTAAAATTAGGCGGCCGCCATTAAGGCTTCTTTGGGGAGGACATTCCAGAGTAGCAGCCACTGCCCTCTGAGATGGGCACTTCTGCACATGTTGAATGGCCCCACGCGCCAGACGTTCGGCCGGGCTTTGGATCTACCTTTGGGGAGTGAAGTGGTAGCAGCCACTCTGCGGTGTTCCTTCTCCTCTTCCGGGCGGGAGGAAAGCCCAGCAGCATTCAGGAGGGAGGGCGGAAGGCCACAGATGTTGTCCGTCTCTCTCGTCCCCGGCTTCGTCACCACCATCTTCTTCTTGTAACAGTCGGTGAAGGCTCGGCATCTCAGGACGCTAGAAGGCACATCAGAGAAAGTGCCGGAAGGGCACGGCTTGCACCTGACATCCTCCGTGTCGGTACCTTTCTTTTTGACGCCCCAGCCGACGGGGCACTCGGAATAAGGGTTGCAGGTGTCGTTGGCGAGGAAGCGGCCGGGGGGGCAGGCACATTCCCGATCGGCCCAAGCCGTGCACGGCGCTCTCTCGACCGTCGGCTGCTTGCAAGGCTTCCTGCAGGGGTGGCATCTCTCGATCCCGTTTTTGTGCTTTGTGAAGGTCCCGCCGGGACAGTCGCTGCACTCCCTTAAGGTCGTGTTGGTGCAGTGCTTGGACACGAATGTCCCCGCAGGACATTTGTCACAAATCAGTTCGCTATTGGTGGCCCGGTCGAAGTGGCTGTACGTGCCGGAGGAGGGGCTTATGGCGTTCTGCTCGGAAGTCAGCTTGGGCTGAGCGGTGGTAGTGCTGAGCAACACAAAGGCCTGGAAAACGAAACGTAAAACACGTCAGACGCAAGCAAAGCAAACCGTCCCGATGCCACTTTTCAGAGGTGCGATACACCATCCGTTTACCGTTATGTTACTCCTCAAGAGCGTGTGCATGCACACACACAGGCTCGCGCACCATTCAGTCATAACCTTAAAGTGATGATGTTTCAAGACTGTTTTGCTGGGGGAAGTGACTGGCTGGTCCACTGAGTCAGTCGGAAATGGCTGCCGGGAGAACCGAAGGCCGAAACTCTGCACACCCACCCTGTGCAGACAGGACAGCCTCTAAGCCAGTGGTCCCCAACCTTTTTTCAGCTGGGGACCGGCAGATGACGGCCACGCCCGCGCAGTGCGCATGCGAGGCCACGCCCGCGCTGCACGCATGCACGGCCGAAATCACACATGCATGGCACTTTCGCGCATGCGCTCATGGGCGAAAGTGCCGCGCATGCGCAATTTCGGCCGTGCCGCGCATGCGCGATGCGCAGCACGGTCCTGATTCCCATTCCCCCCCCCCTCCCGCAGTAAGAAGCTTCCCGGGCCGCAAGTTTGCGGCCCGGGAAGTTTTTTACTGCGGGGGGGCGGGGAGAGAGAACCGCGGCCCGGCGCCATGGCCTTCGCAGCCCGGCACCGGGCCGCTGACCGCAGGTTGGGGACCACTGCTCTAAGCCACGAAAACTTACGCTACGCCACGAAAACTTATGCTACAACAAAAACTTGTTGGTCTGCAGTGCACTGTTATAAAAATGAGTAGCCAATTTATTTTATCTTTATTTATTGATTATATTTATTGACAGCCACACTCAACACAGCTGGCTCCTGGCAGTGTACAAACAGGAGCATAAAATACAATAAAACCCCCATGTAAAATACATAAAATTCCCACCACCCCATAGTCCCATCCCTCAGCAAACTGGATGGATCCTTCAACCCAATGCCTCAGGCAGGGTGTCCGGAGGAGGGACCCAGTGGATCTTCCTTGCCCTGGGCCTAGTCTGCACACAATAGATAATGCGCTTTAGAAGTAGACTTTCCTGTTCTGCACAGGAACATCCAGCTGCCAAAGCACATTGAAAGTGCATTATCCTGTATGTGCAGACTAGGCCCTGGCCTCAGCCAAATGCCTGGTGGACCAGCTCTGTCTTGCAGGCCCTGCAGAATAGTGATAGCCCCAACAGGGCCCTCAGCTCTTCCAGGAGTTCAATCCACAAAGTAGGGGCCAGGACTAGAAAGACCCTGGCCCTTGCTGAGATCAGGCACACTTCCCATGGACCAGGGATCATCACTTATTATAACAAAAGAACAAAGTTCGAGTCTGGGAGCACCTTTAAGACCAACAAAATTTGATTCAAGGCATCAGCTTCTGGGGGTATCTGACCAAGAGCGCATGCACATGGGTGCTTATCCCTTGAATAAAACTGCTGATGGTTTTAAAGGCTTGGATAGGTTTGCTTCAGACCAACACGGCCACCCGCCGGAATCTATTACAGCAAAAGGGTGCGCGTGTGTGTGTGTGGGGGGGTATTCCCCTTTGTGGGCTGAGGCAAACTAAGTGTATATTGACGGCAGACGTGAGTAGAAGGTGCCTAACAAGTGAATCAGGAGAGTGGTAAAAAAAAAAAAAGAATTTCAATGGAGAAGAAAGAGTAAATTACACAGGGCCATTTTCAGTAGCTCAGGAGCAGAACACAACCGATGCCATAACTCAAAGTTACCTTTAAAAGAAAGGGCACGGCGACTCAGTGGAATGACCAAATTCAAGGAATGTTAGGACTAAGGCGCATTCATTTTTCTCCTAACTGGAGGACGGGGGGGGGGGGAGGAGGTACGTGGTTTTTCTGTGGCTCTGCCCTATTAGGTACGCTTGCAACTCTTCGGTTGCCATCCATTCTGGGAAGTGAGCCAAGGAAGACGCATTTTTATAAAAGAAATCCCCAAAACATGATGCTGCCGGGGAGAGGGGGGTTGGGAGATACACGGGAAACTCAACGGCATTGCATCAGTTTTGGTGCAGAGCACTTAGCCGAGCTTCCCTTTGCTTGCCTTAGCGGGATTGTATTTGCTCCGTTGCATAATTGATGAACAAAAACTTGCACAAAACTAGGGTTGGCCGTTGGCCTAAAGAGACCGTTCGCGCCCGAACCAGCCAGCGCCGTGGCTGCCGAAGCGCCCAACCCTAAAACACACTTCAAATCAAAGGAGTCCATAAAACGCTACTGCCACAGATCCCGTGTGCGTAAGCAAGGCAAAGGGGGCACATCTACGCCAGGCAACAACGCCTTCCACTAGCACTTCCACCTGCGGAGAAACTATGCCCCCAGGCAACAGTTCTTTGCTATTCCTTCGGCAAACCAACATGGCTCCCCATCTTGATCTATCGTGTTCCAGCTGTATCTGAAGAAGTGAGCCGTGATTCACGATAGCTCCTCCCCTGACCCGAATTATGTTAGTCTTTAAGGCAGGCTTTCTCAACCAGGGTTTTGTGAAACCCTGGGCTTTCTTGAGGGCCCCGGAAGGGTTTCTGGAATGGGTGGGGGTTCATCATATTTTGAGATACTTTTTAAAAAAATTGTTGAACATTTGTTGAGTGATATGACCATAGAGGGTCATGTCGACCCACCTCTCCCCAAATGGTCAATGATGGGCCTGGAGGGGGTGGGAAGGGGAGGGGCCTCAGGTGGGCATGTCCACAGCTCTGCTTCCCAACCAAATTCTGCACAATGGTACCACTCCTGGGGTTTCTTGGAGCCTGAAGGATGTTCCAGGGGTTTCTCAACAGTAAAATAGTTGAGAAAGGCTGTTCTAACTGTATCTGAAGGAGTGTGTCATGACTCACAAAAGCTCCTCCCTTGCCACAATTTTTAAAAAAAGTCTTCCAGGTGCTGCTGGATCTTTTCCATTTGCTACAGACAGACTCATTCGGCTGCCCATCTTTCTCTACCCCCACACCTGCTGAGGCTTCCCAGCCTCTTCCTGCCTACTCCCTTGCACCTTTGGCACAGCGATAGAGTGGAGGGAGCAACCAGGTGGAAGGAGGCCAGCCGCGGCTGGATCAACCTTCTCCTGCACCTGGCTCAGCTCTGACACACCAAAGAGCCTCAACTCCAGTAAGCCGGCTTACTTATTCATTCAATTGTGATGTTAGCTCATATCCCAGTGTTAACTCAGGTTCCTTCCTTTTTCCTTCCAAAACTGTAATTCCTGCAAACCCGGCCCCCCCCCACCCACCCCAGTGTTTGCTGAGCCCTCTTGTGCCAATCTGCCTCTCTGCTCAGGGGCCAGCTCTCAACTACTAAACAGCAAACGCATTGTCTGGGTTCCACATCATACTGCAGACTCGACAGGGACTTGTGTGACTGAAGCACGAGATTTTTTAAAGAAAAAACATCCTTCAGTTAGCTTAATTAATACTGTTCCACACCCCTGAAGCTTAGAACACAATGGGGAAGGAAAACACCGAGAACATTTGTCCTCCAGACCAGGGGTAGTCAACCTGTGGTCCTCCAGATGTCCATGGACTACAATTCCCATGAGCCCCTGCCAGCAAACGCTGGCAGGGGCTCATGGGGATTGTAGTCCATGGACATCTGGAGGGCCACAGGTTGACTACCCTTGCTCCAGTCCAGACCACACCCACCAGCACGGCTGCCCCGTTAAGCATCTACGACAGGTACCAAAGTGTTCAGTGCTGCCATGGGCTCTTCCATCTGGCCTTTCCGAATGGCCAGTGGAAATTTAATTGGCTGTGCAGATTTTTAAATATCCGCTGTCACCAGAAAGAAAGAATCTTCACTTTGTGACTGAAAGTGAGTGAGGGCGGCCATTTCATGCGTGGCTCCACCTCCTACAGCAGGGGTAGTCAAACTGCGGCCCTCCAGGTGTCCATGGACTACAATTCCCACAAGCCCCTGCCAGCGAATGCTGGCAGGGGCTTGTGGGAATTGTAGTCCATGGACATCTGGAGGGCCGCAGTTTGACTACCCCTGTCCTACAGCATCCATATTGGCTGGTGCCATGCCCAACACACTGGGCCCAAACTCAAAAGATGCCTGCAGGCTCCAAAAGATCAGGGGGGGAGATCTGTCACGTACAGGGGTAGTCAACCTGTGGTCCTCCAGATGTCCATGGACTACAATTCCCACAAGCCCCTGCCAGTGTTCGCTGGCAGGGACTCATGGGAATTGTAGTCCATGAACATCTGGAAGACCACAGGTTGACTACCCCTGCTCTAAGATAGCCCAATGCCCATTTCCCAAAGCTAGAAACCATAACTTAAAGAGCGGAACGTCAGGCTTTTTTGTTAACTCGAGGTACTGGCCAACCCAGAAATATCTCCCCTGAACCACAGGACTGCAAAGAGAAGAACGGAAGGTGTAGGCTGTGATACATGGAATAGAAAAAGTTGTTCAGAGCGTGGCTCTCCACCCTAGGTTAACAGCTTGCTAAACACACTTTAATTATAACCTGCGGTGTTTACACCTGAATTAAGTCCTAGATAGAGAGTGGCCATAAATCTCCTAGGCAGGCCACTTAGCTCTGGGGCTGTTTATTGCAGTGAACTCTGCTGTGACAACTAGGAATGGCACAGATGTGTAATCTATGGGGTTACGAGCCACATACGGCCTGGGGATTGCATGCCCCGTATTGCTCCGGTTCATCTCCCTTCTTGCTTGAAAATCAATGCTCTCCATACATTTGGCTTCGGATTAGTAATTCATGAACTCTCCAAAACTCATCCTGAAGACCCCAATTAAAACCAGGTTCTCTAACTGGGCTCAGGAGCCCTCCTTCTGGCACCAGAGGGCAAGAAGTGTGATTCAGCACTAGACAACGAACCCTCGCCACGTTGCCTAACTCTGCCCTTTAGAGCAGGAGTCCCCAAACCCCGGGTTGCAGACCGGTACCGGGCCGTGAAACCCATGGTACTGGGCCGTGGCGGGCGGGAGGGAGGCACCTCCCTCTCCCCCCCCCTGCAGCTTGGAGCTTGCTGCGCCAGGAGCCATCGGCCACGAAAGCAGCCGATCACACCTGATGCAGAGAGAGCTGCGCTGCGGGGGAGGGGGGGAAGCGCGGATGCCACAGCACTGGCGGGCAGAAATGCGCAGGCGCAACAGCTCTGCACGTACATATTTGCATGGCAGCTCCGTGCATGCGTGTTTGCGCCTACTGGCACGCCGGCACCCAACCCTCCCTCTCCCCCCCTCGCGGATCAGTCCCTGGCCCAAAAAGGTTGGGGGCCGCTGCTTTACAGAGCACTGTAGGTCAGTCCTATCCAAAACCCCTAGCCTTGACCCAGAACAGGTTCAAGCGATAATAACAAGAAAAACTTGGTGTACTGGTTAAGAGGTGGCAGACTGTAAGAAGGCAAATTTAAGTAAATTCTAGATGACCCACAGCACAATCCAACGCAAAATTCGTCCATTCTAAGCGCACAGGATTTGAATGGTGCTAGTCCTGCATGAGAAATAACTATTTCCTGGGCTAGATTCAAATGCGTAGCCGTGTTGGTCTGAAGTAGCACGATAAAATCAGAGTCCAGTGGCACCTTTAAGACCAACAAAGATTTATTCAAGGTGTGAGCTTTCGAGTGCAAGCACTCTTCATCAGACTATGAACTCCCTTCATGACAGTGAGAATATACAAGCAAAAGTTGGTCTTATTACATTAGTAAACTGTGCCACAGCATCCAAACACAGCCACATGATAACTCCCTGCCAAACCAGCCAATCAAACCCCTCTAAGTGTTAGTAATATGTAATGTAATTTTGAATTCTACTTTCTGGTCCCAGGACAAGATAGCTGCCAGCTTTAGCTTCTACTTGTAAGAAAGTTTCACACTGGTATGGGGACAGATGGGGCCGGCAGTAAATAGCAGGGTGTGAGCCATGGATCACTGGCTTTGACAGTTTTATTTCTTTGTTGGCCTTAAAGGTGCTACTGGGCTCTGATTTTATTTCTAATATATGTCTTTGTGAACTACAAATGGGTTCAAGGGGTCTGATTGGCTGGTTTGGCAGGGAGTTATCATGTGGCTGTAGTTGGATGCTGTGGCACAGTTTACTAATGTAACAAGACCAACTTTTGCTTGAATATTCTCAGTTATGATGGTGAGTTCTTAGTCTGACGAAGAGTGCTTGCACTCGAAAGCTCATGCCTTGATCAAATCTTTGTTGGTCTTCAAGGTGCCACTGGACTCTGATTTTATCGTGCTACTTCAGACCAACACGGCTACTGATTGGCTGGTTTGGCAGGGAGTTATCATGTGGCTGTGTTTGGATGCTGTGACACAGTTTACTAATGTAATAAAATTAACTTTTGCTTATATATTCTCACTGTTATGATGGTGAGTTCTTAGTCTGACGAAGAGTGCTTGCACTCGAAAGCTCATGCCTTGATCAAATCTTTGTTGGTCTTCAAGGTGCCACTGGACTCTGATTTTATCGTGCTACTTCAGACCAACACGGCTACTGATTGGCTGGTTTGGCAGGGAGTTATCATGTGGCTGTGTTTGGATGCTGTGACACAGTTTACTAATGTAATAAGATTAACTTTTGCTTATATATTCTCACTGTTATGATGGTCAGTTCTTAGTCTGACGAAGAGGGCTTGCACCCGAAAGCTCACACCTTGAATAAATCCTTGTTGGTCTTAAAGCTGCTACGGGACTCGGACTTTATTTCCTGGCCTGATTTCCTTATTACTTCATTCATTAGTTATTACTTTCTCCACAACGTGGACCCAGAGCCGGTTGCCTCATTCCCTTCTCTGTTTTATTCTCATAGTAACAACCTTGCATGGGAGGGCAGTATGCAAATGCAATCATCATCATCATAATTAATATAAAAGATGATTGGTACTTCTCACGGCATGCTGAACTTTTGAAAGGCTCCAGAGCCAGCCTCCCCGGCCAGGAGCCTTTCAAATGTTCGGTGCACCAGGAGAAGTCCCCCTCCCCCGCGGAGTGCAGAGAGAAATCTCTTTGCAGCCTGCAGGGGTGGCGCTGGGGCCAGGAAGCCCGGCAGTGTCTCTCCCAATGGGGAGAGGCACTACCTGGCTCCTTAAAGCCCCCGCTGCCACAGGACGCAGAGTGCAATCTCTCTATGCCCTATGGGGGCGGCGCCAGGGCTAGGGAGCCGGACAGCACCTCTCCCATTGGGGCAGCATTGCCCGGCTCTTTCATTGCCCTGCCCCTGCAGGATGCAGAGAGACGCCTGGGAGGAGCTAGGGAGCCAGGCAGAGCCTCTCCTTTTAAGTCCTCCCCCCAGAAGCCCCTATCTAGCACCCGGTATATTCCTGACTGCACCATGCTTCACTTCCAGCCTAGTATAATCATAATAGGTGAAGCTGACAGTGTGTGACTAGCCCAAGGACACTCAACGAACGCCCGGGGCCCAGTTGGGACTCGAATCCAGGTTTACCAGACTTTGGTCCAACACTCTAATGCAGCCCTTTTCAACCTTTCGATCATGGAAGGACCCCCTGAAATAATTCTTCAGGCTTGGAGGACCCCCGGAAGTGATGTCAGCTGGCCCAGCCTCTCTGCCAGGCTCCTGGAAATGACATATCACCGGAAGTGACGTCACTACTAGGGGGTTGCGTTTCGGCTCGGTTTGGCCACCTTGGCGTTCACCAGAGCACAAGCCGGTGCTGGCGTCAGTGATCGCCAAGGCGGCCAAACCAAGCCGAAGGTCAGACCCCTAATCTGACCTCATATCCATTCTCCTCCAATGTCCCCGAAAGTTATTTGCCCACAGTCAGGTTTGAGGAGAACTGAGCGGGGAGACACAGGAGGTGGTTTAAGGTGGGAGTAAGTGTGCAGGCTCCGTCCTCTCCCAAGCACAGATGCCCTGAGAGAACTCATTCATGCTCTGGAGGGGGAGAAATGGAAGCAACAAGTTCCCTTGCTTGTGGCTGAGTCCGTTAAGGCAGGAGGGGAAAGATCGCAGACTCCCTCCGCAGCTCCTGCGGTGTATGTTAGCTGGGTGTATGTTCGCCAATTCTCGCAAAGCGTCGCTTGAATCTTGTGACGTAACATCTGGATGATCAAAGGACTTGTCAGTCGCAGAACCTGAGTTTCAGAGCTGATTCCTCGCCTTGCAAATATAAATGTCTACAGACACAGACACACACAAAACAACTACAGAGCTTCAGCTTGTCCCAATTAAGGAAACAAACAGCAAGGGAAAGATGAAGTCAAGCTGCACAGTTTATCAGAGAAGAGTCACAGGCAGGAAGTCACAGTAAGGGGGTGGGGAGTATCCATATTACAGATAGAAAAGTCCAGAGATCTTCACAGGAGGCAAAAGAAAGGAGCCCTCCTTCCCTGGTATATTTTCTGAGGAAATCCGTAAAATAATTGGAATAGTGAGGAAAACTGTTCATGAGGCATTTTCTCTTTCAGGATGATCAGTATAATGTTTTTTTCTCAGAGCGAGCATGGTATAGCGCAGTGGTTCTTAACCTTCCTAATGCCGTGACCCTTTAATACAGTTCCTGTTGAGGTGACCCCCAACCATAAAATTAAGCAAGTGCTCTTTCACATAAATTAAACCAAAACTGACCTATGCTGTGAAAATCCATTGGTCATGATAGTATATAAATTGTTTTTTTTCCCCCAGGGGTTTCTCAGTTCAGTTCTGCCTCTTATCTCACCATGCCGATCTCACTCTTTTCCGCTGCTCGAGACCGACAAATGCTCTATTTTGATCTACTCTGCAAGGCTGTTGTGTGGCGTTTGCAGGAGGAGGAGTAACAGTGGCGGTGCCCCCACCCCCTGGCCATGCTGTTCACCCTGCCGTGACCCCTGTGAAAGGGTTGTTCGACCCCCCAAAGGGGTCCTGACCTCCAGGTTGAGAACCACTGGTGTAGCAGTTAAAGAGGGCGGACTCTAATCCTGAGAAACGGGTTAGATCAGGGGTAGTCAAACTGCGGCCCTCCAGATGTCCATGGACTACAATTCCCATGAGCCCCTGCCAGCAGGGGCTCATGGGAATTGTAGTCCATGGACATCTGGAGGGCCGCAGTTTGACTACCCCTGGGTTAGATTCTCCACTCCTCCACATGCAGCCAGCTGGGTGACCTTGGGCTAGTCAGAACTGTTCTCTTAGAGCTCCCTCAGCCCCACCTATCTCACAGGGTGTCTGCTGGGGGGAGAAGAAAGGAAATGTGTTTGTAAGCCCCTTCGGGTCTCTTTCGGGTAGTGAAAAGCGGGGTACGAAAAACAGCTCTCCGTCTTCTTTAAGGGCACGTTTTCAAATAATGACCTCATAGCCATTCTCCTCCAACATCACCAAAAGTTATTTCCCCCCAGGAATCATTTGCAATGCACAGGTGTCACTGTGGGGAGGCCCAAGTTTTAAACCAGTTTTTTTGAATTTTTTTCTGGGGGTTCTCCAATGAGGTAAAGTGGTTAGAAACTTGGGACTCTGAGCCAGAGGACCCAGGTTCAAATCCTGACTCGTGCTATGAAAATCTGCTGGACCAGCTGCACTCTCTCAGCCTAACCTAACTCACAGGGAAGTTGTGAGAATATAAAGGGAAGAATGCTGTAAGCCAGTGGTCCCCAACCTTTTTATCACCAGGGACCAGTCAACACTTGACAATTTTACTGAGGCCTGGGGGGGGGTAGTCTTTTGCCGAGGGATGTCACCACTGCCTGAGCCTCTGCTCCACTTGATTTCCTGCCAGCTCCCTGACTTCCTGCCGCCCGCTGGGGGACACTGCCAGCAGCAGCTGTGCAGTGCCATGCTGAGGGGGAGGCCCAGCCATGGGGGCCGCTGGAGAGCACCAAAGGTGAGCCGGTAGCAGAGTGGCAGGGCAGTCCCCAAGGCAGCAGCCAGGGAGGAGGACGAGGAGCTATGGCCCGGTTCTGACTGATCCACGGACCGGTCCCGGTCCCCGGACCGGGGGTTGATGAGCAATGATCTTGAGCACTTCTCGGACACTTTGTTTGCAGCAGCCGGAGAGGAGGACTGATCCATGGACCGGTCCCGGTCCCTAGACCGGAGGTTGGGGACCACTGCTGTATGCCATTCTGGGCCCCCATTGGAAAAGAAAGGTAGGATATGCAGAAACTAAATAAAATAATAAAATAAGCTTTGTGAGGAGAAAGACCAGCTAAACAAGGTGAGCTGCCAAGGAGAAGAGACAGCTGTTTGAGTTATGCAAATCTTCAGCTGTCTTCAAAAGCCAAAATGACATTTCATCAGCGGGTGTGGTGGACCTTTCAGAAACCAATTCTGATTTCAGGGGGAAATGTGCCGCTGAGAGGAAGGCTGGGACAAAAATAACAACGACAATCTTGCAACTAGAGAAAAAGCTTCCTACTTTGCTTTCACAAGCCAGCCTGTGCGCTCATCTGAAAGCTATTCTTACTCCAGACAAGGTTGGGAGTGCTTCACACCGGATTCCCTCTCTTATGTTCTCCAAGACAGCACAATTCCAGATCCCAAAGCCCCGTGCAACAGAAAGTTACCAGTTCCCCGGGAAAGAGGTCCGATTCACTTTCCAGCCATGGGCTGTGCACACACCCTCCTCAATCTATCAAAGCCACTTTGTGGAAAGGAAGCCGATTTAATTGCTGCCGTAATAAGCTAGGGGGCGGTGAAGGTGACGCCACACCTTTGGGTTGATGATATTTACTGAAACAGGTGTGCCTCAAAGCAGCCCGGACCAGCTTGTGCAGACCAAAGTTCCTGGGAAAGGCAGTCTCCGATAGCAACGCGTCAAGAGGAGATCCAAACATTGCACCCAAACCACCGGACCCTTCATCAATGATCTAAAGCAGCCTTGCTCAACTTTTTTACTGTTGAGAAACTCGTGAAACAATTTTCAGGCCTCGAAGGAGGAGAATACTGAAGGAGAATTACTGAAGGAGAAGAATAACTGGTTCTTATATGCCGCTTTTCTCTACCCAAAGGAGTCTCAGAGCGGCTTACAGTCGCCTTCCCTTTCCTCTCCCAACAACAGACACCCTGTGAGGGAGGGGAGGCTGAGAGAGCCCTGATATTACTGCTTGGTCAGAACAGAAGAAGAAGAAGAGTTGGTTCTTATATGCTGCTTTTCTCTACCCAAAGGATTCTCAAAGCGGCTTACATTCGCCTTCCCTTTCCTCTCCCCACAACAAACACCCTGTAAGGCTGAGAGAGCTCTGAAAGAACTGCTCAGTGAGAACAGCTCTAACAGGACTAGCCCAAGGTTACCCAGCTGAAAGTATGTGGAGGAGCGGAGGAATCAAACTCGGCTCACCAGGTTAGAAGCCGCTGCTCATAACCATTGCAGTAAACTGGCTTTAAATTGTTTAATAATTTATTATAAATATATTGTTGTGAACTTCTCTGTGCTAGACAGGGAAGAGTGGCTTTTAAGAATAATTTCTTTTTTGTTAAGAAACCTGTAAGTTGCAGGGAAATAAGTTTAATAAATCAAATGTTCTTCTGACTAGGAGGGCAAAGTGAACTTCCCATCTATTTGATTTAGGGAACTGAAGATGAATTTGTAAAGCTTTCTATCTGCATTTTCACGAAATAATTTTTAAATTTAACCCCCCCCCCCACATACATAAAGAGGCGGCATGCAAAGAAAAGCGCTGTGTACCTGTGACCAATTCAATGGCCAACCGTGCTACCAAAGACACACGAAACAATTCCACACAATGGCTACCTCTGTCTCTTTGATGCCATATGCCTCACATAAAGGCGATATAAGGGTGGGAAGAGATTTGACAACAGAAGGGCTGGGAGATGTAGTAATCCTTGCAAACCTTCTAATCTCTGTCCTATCCATAAATACATGGGGGAGAAGGCCAGGGTGCATCTGACACTGATGCTGTGCAATGCCAGGTCCACTGAGAGCAAGACTTCGGCCTTCTGCAAATATTTCTTGGAGCACAGAGTCGACCTGGCGTGCGACTGAGACTTAGGCGAGAGTGTCGCCTTGAAAGATCTGGTTCCACCTGGGTTCTTGGTCCTCCATCAGCCTCGGGCCTCTGGTGAGGGGGGGGGGGAGAGTGACAGTAGGCCAGTATGGCTTCACTTTCAGGACTGTCCAGACACTGTCAATCCCAGGGGTAGAGTGTGTCAGTCTTGGAGGGATTTGGTCAACAACTTGGCCATCTGGTAGGTGTACCGTCTGCCCAACGTACCACCAGCTGCTCTGTCGGGCCTGCTGGAGACTGTGACCACCTGGACTATGCAGTTTCTCAGGCTTTTGGTATTGGGGACTTTAATGTCCATGCTGAGGTTTCTCAATGGTAAAAAAATCTGAGAAAGACTGTTCTAATTGGAGATGCCAGGGACTGAACTCAGCACTTCTGCATGTCGAAAACACATTCTCTGTTCTGTTTATCATCAACTGCTATCCATTTTTTTCAAAGCCTGCACATAATAGTTGGAGCACCTTCTAAATCAGGCTTTCTCAACTAGGGTTTCGTGAAACCCTGGAGTTTCTTGACGTCCGGGGAAGGGTTTCCTGAGTGGTTGCAGGTGTATTCATTTTCTATATATTTATTTAATTTGTTAAACATTTATCAAGTGATGTGACCAGCTCTGCTTACCAACCATATTCTGCATGATCATGCCACTTCTGGGGTTTCTCAAAGCCTGAAGAATGTTTCAGGGGTTTCTTAATGGTAGAAAAGTCAAGAAAGGCTGTTCGAGATGGTAGGTCATTACATGCAAGTGTGGTATAGAGGCTAAAGGGATTGAACTAGCATCTGGGACACCAGAGTTCGAATCTCCATTCATGCTATGGAAGCTCACATTCATGCTATGGAAACTCACACCTTGGGCAGGTCACACTCTCTTACTCTAGCCTACCTCATAGGGTTGTTGAGGATGAAATGGAAGAGAGAAGGACGGTAGCTGTTTCTGGTCCTCATTGAGCAGAAAGGCAGCATACAAATGAATTAAATAACACCACAACATACAGAGAACCTTAAAAACATAAAACAGTCAATATATAAAACCACCACCCTGAGACTACAATTGAATGGATTTCTGTAACTTGCTCTATGCAGGCCTACCCTTGCCCTTGATCCGAAAAAAGCATCCAGTGTAAACTGTGGCTGCTAGGGTCCTCACTGGGACATCCTGGAGGACCCATACCCAGCCTGTGCTGAGGCAGCTGCATTGGTTGCCCGTTGCAGCTCGGATCAAGTTCAAGGTCTTGGTATTAACCTTTAGGCCATCATCCACCATCCAATCTCCAGTCTGATTTTCCCTTCACCTATCTGAAGACAAGGCACTGGAAAGCTCATCTGTAACCACTATGCCACAATCTCCATAGGTCAGTCCTCTCCCACATTCAATGACCATTCCAAACCACAGGTTCTAGACACCCATCAATCCACACACACACCCTCATTTGTCACCACACCACCACAACTCCCCACACCACACACATAGTCAACCTCATGCCCTTACAGACTGGACAACCCCTCCCCTTCCTCTTCCCAATGCCAAGCTCTCTCTATCTTAATCACTCTCTTCCTTTCTACCTCCCTCTCTCTCTGCTATTTTCTCCCTTCCCTCCCGCTAGCGGCCTTTGTATCAGCTACAATGGGCTTTAATTCTAGTACATACATAATTACTTTTGCCTAACTTTACTATGACAACTCAAGTCCTTCATCTCTAGTCTGTGGTGTCTAATACATAACAGTCTACACCAGGGGTAGTCAAACTGCGGCCCTCCAGATGACCATGGACTACAATTCCCAGGAGCCCCTGCCAGCGAATGCTGGCAGGGGCTCCTGGGAACTGGAATCCATGGACATCTGGAGGGCCGCAGTTTGACTACCCCTGGTCTACACATATGACAATCTGAAGCATTCTTCAGACATTTCATCAGATCAAACCAAACATAAATTTAAAAACTAAAAAAAAAAAAAAAACAAAAACAAATTAAATGAGCTGTACAGCTGTCTTTGGCCAAAACAGGTGCCTGCTCCAGTACATTTCCAAATTATATTCTGCATATATGATCTTTGACACCCAAGATTTGAGGTGGATCTAAAAATGTAGTTGTCAAATGACCCAGGATTTCTTTCTAGAGCTGCCCAGTGGGAATCCAGCCACCTTCCAAGCACTGCCCCAAGTGTTTTCTGGATCGCACCCTGCTACGATTTTCAGAAAAAAGTGGATCCAGCAATCAGTATCCAAAACATGATACCTCAAAGTAGACTGTGAAGAGCCAACAATGATGCTTTCTGACAGTGACACCCAAGGTCAGCTAGCTGCAAAGGAAGGAAGCGTTCAAATGAGGCCTGTTCGCAGGACCAAGAAACCACAACGGGCTACGCTTCAGTGCTGCAAAGGAAACAGAAAGCTCTCTGGGACCCGTAATGAAAAACAAGCTCCTAGCAAACCACAACCTCGCAGCGCCATAGCAGCTCAGAACCAAGGAGCGATGCCACGGCACTAGCTGTTACATTTCCGGCTGGGGACTGGCAGGGCAATTGCCCCACCCGCGCAGTGTGCCCGCGCGCCCGCGCATGCGCACATGCGCCATGTGCGGCTGAAATCGCGCATGCACTGCACTTTCGCGCAAGACGCCCTTGTAAATTTACCAGGCAGGGGTCCTAATCAGAGAGAAGACCAGGAAGGGGAAGGAATGCCAATTTGTTCCACTTTTCTGCAAAAATTTAAGCGCCCTGTTGGATCAGACCATCTAGTCCAGCCTCCTGTCCCACACACTGGCCAGCCAGTTCCTCTGGAAGACCAACAAAAGGGTAGAGAAGCCAAGGCTTGCTCCTGATGTTGCCTTACGGCTCTGGGATTCAAAGTCTGACTGCCTCTGAACATGGAGGTTCCCTTCAGTCATCATAACTAGTAGCCTTCATGAATCTGCCTAATCTCCTTTTAATGCAGTGTATGCTTGTGGCCACCTTAACCTAGATCAGGGGTAGTCAAACTGCGGCCCTCCAGATGTCCGTGGACTACAATTCCCAGGAGCCCCTGCCAGCATTCGCTGGCAGGGGCTCCTGGGAATTGTAGTCCACGGACATCTGGAGGGCCGCAGTTTGACTACCCCTGACCTAGATGGTCCAGGCTAGGCTAATCTGCCAGATCTCAGATGCAAAGCAGAGGACTGAGGGACTGAGGCAGAGAAAGGAAGCCAGGAGTAGACATCCAGGCCGCAACAGCCACACAAGGACATCACCCCCAGGTTAATGGAAGCGTCCAGTCCCCTCCTTTCACAGCAATACCAGGAATACCTTGTGGATGAGTCCATTCAGGCAGAATACAGGGGGAAGGCTGGGGAGCCCTTAGGGAGCCCTCACAGAGCCCCGGGGAATCCCCAGGTTATTTGTTTATTAATTAACTAGCGGCAAAGCCCACTGTATTCTAAAATACAATGGGTGCTAGCCTGGGTGCCAGTGGGGCGGGGGTATGTGCAGGGCTGGCTGCAGGCCTCCCCCCCGCTGCTGCGTCCCAGGCGGCCCCTTCTCCCCCCCATGTGGCAGCCTCGGTTCCCAGCATCCCCTCCCCCCGGCTGCTACTCTCCTGGCGGCGAAGTCTCTCAAAGGCTTGGCGCCACCCCCCTCCCACGCCAAGGTGGCTGCCTCAGCAGTGGGAAAGGAGCAGGGCCGCCGTGTCGCGAAGCCTCTTCCCCCGACCGACTCACCGCACTGCAGAGTTGAGGATGGGCCAAGTGGCCAATGGGGAGCCACTTGGGTCCGGAGTGACACTCGGAGAGGCCAATCAGGAGCCACTTTGTGGCTTTTTATCACGGACTCGGCCCGCCCCTTTCTCCTCCCACCTTGCCCTTACTCTTTTATTTATACCGCTCCGTAGGAGTGGTTTAAATATCATATTTCTATGCCGCCGCTCCTAGCCAGTTAGTCCACGGCAACTCACAACATCCATTAAAATACAATTAAAAACAATGAAACATTAAGTAAAAATCCCTCCCACCTTCCCTAAACCCCATCCTCACCCCATTTAATCCCTCACTGCGTAAGGAAGGACTTCCTTGTGTCCAACCCAAATCTACTGTCCTTCAGCTTCATTAGATGCCCTCGAGTGCTGGTGTTTTGGGAGGGAAAGTTCCCAGTCCACATCCTCCAAGCCCCGTTATTTTCGACACCAACCCTGTGCCTGACTTTTCAGCCTTTCTTCCCAGGAAAGGTGCTCCAACCACCTTGTCACTTGGGTTACCCTCTTTCCGGATTCATGCTGTAAAATGCCACTTTTGCTTTTGTTTCTGATGGGGGAGGGGAAACGTGCTACCTATTTTTCAGCAGTGTGGGGCTCAGAACAACATAAGGTTGGCTTTCTTCAGCAGGAAAACCAGCCGGAGAGGAAAAGGTTTCTGCCTCCCTCCGCCTTACACCGAGAGCCAACGTGGTGTAGCGTGGAGGACTATTATCTGGAAGGTAGGTAAAAGTAAAGGTATCATGTCTGACCCTTGGGGTGACGCCCTCTAGCGTTCTCTTGGCAGACTCAATACGGGGTGGTTTGCCAGTGCCTTCCCCAGTCATTACCGTTTACCCCCCAGCAAGCTGGGTACTCATTTTACTGACCTCGGAAGGATGGAAGGCTGAGTCAACCGTGAGCCAGCTGCTGGGATCGAACTCCCAGCCTCATGGGCAGAGCTTTCAGACTGCGTGTCTGCTGCCTTACCACTCTGCGCCACAAAAGGCTCTCTTATCTGGAAAGCCAGGTTCAATTCCCCGTTCCTCCACGTGCAACCAGCCGGATGACTTTGGGCCAGACATGGTTCTGTTAGACCTTTTCTTGCAGAGCAGTTCTCTCAGAGCTACCTGCCTCACAGGGTGTGTGTTATGGGAAGAGGAAAAGTGTCTCTAAACCTCTTTGGGACTCCTTTGGGTAATGAAAAGTATAGAAACCCAGCTTCTTCTTCCAAGAAAAGGCACTCCTAACCATCTTGGAGATGGAGACACAACAAGAAGGTGACCTGGGTTCAACTCCAGCCACTCATCTAGCCAAACGATCTCAACGGTTTCACACCCACAGACTAACCCTGCCCCCGATTCACCAGGACTGTAACACTCTTCACGCACGCAGGCAAATACATAGATTATATGCACTTGGTATGTCAAGCATTCATGCACCGAGTAACTGTTTGCACTTTCCTGAAGGTTTTTTCATTCCCTGCTTTTTTCACAAACTGAAGGAGTCCCCGTGTGGCTTACAAATACCTTTCCCTTCCACAGCAGAGACCCGGTGAGGCAGGTGCAGCTGGGAGAGCTCTGAGAGAACTGCTCTGAGAACTGGGCTTGACGGGCTAGAGCAACAGTTTTGAGAGAACAGTGACCAGACCACCATCACCCAGCTGGCTTCCTGTGGAGGAGTAGTGGGGGATCAAACCCAGTTCTCCATTGCTCTGAATTATGACACCACGCTAAAGCATGTTTACCAAAATAAAAAAATAAATACCTTGCTGCCAGTTGCTGCCAGGGTCAACCCTTCCTCAATATCACACAAATAGATTTCTTCCTCAAACATTAATATTAAATTAAAAAAAAAAGTTTTCTACAGTCTGTGACAGGGGTAGTCAAACTGCGGCCCTCCAAATGTCCATGGACTACAATTCTCATGAGCCCCTGCCAGCATTCGCTGGCAGGGACTCATGGGAATTGTAGTCCATGGACATCTGGAGGGCCGCAGTTTGACTACCCCTGCCCTTCTTTACACTCAGGGCATCTACCTAGCCAGCTGTTTTTTTTTAAAGGAGGGAGGGCCCCAAGAAAGGCCCTACAAGATGTCCCTTTTGGTTCAGTCTCCTATTGCTGAATCATGTCGACGAGGCTCAAGGGAAACCGAGGCAGCCTTTGCCCTGAGATGCTCACGGGCCAAAGAGAAGCCACCCTCAACCGGTGACCCCGGCTCATATTCTTTCACAAGCTGGTCTGGTGCCACCTTCTCCCCACAGCCCAAACGCCACCAAACCAGCGCCAAGATGCAATCACCAAACGGGGAAGGAATTCAGCTGCAACAAGGGGATCTTGGCTGGGTTTTGAGAGCCCGATGCAGCCGGGCGGGAAGAACGGATCACTGCACTGCGCTCAACCCAGCCCTTCGACAGCAGGGGGGGGGCATGTTCAGAGTGGAGTCCCAGCATTTAGGATGTCCACCATTTAAGGACGGGGTCTTAGAATTGACCCCCTCAATCTGACACGAGCTCCTGAACTCCATTGAAAAAGGTTTGGGGAAGAGCCCAGCCCTTGGGAGCCTTCCTCCTTGCAAAACAGGGCAGAAGAACATTTAGTGGGCCGTCGGGATTACAGCCATACCCTGATCCTGGGCTGGAGGGGGCAACTTGGGGCTCAACCGAACCCCTGTCTCTCCAGCGGCCTGGACCAGCAGTGCTGATTTCAACAGGCTCAGGGGCTTGCCGCTTTGTTTAGGCAGGCAGGGCTCATCTAGGGAGGGATGAGAATCAATGTTATCTGGCTGGCCCAAGGTAGCCTGACCTCATGACATCTCGGAAGCTAAGCAGGGTCGGCCCTGGTCAGTACTTGGATGGGAGACCTTCGAGGAAGCCCCGGGGCCCCAACGCACGCAGAGGCAGGCGATGGCCAACCCACCTCTGCGCATCTCTTGCCTGGAACACTCCGTAAGTCAGTTGTTACTTGATGGCAAAAGGGGGCAAAGAAAGGCAGCAGCTCTACCCCTCCCCAGACACACTGTGTGGAGACAAGGATCTACTGGGCACAATAAGATGGCAGAGGGGCTGGTTGCAGGGGGCACAGGCCTCAAGGGGCCTGCGGGGAAGTGGAGCCAAGGGGCAGCCTCCGGACGGGATGTTGGTCCCCAGGCAGGGGGAAGCTGAGACCGGCTGGCTGACAGCCCCTAGCCCTCCAACGCTCGGACGCCTGGCGATGCTCCATGCAATGGGGGCTTCCATGGGTCAGCTGCCAGGTTCACCCCCCCCCAGTTCGACTCATGTTTCAGAGTTGCCAACTCTCCCTTGGGAAACACCTGACCCTGTGGTGGTGGTGGGGATGGGGGGGGGGGAGAGTTGTTATGTTTTGGGAAGCGGCCAGGAGCTCAGGGGAGGGGGCCGCCCTCTTCGCCACGGATCCCGCTCTCGGCGGCCTGGAGGAACCCTGGGACCGCCGGGAGATCTCCAGACCCCGCCGGGAGGTTGGCGACCCTACCGCGACGGCCCGAAAGTCCGGGAGCGGCTCGGGCCGCCGTGGCCGTCTCTATTCCGCACGAGCCGCGATGAGGTCATGCCGGGGAACAATGCCGCCTCCCTCGGCTGCCTGCTGCCTGCGGCAGGCGGGCGGGATGCTCCGGAGCGCCGAGGCGCAGCCCCTTCCCCAGGCGCCCTCCACTCACCAGGACCAGGCTGGCCGCCCAGGCGGCAGAGGCGGCGGCGGCGGCGGGGGTGCCCATGGCTGCGGGAGGGCGCGGCGTCTTCTCGGGCGGCGGCGGGGAGCTGGGGCGGCGAGGGGCGCGCCTGGCCCGCCGCGGGAGGAGCCGCCCATCTAGCAGCCCCGCTGCCCCATGGCGGCGGAGGACGAGGAGGAGGAAGAGAGCGGCCAGGTCAACCGGCGCTGCCCGCCCGGGGCGCACCGGCCGCCGCAGCCGCAGCCTCGTTGCGGCCGCGCCGCCCAGCGCCCGGAGCGCAGCCGACGGAGGAGGGAGCGGCGCGGCCGGCTGCCCATAGCGCCCGGCCTCTGCGCTTGCCCCGGCCGGCTCCGGAATGATGGCCGGGCAGGAGGAGGAGGAGCGGGTGAGCGCGGCCGGGGCCCCAGGGGCGGGCGGAGGCGGAGGCGGAGGCGGAGGCGGGCCGGCGCGGCTCCCTTTGTTGCATCACCGACCGGCGGCCCTCCGGCGCCACCGCCTGGCCGCTCGACGCGCTTGGGGATCGCCCATCCCGGCAACCGGGAGTGGGGGGGGGGGAGACGGGGACTGACTCCCGGGGCACCGCCGGGGCATCCCTCGCCCCCTTGGGGAGGAAAGGAAGGATTGAGTGCATTGTTTCTTGTTCTTCGTGTTACAAAGATGATGATGATGATGATGATATTAAAATCTTCATGCTGTTTAACATATCGGTTTTAAAGATCTGTTATTGTGCCCTCCAAATGTTCATGGACTACAATTCCCATGTATGTAAATGTTTAATGTACCTTATTGTTACATAGCCCTTTAGGACATTCCTAATTAGATTCTGATGAGCCTATTGTGGCGCAGAGTGGTAAGGCAGCAGGCGTGCAGCCTGAAAGCTCTGCCCATGAGGTTGGGAGTTTGATCCTAGCAGCCGGCTCAAGGTTGACTCAGCCTTCCATCCTTCCGAGGTCGGTAAAATGAGTACCCAGCTTGCTGCTGGGGGGTAAAACGGTAATGACTGGGGAAGGCACTGGCAAACCACCCCGCATTGAGTCTGCCATGAAAACGCTAGAGGGCGTCACCCCACGGGTCAGACATGAATCGGTGCTTGCACAGGGGATACCTTTACCTTTACCTTTAATTAGATTCAGCTACTATGACTGTGTAGTCTATGACAGGGGTAGTCAACCTGTGGTCCTCCAGATGTTAATGGACTACAATTCCCATGAGCCCCTGCCAGCAAACGCTGGCAGGGGCTCATGGGAATTGTAGTCCATGAACATCTGGAGGACCACAGGTTGACTACCCCTAGATAATTTAACAGGACAAATTAGGGCCCAGTCTTTTACCTTTTAGGGCCCAGTCTTTTACAGAGGGTCTCCAGGAATGGTGTGAGCCGCATGCCAAATTGATACTAAAAGTTATTTTGGGATTTTGTTATTCCTAATATACATCTCATATTTTAATTAACCATCTCTATTTCAATGTAATATTTGTTTTCTATTATTTCTGTAGCATCGAATTACTTGGATTGCTACAGAAAAAGGCACCCACCATAACTCCGCCCAACCCACTGGGCTATCAGAAAGATTTAATTGAATGTTTCCCACATTTTTCTACTGTTCCATGTTGTTTGTTGTTTTACTTCATTCATTATTGTTAATCTAAGAAGTTATCTGTATGCTTTCTGTTCTGTTTTATGTGAACTGCCCTGAGCCTTTGGGGAGGGCAGTATATAAATGTAATAAATAAATAAATCAGGGATGTTTTATATTTAGTTGGGGCATTATAGGGCCACTTCCTGGCATTTTATTAATTTTATTCTTGAAGGTCACCACAGATGAAGGTGTGATTGCATTGAAAGTGAGTGTGTAATCCGGAATTTCACTTTGGATCCTTCTTACTACAATAAGAGACTGGGGCTGATATTTAGAATACAACTTTATTGTTTTTGCCAGACTTTCGGATCTTGTCTCCCACCTGGAGGCTGGCAGCCCTATGTGGTGGTCAGAGCAAGATTTCTCGAACAGCTTGAACTATTAACGCCATGAGCCCCCCGCAACATACTTAAGCTGTTTGAGACCGCACCAAGAGTTTGCAGAGGAAAAGAAGCTCAGAGGGGATTGGGTAACTCCTCCAGGGGAACTGGTCTCTACAAACCTATTAATACATTTATTAGTTTAACTTAATTTAAATCATGAAATTAAATTAACTATATATTTAATAATTTAACTTAAAATTAACTATACATTTAAAACTTGGTATAGTGGTTAAAAGTGACAGCTTCTAATGGGGCAAGCTGGGTTTGGTTCCCCACTCCTCAGCACGCATCCAGCTGGGCAACCTTGGGCTAGTCACAGCCCTGATAGTGCTGTTCTCACAGAGCTGTCAGGGCTCTCTCAGCCCCACCTACCTCACAGGGTGTCTGTTGCGAGAAGAGCAAAGGAAGATGATTTGAGACTCCTTCTAGTAGAGAAAATTCCTAATTTTGTATTTTATCTGTGTAACTGTATTCGGCTGTGATCCGCCCTGAGATCTCGGAGAAAGGGCAGAAAATAAATGTGATTATAAATAAATTAATTAATAGTCCAGGGATCAGTTAATTTGGGGCTGGCAACCCTAGATGAAGGAATAAATGGAAATAAATAGTGATATTTGAACTCTTCTGTTTTTAAAAAAGCAGCCACTTAGCAGAGCTCACAAATGGAATCCATAATTAACCAGTGCATGTAACATCTTCTCCCCTCACCTAGTTTTTCTAAATATCAATCTGTGTTTGCCTGGATTTAAAATACCAAACACCTGAAACAAAAGTTCCAGTCTTTAAAAGATTGGGCCCAGAGGGAGCATAGTCGGAGTAAAGCCGAAACGGCCTTTGTTACCTCACTTCTGACAGAAGTCTCTGCCGCATTAACAGTACACGTAGGCTGGATTTTAATTGAGGATGTTTTCAAAAATCCCGTCAGAGAATGACTTCAACTCAAGGTGAGGCTGTTATCAAAAGGACATCAGTCGAGAAGCAATGGAAAAAGGAACAACCGTCCAACTTCAGGCTCGTTGGTTTACTGTGGGGAAAAAGGGCACCATTTCCCTGGAGGTCAGATATATGACTGGTGCCGAAATCTCTCACATTACAGTGACTTTTGTTAAATCCACGGGTTCAAGGAAGCCAGGACGGCTGAGTGTGCAGTCAGCTCTTTATTAGGATCTCCGCAAGAGGCAAAACTGAACTGAGAAACCCCTCAAGAACCCCAACCCATAAACACTCATGAACAATGGATCTACCCACCAATGCACGCTATTGGTCAGTTTTGGTCTAAACTGACTGGATCCTGAAACGAGGATCTAGCAGCGTATTGGTGAATGACATTGTCCGCTTTGATCCTGCCCTGGTCCTCAAGCTCGGACCTTGGCAGGATTGTTAACAGAACCACAAACACAACAGGTTTTATTCATGGATCGGCAGGACAATCGTGGATGGGCGACTGCGGGCTGAACCGTTAAACAGATCCTTTGTTTTGATATTGCTTCCTTCCAAGAACGGATCCCAAGATCAGGAACTGGAAGCAGCTGTTAAAAAGACAAGAAAAGCTGGTTACTTTGTACCCTGTTTTGTGCTAACCAAACATGTCTCAAAGTGGCTTACAATCACCTACCCTTCCTCTCCCCATAAAATACATCCTGGACGATTCCGCACCAGTGGCGCCACTCCGGGCTGCTCCTGGTGCGTTGCGGCAGAGTTGCATGCTCCACTGTGGAAGACCATTTAGTATGATGGACCTAGTCCTCCCCGGATTTCTGCGTCCTGATGGATGCCGCTGGAGCAGAAAGGCTCCACTGCGCAGGGGGGAAGGGGGGGTCGGGTTTCATGAAGGTGGGATCGCGTGACAATACAATCCCACCTTCCTGCAAAAAGAAAAATGCTCAATTCAACCCTCTGGTGCCATGAAGCACCGCGGAGTCGTGGGAAATTTTCTGCCCCATCCAGGCCTCCGTAGGAGGGGGGGAGCTCTTCCACATCCACACGGGCCTGTGGCTGGACAGGCCCTGTTGTCCCTTGTGGCATTAAAGGGAACATGGCGGGTGGTTGTGGGGATTAGCCCTACAGCCATATGAGGGCCAGCCTGGTCTTTTCCACATGTGTGGAATACACCCCAGTGAGGTAGGCAAGGCTGATAGAGCTCTGAGAGAACCGTGGCTGGCCCAAGGTCACCCAGCAGGCCCCTGCATCTCAAAGCAGCTTGCAACCTCCTACCCTTCCTCTCCCCACAACAGACACCCTGTAAGGCAGGTGGGGCTGGGAGAACTCTCAGAGAACTGTGACCGGCCCAAGGTCACCCATCTGTTTGCACGTGGAGTAATGGGGGATCAAACCTGGCTCCCAAGATTAGAGGTCGGCACACGTAACCATGGCACCAAGCTGGCTCTCACATCTTAATGCTGTCTCATACACTTGCATGCGTGCAACCCGCATGCGCCTCATGAGAATATGAGAAGAGGGCTGGTGGATCAGAACAAGGTTCATCTCCTTTCCCACAGAGGCTGGTTAGGTGCATCTCCAGGACAGCCCCCAAGCACCTGGCATTAGAAGGTATACTGCCTCTGAACATGGAGGGTCATTACCTCAGCTAATCAACATTGCCAGGTCTAGCCCCAATAAATCTCAATCATATATATTGTTGTCAAGCTGCAAATAACTTACGGCAACCTATAGGGTTTTTGGGGCGAGAGGCTTCTAGAGGCGTTTCGCTGTGGCCAACTCCATGTTTCTATGATTCTGAATCAGTTGGCATTCCACGGCATAGGGTTGTGCGCTTCGGCTCGGTTCGGCCGCTTTGGCGATCACCGAAGCCCGAGGTGGCCAGTGCCGCGGAGAGGAGAGGGGGCGGCAGTGGTGCACCAGCCGGCAGCCGCACGGTGGCTGGCCTCCCCTCTTTGCGCCGCGGTGCTGGCCTCCTACACGTCGCTTTGGGCTTCGGTGATCACCAAGGCGGCCGAACTGAGGCGAAGCGCACCCCCCCACGTCCAGGCCTCCCTTGGAGCTCGGGAACTCTGCTGAGATTTCTGGCAAAGAAGTCCAAATTGAGTGGGTGGGGGAACCATGCCAGGGGATGAAATGTCAGATGGGGAGGGTAGCGGGGTATCCCATTTGCTTTTTAATTACATCGTGCAATTCAATGGAACATACCTGTATTTCACATCTTTTGCTCCATTGGGTCGTGTGTAGGGGAGTTTTCATTCCCGCAAATGGCAAGGGAGAGAAATCCTTTCCCCTTCTATTTCTGTTCTGAAGCAGCCACAAGAGATCTCCTGTTTCCCTCCAGCAATGCAGAACCAGGGAGAAAGTAGGTCACGGTTCTAATGCAGCGATTGGAAGCGCAGGACTCTGCTGTCCCTGGGCGACCCCCTGCTTCGAAGGATGCTGGAAAATGAGAGACTGACTCCATTCCAAGCGCCTGCTTTCACAGGTGGAAAGGAGCCGGCCAAGGGGACATACTGGCTTGCTTCTGTTCGCTGAAGTCTCTATCCCAAACACTTTTGCCTGTGATATAATAACTAGTAACTGGGGGAAAGAAGCTGTTTTATACTCACCTGTTAATCCTACTTTAATCACAGAGCTTTCTGCACGTGCTAGAGCCAGCATGGTGTGGTGGTTAAGAACAGTTGCCTTTAATGAGGAGAAGTATGCTAGATTCCCCACTCCTCCATAAGCAGCTTGCTGGGTGACCTTGGGCCAGTCGCAGTCCTGTTAAGAGTTGCTCTCACAGTTCTGTCAGAGCTCTCTCAGCCCCACCTACCCCAAAGGATGTCTGTTGTGCGGAAAGGAAGGGAAGGCAATTGTAAGCTGCTTTGAGACTCCTTTGAGTGGTGAAAAGCGGGGCAGAGAAACCAACTCTTCTTCTTCTCCCATTTCTACTAGCATTCCCCCCCCCCCTGTTCAATTGAGTAGTGGGAGAAAAATGGGAGATGGCAAATCCGGGCCAATCAGTTTTGCTGGTGACACAATGTCACTCCCAGGGCAACTGGAAATGATGTAATCATTTTGCCGAAATCCTGTTGTCACATGTTCTTGCCATGTCATCTCCATGTCTGGATTGCATGCTTGATGTGCATGCTGCATTTATCCTGTGTATTTTGTGCTGTGAAATGGACCAGTTAACACTTTCTCAGCCTGACCTACTTCACAGGGTTGTCGTGAGGATGAAACGGAGGAGAACGGTCTAAGATGCTTTGGGTCCCCTTTTGTGGAAAACGGCAGGGGAGAAATGAATTACTTAAAAAATAAGAGAAAAGCCTTTTCATTAGTTTCACTTTTCACTTGTTATCTTGTTGGCTGCTGTGGCTGGTTAACTGGGGCTCTTCAGACGTCGCTGGCAGGGGCTCATGGTGATTGTAGTCCATGGACATCTGGAGAGCCACAGATTGGCCAACCCAGTTCCAGCAGGACCTGTGACAGGCCTCATCTATGTTCCAATGATCTTCTGTTCTGTTTTGCCACAGAGTGCTGTGGAGTTATCCTTTTAATTCCCTGCCATTTCTAGAAGACTGGCAGCAGAATATGAAAGAAATCAGTGATCAGGAGTATATTGCTTATTCTGGGATGCAGCTCTTATTTTGTGATTTAATGTGCTGCTCCCTGCCAAGAGCTTTTATGTAATAAAGCTGAGACTTAACCGACCGGCAGATGACGCACACCCAGACAGAGTGACACGCTTCTGTGCTTAGCCTCGCTCTGTTGCCCGGGAGTCATTTCCTTGGGCTGCAAGTCGGTCAGTCTAGTATACTTTTATCCTGCTTTTCCTTCAAGGAGTCCTGAGAACAGTGCATGGGTCTCCCTTCCTTGATTTGTCTGCACAAGAACCCTGTGAGGTATATGAGGCTGATAAATTGTGGGCTGCATTTTCATTTTTGTTGCTTGTGTTTCCCTGTTGTAGGGGTGGCCAAACTGGCTCTCCAGAAGTCCATGGACTACAATTCCCATGAGCCCCTGCCAGTGGCAGGGGATCATGGGAATTGTAGTCCATGGCCATCTGGTGAGACAGTTTGGACTCCCCTGTCCTCCTGCTTTTTTTTTCTTTTCCACTTGTATTTACCTCCCTCTAGTGGTCGATTCGATATTACATCTCTGTATGTCCACAGTTACAAACGGTAATGACTGGGGAAGGCACTGGCAAACCACCCCATATTGAGTCTGCCATGAAAACGCTAGAGGGCATCACCCCAAGGGTCAGACATGACTCGGTGCTTGCACAGGGGATACCTTTACCTTTACCTTATGTCCACAGCAATGCAATGTCAAATACATCACTAGAAGGGGCTAAGTTAAGAGCCTCTTGTGGCGCAGAGTGGTAAGGCAGCCGTCTGAAAGCTTTGCCCATGAGGCTGGGAGTTCAATCCCAGCAGCCGGCTCAAGGCTGACTCAGCCTTCCATCCTTCCGAGGTCGGTAAAATGAGTACCCAGCTTGCTGGGGGGTAAACGGTAATGACTGGGGAAGGCACTGGCAAACCACCCCGTATTGAGTCTGCCATGAAAACGCTGGAGGGCGTTACCCCAAGGGTCAGACATGACTCGGTGCTTGCACAGGGGATACCTTTACCTTTACCTAGAAGGGGCTAAACGTGTACAGCAAAGGAACCTCCCCTAAAGCAACAGGGGCACTCAAGTGAGGAAAATGATAATGCGGAAAAGCCCAGTAACACACCCAAGGCTCCCCAGTGAGTTTGCTTGCCCAGCAGAGATTTGAATACAGAACATCTGGATTCTAGTGCTACGATCTAGCCCAGGGGTAGTCAAACTGCGGCCCTCCAGATGTCCATGAACTACAATTCCCAGAAGCCCCTGCCAGCGAATGCTGGCAGGTGCTTCTGGGAATTGTAGTTCATGGACATCTGGAGGCCCACAGTTTGACTACCCCTGATCTAGCCACTAACACCCAGATGTCTATTACTGTATTCTTGGGAGGAAATGAACATAAAGAATCCCTGTGATGGTTCTACAGGCACTGGATATCACTTGCGTTCACCAAATGGGACATGGGTGGGGTCCCCAAAACTAAGAGCATATGTAGTATGACTTTCACCAGTAAAAGCAGAAGAGGACCTTTGAGGCCTTGTTCACATCTACATGCTCATTACCTCAAGACTCAGAAGATAACTTCTTGTGCGTAAGTGTAAGGGTAAAGCTTTGATATTAGCCACATCAAACACACCTTGAGAGATGGAGGAGGGGGCAGTGTTTCAGGGGGAAGTGGTGTTTCAGGGGGAAGTGGCTTCCAGACCACGCTCTAGGAAACTGCTGGCAGGGGCTCATGGAAATTGTAGCCCATGGACATCTGGAGGGCCACAGTTTGACCACCCCTGCTCTAAAGTAAAGACCACAGAGATATAGGGACATTCCTAGACTGTCACCATTGACACACTTCTATCCCCTCCATTTTTCCCTTCCTATCTGTTCCGTTTCTGTTTCAGAAAATGATGCTGGAAGACCTCAGCACTACTGTCAGCTATTTTCTGCTTGGTTCCAAGGGTTCCGCCTAATCTTCCAGGCATTCATAATCTGGAAGTCTATATGGAACAGAGAATAAGCACCATTATTGAAACTAGCAACAATAAAAAAAATTAAATGCCATACACATACTATCTGCACAACAATGAATGCAAAAAGTGTTAAACACACAATTCCCCTGTCCCTCACTCTATATGTGCCCCAGATGATCTTATTCTAAGGCAGTTTTTAAAATTAAAAATTGGTTTGTTTCACGAGCATTCAATTACCTTGGAGTCTTGTCCAGCAGCCACCTTTTTGTCTGCTCCTTGTTACAATGGCAAAAACTCCTTCCTACAAGTGTCGTTGTCCTAGATGAACCCATGAAAATAAATCCACTGAAAAGAAGAAGAAGAAGAGTTGGTTCTTATACGCCACTTTTCCCTACCCGAAGGAGGCTCAAAGCGGCTTACAGTCGCCTTCCCATTCCTCTTCCACAGGTCACCTCTTCCACAGCCAGTGTGGTGTCGTGGTTAAGAGCAGTGGCCTCTAAACTGGAGAACCAGGTTTGATTCCTCACTCCTCCACATGCAGCCTGCTGGGTGACCTTGGGCCAGTCACAGTTCTCTCAGAGCTCTCTCAGCCCCACCTACCTCACAGGGGAGAGAGGTAGGTGGGTAACCATGTCGGTTTCTCACATGTGCCTCGAAAGTCTGGCGATTTCCCATTCACTGTTTGAAGAAGTGTGCATACATATGCCAGCTCACTCCTTCGCTAAAACATGGTTGGTCTTAAAGGTGCCATTGGACTCAAACTGTGCTTGGGGGAGAGGAAGGGAAGGTGATTGTAAGCTGCTTTGAGGCTCCTTCAGGGAGTAAAAAGTGGGATACAAAAAAAACAGCTCTTCCTCTTCCTTGACGCTGAAGGATTTTATCTCATGTGTTTTTTCCACACAGACAATATAGGTGAAAAAATCCTTTCCTGAAATCTGCAGGAAGATACAACCAACCCCTCACACGCCAAAGTCTCTGTGTCCCTCCTAGGCAACAGTTTCCAGCTTCCAGCCAAGGTGTGAGCTGACCATTTCACGGTTTCTGGCCTGGAAGTCCATTAGCATTTCTAGAACTTTGATGGTTGGTCTTAATTGGATTTCTGCTTCCCATCTGTCTTTAGGCAGGAGAGAGGAAAAGCTTACAGTTGTATTAGTAGCAGTGGCCGTCAAGCACAAACCCTGACAGAAAATTAATTTCTTCACATAAGTCACTGAGGCCCAGCTCACAAAGCTGTTTTTAAATGAGGCATCATGTGCAAAAAAGCCTCCAGTAGTGTAGTAGCTCACAACTGGGAAAGTCTCTGCCATTAACCCTCTCCTTATGGCTGTATTCTGATGATTCCTATTCGATAGTCTGAGGAAATGTGCATGCACGCAAAAGCTCACACCTTGAATAAAATTTTGTTGGTCTAAAACAGGGGTAGTCAAACTGCAGCTCTCCAGATGTCCATGGACTACAATTCGTTCGCTGGCAGGGGCTCATGGGAATTGTAGTCCATGGACATCTGGAGGGCTGCAGTTTGACTACCCCTGGTCTAAAAGGTGCCCCTGGACTCAAAATATAATAATGGCAAAAAGTGAAGAGGAACTAAAGAGCCTGTTGATGCGGGTGAAAGAGGAGAGTGCAAAAGTTGGCTTGAAACTCAACATCAAGAAAACGAAGATCATGGCATCCGGCCCTCCTGATAAATAGATGGGGAAGAAATGGAGATAGTGACAGATTTTATTTTCCTGGGCTCCAAGATCACTGCAGATGGGGACTGCAGCAAAGAAATTAAAAGATGCTTGTTCCTGGGGAGGAAAGCTATGGCAAATCTAGACAGCATCCTAAAAAGCAGAGACATCACCCTGCCAACAAAAGTGCGTTTAGTCAAGGCTATGGTATTCCCAGTTGCAATGTATGGCTGCAAAAGTTGGACCATAAGGAAGGCCGAGCATCAAAGAATTGAGGCTTTTGAACTCTGGTGCTGGAGAAGACTCTTGTGAGTCCCTTGGACTGCAAGGCGAACAAACCGGTCAGTCCTAGAGGAGATCAACCCTGACTGCTCTTTAGAAGGCCAGATCCTGAAGATGAAACTCAAATACTTTGGCCACCTCATGAGAAGGAAGGACTCCCTGGAGAAGAGCCTAATGCTGGGAGCGAACGAGGGCAAAAGAAGAAGGGGACGACAGAGAATGAGGTGGCTGGATAGAGTCACTGAAGCAGTGGGTGCAAACTTAAATGGACTCCGGGGAATGGTAGAGGACAGGAAGGCCTGGAGGATCATTGTTCATGGGGTGGTGATGGGCAGGACACAACTTCGCACCTAACAACAACAATAAATATAAACTAAATAAATCTGTTCCACATAATATATTTCTGGTAAAGCCTTGAAGGAGGAGCATGTCTCATGGCTTAAGTGCCACTCAGCACTTAACACCCACTCAGGGCAGCTGTCCCGCCCCTGAGTGCCTCCTCCTCCAACGGCTTGCCTGTCTGTCCAGCGGCCAGCTAATCGCCTTCCATCCCTCACCCCTGACCACCCCCTCCTCCTTCCACTTTCCGCGGAGGCTTGGAGGCTGCAGATCCCTGCTTCATGAGAGCTGCCCCTGCTCAAGGCTACTATAGATATAGTAAAATTATACAGAATATATGAAATAAAAAGTTCTTCGTTCTTGTTTATTCTTGTATAGGATCCAACCAGAACGGTATCTAGATATGTCCCGTTTTCAAATAGTAATCTTCTTCAATGGTTGTCCTTACTTTTGAATGTTAATGTTATGAATGTCCAAATTGTGAAATTCAACCTCTATTGAATAATATATATATATATCGGCCTTTGGCTCTTCAATATGGGGATGCTAGTAATACCAACTGCTCCCCTAAAATGCAGATGGGATTATAAGGAATATAGATAGAAGGGCTGGATGAGGTTAGCATATATACCAAGATAAGAAATCAATATCCCTGTCCTTGAGGATATAATCCATTATATCCT